>NC_047085.1:260526333-260826333 GCF_902459505.1 Geotrypetes seraphini | reverse complement strand
GTTGGCAATTTAGGAGAATAAATTTTGTAATACTGTGGCCAAAATGGCCATCCCATCTGGAGAAAACATCCAGTGAGAAGTGAAAGTATGAACTGAGGACCAAGTAGCAGCCTTGCAAAGTTCCTCAATAGGTGTAGATCTGAGGAAAGCTACTGAAGCTGCCATTGCTCTGACCTAATGGGCTGTGACTCTACTCTGTAGGGGTAATCCAGCCCGGGCATAGCAGAAAACGATACAAGCAGCCATCCAGTTGGAGATGGTACACTTAGAGATAGGATGTCCCAACTTATTTGGATCGAAGGAGACAAAAAGTTGAGGAGCAGTTCTGTGTTTTTTGGTGCGTTACAAATAGAAAGCCAAAGAACGTTTACAGTCCAGAGTATGAAGAGCTGATTCTCTAGGATAAGAATGAGGCTTTGGAAAGAACACTGGAAGAACAATGGATTGGTTGAGATGAAATTCCAAAACCTCTTTAGGGAGGAATTTAGGATGAGTATGGAGAACCACCTTGTCATGATGGAAAACTGTGAAAGGTTGATCAGCAACTAAAGCTTGCAGCTCACTGACTCTTCGAGCAGAAGTGAGGGCAATGAGAAACACCACTTTCCAAGTGAGATACTTCAGATGATCCATAGACATTGGTTCAAATGGAGGCTTCATCAATTGAGTAAGAAGAACGTTGAGGTCCCAAATCACTGGAGGCGGTTTGAGAGGAGGTTTGACATTGAAAAGTCCTTTCATGAATCTGGAAACCACCGGATGAGCAGAAAGGGGTTTTTCTTCAATAGGCTGATGGAAAGCATCAATTGCACTGAGATGGACTAGGATTGATGTAGACTTGAGTCTAGAGGTGGATAAGTGCAAAAGGTAGTCTAAAACAGAAGATAAGGAGGAATGTTGAGGCTCCTTATCGTGAAAAAAAACACCACATAGAAAATCTAGTCCATTTTTGGTGATAGCATTGTCTAGTGGTAGGCTTTCTAGAAGCCTCTAAAATGTCTCTTACAAATTGAGAAAACTGAAGAGGGGTTATGTTGAGAGATACCAAGTTGTCAGGTGTAGAGACTGCAGGTTGGGATGAAGCAGAGATCCCTGATTCTGTGTAAGCAGAGATGGAAAAACTGGTAGAAGGTATGGCTCCCTGCTGCTGAGTTGAAGTAGAAGGGAGTACCAAGATTGTCTCGGCCACCGAGGAACAATCAGAATCATGGTGGCATGGTCGTTCTTTAACTTGACAAGAGTCTTGAGAATGGAGGGAATGCATACTGGAAGAGATTTGTCCATTCCAGAAGAAAAGCATCTGCCTCGAGGCGATGAAGAGAATAGATCCTGGAGCAGAACTGAGACAGTTTGTGATTGTGGGGAGCTGCAAAGAGATCTATCTGAGGCATTCCCCACTGTGAAAAAATGTGATGAAGAGGCAAGGAATGGAGTGTCCATTCATGAGGTTGCAGAAGACGACTCAAGTTGTCCGCCAAGCAATTTTTCACCCCTTGGATGTAGACAGCTTTCAGGAAGGTGTTGTGGCGGATTGCCCAGTCCCAAACCTTCAGAGCTTCTTGACAAAGGGAGGAAGATCCCATCCCTCCCTGTTTGTTGACATAATACATGGTTGTCCGTCCGAATGAGGACTACCTGATCTTGAGGAAGATGTTGAAAAGCTTTGAGAGCTTTGAAAATCACTCTGAGTTCCAACAGATTGATGTGACACTGACAATCCTTACTGGTCCAGTGGCCTTGAATACGGAGTATCGAGATGAGCGCCCCAAGCGTAGGTCGAGGAATCTGTTGTGGGGACCTTCTGATGAGGGGGCATTTGAAACAGCAAGCCTCTGGAGAGATTGGAAGAGAGCATCCACCAGCGGAGAAACTGTCTCAATGAAGGAATGACTGCAATGTGTCGAGAAAGTGGGTCGCAAACCTGCGCCATTAAGATGCCAGGGTCCACTGAAGAATTCTGAGGTGAAGTCTGGCAAAAGGAGTCACATGTACTATGGAGGCCATGTGACCCAGTAGTACCATCATGTGTTTCACTGAGATTGAAGAGCGGGAAGTCACTGCATGACAAAGTTGAAGGAGAGCTTCCAGACGTTGTTGCGGAAGGAATGCTCTGAGTTGGATAGTGTCCAGAACAGCTCTGATGAATTGTAAATTCTGAGAGGGTTGAAGTTGGGATTTGGGAAAGTTGATTTCGAATCCCAAACTCTGTAGGAACCACGTAGTCCGTCGGGTCGCTACAGTAACCCCTTGAGATGTAGAATCTTGATGAGCCAGTCGTCCAAGTAGGGAAAAACCTAAAGACCATGGTTTCTGAGAGCTGTGACTACCACTACCAGGCACTTGGTGAACACTCTGGGAGATGAAGCCAGGCCAAAGGGCAGCACTCTGTATTGATAATGCAGATTCCCCACCCGAAATCTGAGATATTGGCTGGAGGCCAGATGAATGGGAATATGAGTATAAGCCTCCTTGAGATCCAGAGACCATAACCAGTCGTTCTGATCTAGGAGGGGATAAAGGGATGCCAGGGATAACACGCAAAATTTTTCTTTGACTAAAAATTTGTTGAGAGCCCTAAAATCCAGAATGGGTTGCAGATCGCCCGTCTTCTTTGGAATAAGGAAATAACTGGAGTAAAACCCCCTGTTCTGCTGTTCCAAAGGAACTGGTTCGATGGCATGGAGACAAAGCAGAACTTGAGCTTCCTGAAGAAGAAGGGTGGTCTGGGATGGACTGGAAGGATACTCTCTTGGAGGGAGCTCTGGTGGAACCTGAGTGAAATGAAGAGAGTATCCTTCCTTGATGATTGACAGCACACAGAGGTCGGATGTAATTGTCTCCCATCGGTGGTAAAAATGATAGAGACCTCCAATAGGACAGAGACAGAACGGTGGAGGTTATGCTCTGTCTTAAAACAGTCAAAAAAGCTGCGTACATTTAGGTGCAGCAGAAGGTTGAGGTTTCTGGTGCTTCTGGGTCTGCTGTTTCTTAGGAGGCGGACGATTGTAAGGAGCCGCTCTCGGAGCAAAACGCCTCTGATAAATAGGAGGAGGGCGTGCAGGCTTGGCAGGAACTGGCTTAGGCTATGGTCTGACAATAGGAGCAAAGGATTTTTCATGGTCAGACAATTTCTTAATGGCTGCCTCAATGGATTCATCGAAGAGGTCATTGCCTGCACAAGGAACATTAGCCAAGCGGTCCTGAAGATTAGGATCCATGTCAACGGTACGAAGCCAGGCAAGGCAGCACATTGCTACAGAACAAGCCACCGCCCTGGCAGACAACTCAAAAGGCATCATAAGAAGACTGAAGTAGATGTAATCTGAGTTGTGATAGAGAAGCTAAGACTTCTTAAAATTCAAAGTGCTTGAATATCTAAATAATTAAGAAATTTAGGCAAAAGAGTAATGAGGAACTCAAAATAAGTGATAAAATGGAAATTGTAATTAAGGACTTTAGAGGACATCATGGCATTTTGATAGACGCGACATCTGAATTTGTGCATAGTTTTCCCTTCCCTTCCAGGAGGAACGGTAGCATAAACCTTAGAAGGTTGAGACCTTTTCAATGATGACTCCACAAGTAGGGATTGGTGAGATAACATTGAATTCTCAAAACCTTTGCAATGAAGAGTTTTATATCTGGAGTCCAATTTGCCTGTAACAGCTGGAATTGCATAAGGTGTCTCCAGGCATCTGGTAAAAGTCTGAACAAAAGCTTGTGAAGAGGAAGCTTAAGTGACTCTGCCGGAGGCTGAGGAAGATGCATGACTTTGAGATACTCCTTAGAGTATTTAGAACCAGTATCCAATTGAAGATCCAAGTCAATAGCCATCTGATGAAGAAAGGAGGAGAAAGATAGCTGATTGCCAATGCCTTGCCTTGAGAAGGACTCGAGGTCGTCGAGGCAGCCTGGGTCGAAGATGAGGCTTCGGCAGAAAAAAAGGCATCAAAAGAATAGGGAGACTTGGACAAAGCAATCAAAACCGCTGGGTCTTCGAGGTGTGGAAGTGGAAACCTCGATCGAGGAGTCGGTGTAGATCGAGGCTTAGTTGAAGAAGGACGCTCTTTGGAAGAAGAGCTATGCTTGGGGGTATGCCTCGATGAAGGCCTCGAACGTCAGTGAAAACGGTGCTTGGAAGCAGATCTCGAAGTTCAAGGAGACTTCACCCCGGAGATGGAAGCAGTTGATGGCACCAAGGAATGGATGGGGCTGGAAGCTGTGGATCGAAGCTCCAGAGACTTGATGGAGGAACCTCGATGCACTCCCAAAGACTCTGCTCCTTGTATGAGGATTCCTGTCGAGGCACTTGCAAAGAACCTGCTCCTTGCTTTACGTGCATAGATGCCAGACCAGACACTCGCAGAGACTCTGCTCCCTTCATAGAGTGTGTAGTCTCAGTCTCAGGCATAGGAAGAGGCTCGACCTCGCAGGAGTCTGCAGAATGCCCAGGCTGGATTAGAGTAGCTAGCTTCGGTCCCATATTAGTAAGGAACTGAATGAATTGCTGCTCTAAGATGGTCTGGAAAGAAGCCGGCAAGGATGGATCCGCATCTGAAACCGGACCACCTGCTGTGGCTGGAGGTTCCACAGAGGCAGTGGAAATGTGCTTCGACTTGGAAGTCTTAGACACCTTAAGCACCATCGCTGGAACTTTCTGCTGAGCTATCTGACCTGAGGATACAGGGGAAGATACAGAAGACGTTGAGGAAGGAGCCGCTGCAAACGAAGGAGGTCTGATGAGGCTCGACGTCGAAGCAGTGGAGGCAGGAGGAGCCTCAGTTGAAGGTGAGACCAAGGTCGGCTTCGGAGTCAAGGTCGAATCCATTCCGAAGAGCTTCTCCACTGAAAGCAGACGGCGTTTAAGGGCTCAAGGTTGAAGAATAGCACAGCGCTCGCACGACTTCGGGTGATGGTCTAGCCCAAGGCACTTGAAGCACTTACTATGTGGGTCCATGAGAGAAATCGCACGCTGACACTGGTTACACATCTTGAAGCCTGTTGTTGGTCAGGACATAGGAAAAACAGCCACTGCAAGGTCGAAGCCCCTGGGCTGCGGCCGAGCAGCCTGCCCCGGCAGCCAAACGGAAGAAATATTTTTTTTTTTAAACAAGAAATAAAAGAAATAAACTAAATACAGTGATTCGTGAAGAAAAAACAACACAAACCGCGGTGAGAGAAGGCACGAAGTAAATAAGTTGAATGCAGAGAGTCAGAGGGCCTTCTCGGCTCCGTGGAGAACTGAGGAGACGCACCCTGTGCTAGGCGGGAAAGCACTCGTGCATGTGCGGTATGGCTGACTCAAAATTTCTAGTTTCTACAAGCAAGTCTGCTTGCGAGGCTTCCGCATCGGGGCTCCGTCAGTGACGTCACCCATATGTGAGAATAGGCTGCCTGCTTGTCCTGGGATAACTGATAGAACTCCTTAGTTGACAACATGTTGACATTCACTGATTCTCCCTCTTCTATTATTGTTATCAATGTTCTTAAGATTACGTTTTGTTAACCGGTTCGAGTTCCTCTGGGAATGACATAGTAAATGATGGCAGATAAAGACCTGAACGGTCCATCCAGTCTGCCCATTAGTTATTCTCATTAGAGATACATGATTAAGTTAACTTGTCTCTTCTTTGATATTTCTGGGCCATAGACTAAAGTCCACCTGGTAATGTCCTAGGTTCCAACTGCTGAAGTTGCTGTCCAAGCTTACTCCAGCCTATCCAACCATCCTGTTTGCAGGATATCTATTGTAAAGTCTGGCCAATAATGTCCTCGTGTTCCAAGTTAGTGGAGTTCCCATTGGGACACAAACTGTACAAGTTTGTCCAATACTTACATTAGTTCTTTAAGTAGATTAGATTATTGTGCTCACTTTCAGACCATCCTTTATATATTCACCAGGTTAAATGTGATTAGTAGGGCATTCTGGCTTCTTTATTGCCCCTGCACTGTTGAATGTATTAACATCCACAATTTGCCTTGAACACTCCTTTCAAACTATAAGAATGCTCTAAAAGACCTAACTATTTTATGGAGGCCATTGTCCGTTCCCACTTCCTTTTGTACTCTTTTATACCCGTGGGTTCTCTGTCCTGTTGGACTTTTTGGTGTTTACCCAGTTACACACCTACCATACTTGGAGACATTATATTAATCGTAGGATTTAGAGGTCATGCATTTGTATTTTGCCTTTCTGTGATTGCTGCTGAGATGTAAGACTTCTGATTTCTAGAGGTTGTATTTATCTGAGAAACAGTGCATGAGCTAAAGGAGTAAAAAAAATACACTGGTTTGTAATAGAAGACCCAATAGATTTAAATTGGGTTACTTCAGCAACTGTTTTTACCATAGTTTCCTCCCAGATATAATTAAAAATACATTGTCTTACACTCATAAGAACATAAGAATTGCTATATTGGGACAGACCAAAGGTCCAACAAGTCTAGTATCCTGTTTCCAAAAGTGGCCAACCCAAGTCACAAGTACATAGCTAGATCTCAAGTAGTAAATCAAATTTTATGTTGCTTATTCTGGGAATAAGCAGTGGATTTCCCCAAGCCATCTCAATAATAGCCTATGGACTTCTCTTTTATGAAATTATCCAAACCTTTTTTAAATCATATGTATATAGGTTTTGTGGGGTTTTTTATTATTATTTTATAGCAAGTTCTGTTAAAATATAAGGAAAGACACTAAGGCCCTATCAAGCTTGCAAAATAAGAGTTAAATCACTATCAAACCGAGACCACGTAACGCCTGGTACTGCCTGGAGGACCCCCTAGAATCTTTGTACATCTACCATCCCGTTTGGGTTTTTGCACTTTTCACCATCCTAGCAGTGTGTGATATAACTCTATGGACAAATATATCATTAAATCTCCGGAATTGATGGAGTCTAGACTTTCTAAAAAAGATAAATCCATACACGGAAAGGCCGCAGAGGATAAGATGGCACCTACCTCCCCCCAGAAACTGGACATTAACTTGTCTCATTTAAAGCATGAAATCACCGCCACAGTAGTGGGAGCCTTGGACTCTCGTTTCCAATCGATTACTGAGCAACTCATCTCTCTCCATGGTGTATTTTCTAATATTGTTAAGCGCACGTGCGTTGACTCAAACCTACAGGTCCGAGATGCCATGGGAAAAATTGACGATGTGCAAAATAGATCGCGACAAGATCTCTGTTTCCTTAAACTTTCTGATGCTCAACTCCCATTGGTATTGGAAGACTGGTTAACTGAACACTTTCCCTCGCCCGTGGATAGCAGACCATATCAGATTGAGCGTGCTCATTGGTATATCAAGCATGAAACCACAATCTGGTGGAGACAGCGTTACGGCCTGGGAAATGTTTTCTTGGTATGGTTTGGGTCCCTTGATACCTCTGGAAGGCACTCTCAACCGATCAAATACACCTGTACATGTTGACAGTCTTTCCTATGGCCAATGGGATCTTTCAACAGGACAATGCGACATGTCATACCATCAGAATTGTTTGCGAGTGGTTCGCAAAGCACCACCAAGACTTCCAGCTACTTCTCTGGCCTCTGAATACCCCAGACATTAACCCAGTCGAGCACATTTGGGACCACCTCAATCGACAACTGTCAGACGCACTGCAATCTGCATGGCTCCAGATACCTCTAGCAACCACCCAACATCTTATTGAGTCACTCCCATGGCGTCTGGCTGCCATCCATACTGCCAGTGGCAGTTATTCTGGATATTAGCAGGTGGTCATACAGTAGACTCTCAGTTACCAGGAACTGAAGCAAAAAAAAAAAAATACTGTAATACTTTAAATAAAATAAAATCAATTTCTAGTGGAAATTGGCACATCACACCTAAGTACACCCATGCTTTCCCTACTTCATGTCTGGTAGTTTGTCTGAAACAGTTTATGGTATGGCATAGTATGGGGTAAATTAGGCCTATTTTTAATAGTAATTCAAGCAACCAGAAACTACATTTATCTGCATAGATGGTTGATATGTGAGATACAAGTGTTATAAATAAATCAATCTATCAATCCCCATGGGTGCCAGTTAATTGAGAGTCTACTGTAATAATGTGACTCGTCTGTATATATTTCCTGAGGGGACTTTGTAATATTTTATATTTCTTCACAGTGTGCCTGGTACTGTTACCGAGGAGATACCAGAATCAGGGTTTTGTTGTTTTTTTTGTATGTTGAGTTCTATGGAGAAATGTCCTAGTTCTGCTCTACACCCTCTCTTGGGAAATGGTTGCAGAATATGCGTTTAAAAAAAAAAATCGTGAGAACTCAGTGCAGTTTATAACATCAAAATAAATATAGCTATAATAATTTTATTTTGGTATTATAAATTGTGGTTCTGAGGGGGGGTCCCTTTGGTGTATGAACACCTTGTATCTCCTTTGGTTTTTGCTGAATCCATCTTCCTGGTTAAGTGTGAATGTTTTATATTTGAACCTACATATACAGGTGTTGAATATCAGTGCCTACATGTCTAGAGTGTACTGCTCTGGAATGCATACACACACACACATATATATATCTATAGATATATATAGATAGATAGATAGAATCACGTTGCAGAAACTGCCCTTACTAAAGTTTCCAATTACCTGTTCCTGGCCAGATCCAAAGGCCTCTGTTCTATCCTCATCCTTCTTGATCTGTCTGCCGCCTTTGATACTGTTGATCATTACCTACTCCCTGATACGCTGTCCTCGCTGGGATTCCAGAGTTCGTCTCTCTCCTAGTTTTCTTCCACTCTCCCATCGCACCGATTATAGTGTACCTTAAGGCTTTGTCCTGGGACCACTCCTTTTCTCAATCTACACTTGCTCACTTGGAGCGCTGATCTCCTCCCATGGTGTCCACTATCACTTCTATGCTAATGTCTCCCAGATCTACCTCTCTGCACCAGATATCTCTACTGAAACTCAGATCAGAGTCTCAGCCTGCCTGTTAGACATTGCCACCTGAATGTCTCGCCGCCATCTAAAAATGTATATGGCTAAAACAGAGCTGCTCCTCTTCCCACTTAAAAACCCACCTCCCCACTTCCCCCGTTCTCTGTCTATGTGGACAATACTCTCATTCTCCCTGTTTTGTCCGCTCATAATCTCAGGGTCATCTTTGACTCCTCTCTCTCCTTCACCACCCAGATACAACATATTGCTAAAACCTGCTACTTCCTCTATAATATTACCAAAATCTGACCTTTCCTCTCTGAGCAGAGCACACTACCAAAACCCTTATCCACGCCCTCATCACCTCACACTTAGACTACTGCAACTTACTACTCTCTGGCCTTCCACTTAGCCATCTCACTCCCTTCCAATCTGTCCAGAATTCGGCTACATGACTCATTCCAAGAGAGCCGCTATACTCGCATTACCCCTCTCCTAAAGTCACTTCATTGGCTTCCCATTTGTTTCAGAATACAATTCAAACTCCTCTTACTGATCTACAAATGCACTCACTCAGCTACCCTTCACTATCTTCACTTATCTCCCCTATGTTTCCCCATGAGCTCCACCCTTTGTCTTCCTCTGCCAACTCCAGACTTCGTCCCTTCTACCTTGCTACGCCATATGCTTGGAACAAGCTGCCTGAATCCCTACGGCAGGCTCTATCTCTGGCAGTGCTCAAGGCCCAGTTATAAGTCCACCTTTTTAAGACTGTTTTCAACTCCAAACTCCTCGCACTTTGGGTTCTGCATCCCTAACCCTATATGACATGTCTGTCTGTACAAGATGGTAAGTTCTTCTGAGCAGGGACCGTCTATTAAATGTTAAAATGTACAGTGTTGTGTACGCCTTTCAGTGCTATATAAGTGATAAATTGTTGTAAATAGTAGGTAACAGAACATCTGCATGAGGGAAAAACCTTTTTTTTCAAGGTGCTGTTACATGATGTTGCCAGAAGATGGTAGTAGAGCTCTGTGTAAGAGACTTTACTTTCTCACTTGAATTTGTCTCATAATCAGGGTTTGTTATGTTTATGAGGACCTGTTTGCTTTCCTTCTAATTCTAGGGTTACCATATGGCTCCAGAAGAAGAAGAAGAACGGATTGAGACATCCAGGTTTTACTTTAATTGAAAGCAATGGAAGTGAAGAGGACAGATAGAGACATCTGAGTTTTATTCCCATTGAAAGCAATGAAAGTAAAACAAGAAACTGACAGGGTTAACGGTCAATCTAGAAGAGGTATGCAGGCAGATTGATGGCATCCATCCGAGAGTCATCAAGGAACTGAAAGGGACCATAGCTGAACTGCTTCAACTAATAGCCAATCTATCGATCAAATCAGGAAAGATTCCGGAGGACTGGAAGGTGGTGAATGTTACGCCGATCTTCAAAAATGGTTTGAGGGGAGACCCGGGAAACTACAGACTGATAAGTCTGACCTCGGTACCGGAAAATATGGTAGAGGCGCTGATAAAGGACTGCATCATTGATCACCTTGACAGACACAGTCTGATGAGGACCAGCTAGCACGGTTTCAGCAAGGGCAGATCTTGTTTGACAAACTTCTTCGAGGGAGTAAACAGGCAGATAGACAAGGGCGACCCAGTCGACATTGTATATCTAGACTTTCAGAAGGCGTTCGACAAGGTTCCGCATGAACGACAACTTCGGAAAATTGCGAGCCATGGAATCGAGGGTGAAATACGTGGATTAAAAACTAGAGGATCACGTGATGCTGTGAGCTGAGCGGCTGTGTTTCCGTTCGGTCCGGAGCCCTGCGCTTCATCCGGCACAAATTTGCTAATCGGCACGAAAAATTTTTGACCCCCGCAACCGCGAAAAACGTGCTCCTTGTATGGACAGGTTCCTTTCACCTTCGGCGTCTCAAATGGCTACTAAATCGGGGAAAAAAGATCGGGAGAAGGTGCGGCCCAGCGAAGACAAAATGGCGGCCGCACCTCGAGTAGACACACCGGCACCTGCTTTTACCCCTGAAATGATTATGGAGCTGCAACAGGTAATTTTGCGAGCGTTGGGGCCGCGAATGGAAACGATTTCCTCACAACTAACTAAACTCGAATACAATGCGAAGCGAGTGACTGAGCTAGAGGGTCGGGTTTCAGCGGTGGAGGACAGGGCCACAGCGCGGGATACCACGGTGTCCACCTTATCTACACAGCTCCGTTTTTGCCAAGAAAAAATTGAAGATTTGGAAAACAGGTCTCGTCGGGGAAACCTGCGTTTCATCGGCTTACCTGAGACAATATCTGACTCGGTGCTTCTTTCAGTGGTGGAATCGTGGCTGGCAAGTGAGCTTCCTATGCCGTCCTCCCTGGGCCCTGCGCGATTTGAGCGTGTACACAGAGGCCTCGCTCGGGAACAGATCAGAGACCCAGAGTTGTAATTGGTAAACTCCACAATTATAGACACAAAGTAGAACTGCTGCGGGCATTTCGCACTAAAAGGGAGCCTCTGACATATGAAACATTACCTGTACGCATAGGTCAAGATTACTCTGCAGCACTGACTGAAAAACGCAAGATTTTCCATCCTCTCTGCTCTAAACTTGTGGACCAAAAGCGGAGGTTTATGTTTCTCTACCCTGCAATCCTCAAAATACATCATAATGGAAAGTGGCATACATTTGATTCTGCGGACTCAGCTGGAGAATTTATTAACCGTCCGGATTTCACTTCTGGAGCAACTTGACTAACATGATTATCAGTTCTTGTATGCCTGGTATTGGGGGTCTCTACATTTTAGATTGAGAGTTATAAGTTTTATTGTGCATATATTATACAATGATTACAGAAGGCAGGGCTCTGATAACCTCTAAGATGTGATCTGCTTTCCTAAAACCTGGAGGGTTTTGGGTCAGTACAGATTCCAGAAGGTTGGGGAATAGATGGGATAAGGGGAAGTATGGGGGAACGGGATGGGGTGGGTAGGGATGGAGGGCAAGGGGGATCTGTAGATGTGAATTTGGTATTATCTGTTATCTTTCATGTTTTTCCTTCCAGTGTGGTCTCTGAGAGTGTTCCATATACAATCTTCTGTTTAGCTTTACTGCTTTGGTTGCCTGCATTGTCCCTCTGGTATGGCTGGGAGCCGGGGGATATGGGTAAGAGGTATTGTGAAATGTACATTCTGCTTGATTTCTTGTGAATACTAAAACATTTCGCATTTTGTCCTGGAATGTATGTGGGATTACCTCTCCAATAAAGCGCAGTAAAATCTTACAGCGTCTCCAGCACCATAAAGCTGACTTGGCCTTTCTTCAGGAGACCAGGCTCTCAGATGCTGAACATGCTAAACTTCTGCGAGGCTGGGTGGGACAGGTTTGTTATTCTTCCTCTACTAATGGGAAGGCAGGTGTGGTTTTGTTGGTGAGAAAGGGATTTCCGGGAACAGTAGAACAAATCTATCGCGATACTTTGGGGAGGACTTTATTATGTAAGGTTAAAATGTCAGGCTCTACACTTAACTTGCTTATGATTTATGCACCTAACCAATATGATCATACATTTTTTACCGCATTGGCAGGGCTTGGCGTCCAGGACCCTAAGAACATAAGAACATAATAACCCTTTGATACTTTTGGGTGATTTTAATCAGGTACTGGACCCTAGCATGGATAGAACGGGCCCGGGTTCTTCTCAGTCATTCGGTCTTACTAAGGGTATACTATATTTATGTGATACATTAGACCTTATTGATCCATGGCGTCTGTTACACCCTACCGACCAGGATTTTACACATCAATCTCGTGCACATCATACCTTTTCCCGCATAGATTACATATTGACATCGTCAGCATATTTACCTAACATACAGGCTTCAGAAGTGGGTCCTCTTTCTGTGTCTGATCATTGCCCCATTTGGCTTGACATACTGACTGGTACCGATCCAGTACATGGGGAAACCTGGAGGTTCCCGTCCTATTTATTTAGAAACTTGCATTTTCAGAAATATCTAACTCAGAAATGGGACGATTATGTTACCTTCAATTCTCAGCATCAGGTTCAACCGTTATTATTTTGGGAAGCGGCTAAATCCGTGCTTCGGGGAGACATTATTTCCTATGTTAGTGCACACAGACTTCGGCTTTCTTGGGGAATTCTACATTTGGAGGACGAGTATAAACGTCTAAAGAGGGCTCATATTGCACATCCATCCCAACAGTCACAGGAGGCGTTGGCGGCATCCCAGCATGCCCTAAATACTTTATTGCATGAACGCACTCAACACTATTTTCATTATTGCAAGTTTAAATTTTACAGGTTTGGGAACAGAGCAGGGCGTCTACTGGCTAACTTGACTAAACCTAAACGTCCCAATCGTCACATTTCTCGCATTCTTCTTAGTTCAGGTAGAGAACTTACTACAACGCCGGACATAGTGGATGGATTTCTCCAGTACTATAAAGATTTTTACGCATCCAGAGATGGCCGGGGGGGTCCAGAGGTGGAGGATTATCTGTCGGATGCAGGGGTACCCAGACTAACCTCACCTGATCGTTTCATGCTGAATCGTCCCATCCAGGGCAAGGAGTTACAGGGAGCGGTTAAACAGCTTAAAGGGGGTACATCACCGGGCCCAGATGGTTTTTCCCCAGAGTTCTACAAACTTCTTTTTCCATCTCTCTGTGGACCTCTGGAGGCCTACTATAACGCTGCGAGGGTGGCTCCTTTCCCCAGGGGGCAAATCAGGCCTTCATAACTTTAATACCTAAACCGGGTAAACTGGAGACGGACATTGAATCTTACCGACCGATATCCCTAATTAATGTGGATATTAAAATATTGGACAAAATATTGGCTAATAGACTTGCAACTTTATTGCCCTGCTTGATAGTTCCGGAACAAGTAGGCTTCGTACAACATCGTCACTCAGTTCTCAATGTTCGCAGACTACTTACCGCATTACAACGTTCCAAAGACTCTGCATATCAGGGGATATTGGTGGGCTTGGACGCAGCTAAGGCTTTTGACCAAGTTAATTGGGAGTACCTTTTTAATGTACTAACATATATGGGCTTCGATGGGTGGTTCCTAGACATGCTACACTTGCTATATAAAGATCCCACGGCTTGTATTTTGGTTAATGGTACGCGTTCCCCTGTCTTTCAGATAGCACGTGGGACGAGGCAAGGAAGTCCGCTTTCTCCACTTCTTTTCTTACTATACCTAGACCCCTATCTGCGCACTATACTACGGGATGACATCCTGATAGGGTTACCAGAGGGGGATTCCCATTTACGAGTACTGGCTTATGCCGATGACCTTTTATTAACATTGGGATCTCCTGCAACATCACTCCCTAGGGCCCTGGAACTGTTGGATGAATTTAGTATGTATTCGGGCATGCAGTTGAACAAATCAAAATCTATGGTATTGCCTTTGACTGTGGAGGTCCAGACGCAATGGCAGGGTGTTTTTCCCCTGGTCTGGGCGTCGGGTCACCTTACATATTTGGGTATCATAACACCTGATCCTGCTGAACTGTACAAACTTAACATAGACCCTCTGGTTCTTACTTCTGTTCAAAGGTTGGAGAACTGGAGGGTTTATCCACTCTCATTACTGGGTAAAATAGCATTGTATAATATGGTTTTGGTGCCTCAATGGCTTTATATATTTCAAATGATTCCTGTTTTATTAAGTGCACGACATGAAAAGCAACTTGGTAGAAGCCTACAACGCTTCCTATGGAATGGAAAGAGAGCACGAATATCTTTGTCTGGACTGGCACGCCCTAGAGACCGTGGTGGTTTTGGTCTTCATAGCCTCCGCATGTTATCTTGGGCGTGTCAAATGCGTCATCTCAATGACTGGTTCAGGGGCACTGAACATTTCTCAGCAACTTCTCAGGAACTATTACTTTGTTCTCCATATCATTTCAGCTACCTACTCCATGTTCCTCATTTACCATGGAAAACTTCTTCTGCAAGGGACCTATTTTTGATGCCTTTACGACGTTTATGGAAGATACTATGTAAACAACTTCATATCTCCTTCACGGCGACTCCTTATCTGCCTCTCCGAGGTAACGGCGCCTTTACAGCGGGCCTGGATTCGGTGTCCTCTGCTGTGTGGACATTACAACCTAATCAATATGTGTTTCAATTAGTGCATTCCTCGGGGGCTCTGAAGACGTTTGAGGAGCTGCGACGTGATAACGGCTGGCGGCCCACTGACTGGTTGTCTTACCTTCAACTGTCTTCATATGTGACTTCTTTGCCCCGCAACGCCATCACTGACAGCTGTATGGAGTTCCTCTCGGAGTTTAACAGCACAAGTTCAGATCCCATTGCGATTTCATCATCGTCACCTTCAGGAACAATTAGGTGAGCCCTCTTATGAGTCTATTGCACTTAAATGGACTCAGGAACTTTCTTGTGAGGTGACCTCCTTCATGATCCGTAGGGGCATGTTTCGGGCGGCTCGAGTGACTCATAGTGTGACTCTGTTTGAAATGGAATACAAATTTCACCATCGGCTCTACAGATCTACTTCATAGCAATTTAGGGCAAAAATGTGCACTTCTGACCAATGCCTTAAATGTGCACACTCTCCATCTACCTTGGGTCACCAGTTTTGGACTTGCCCTAGGATTTTTACCTTTTGGCAGCGGCTTGGTACTCATATTCAAGCAATGTGGAATTACAAATTTGCACTGAACCCGGTGATGTTGTTTACTTTGACTTATATTCCTTTGTCTGCTCCGAAGGGCTTCCGCAGCTTTTTGGCCAGAGCGGTGTTGCTTGGGAAGAAGGCAGTCTTACATTGCTGGATCTCTGTGGAGTCTCCGACACTATCCCGGTGGAGAACCTTGATGATTCATCAAGCTTCTATGGAGAGATTGTGCTTTTCTTCTTTGGATTCTGAATAAGGCAGATTATTTTGTTCTCGTTGGACACCATTCTGTGATACACTGATGCCTAGAGCTCGTAGTAAATTATTGAATGTTTGAGCTTATAGAGGAGACCATACTGGAATGGATTTTGTGTTTTGCTGAAGTTTGGGTAGGTTGGGGGGGAGGGGAGGGCGGGGCGGTGGGGGGAGAATTCACTGAATGTCAGGTGAAGAAGAGCAGTGTTCTGGTGCTCATTTCTTTCAGTTGTACACTTACATTCAGGAAGTTTGTGTTTTATTCTGAAAAATCAATAAAATATACTTTAAAAAAAAAAAACTAGCTGGAGCATAGGAAACAGAGAGTGGGCATAAATGGACAATACTCAGACTGGAAGAGCGTCACTAGTGGGGTGCCGCAGGGCTCAGTGCATGGACCTGTGCTCTTCAACATATTTATAAATGATCTGGACATAGGTACAATGAGCGAGGTGATTAAATTTGCGAACGATACGAAGCTATTCAGAGTAGTGAAGACGCAGGGGGATTGCGA
Organism: Geotrypetes seraphini; assembly: GCF_902459505.1. NCBI lineage: Eukaryota > Metazoa > Chordata > Amphibia > Gymnophiona > Dermophiidae > Geotrypetes > Geotrypetes seraphini. The sequence continues at coordinate 260,809,967 of NC_047085.1, read as the reverse complement.
AGATCTGCAACGTGACATAATCAGGCTCGAGGAATGGGCAACGACATGACAGATAAGATTCTTTGCGGACAAATGCAAAGTGATGCATGTAGGTAACAAAAATCTCATGCACGAATACAGGATGACCTCACAGGAAAGGGACTTGGGAGTTCTGATCGACAAGTCGATGAAGCCGTCCATGCAATGTGCAGCGATGGCGAAAAGGGCGAACAGAATGCTAGGAATGATAAAGAAGGGGATCACGAACAGATCGGAGAAGGTTATCATGTCACTGTACCAGGCCATAGTGCACCCTCACCTGGAGCACTGGTTGCCGTATATAAAGAAGGACACAGTACTTCTCAAAAAGGTCCAGATAAGAGTAACTAAGATGGTTAAAGGGTTGATGGAGTTGCCGTACAGCATAAGATTAGAGAAACTGGGCCTCTTCTCCCTCGAACAGAGGAGATTGAGAGGGGACATAATCGAAACATTCAAGGTACTGAAGGGGATAGACTTAGTAGATAAGGGACAGGTTGTTCACCCTCTCCAAGGAAGGGAGAACGAGAGGGCACTCTCTAAAGTTGAAAGGGGATAGATTCCGTACGAACGTAAGGAAGTTTTTCACCCAGAGAGTGGTAAGAACATAAGAAGTTGCCTCCACTGGGTCAGACCAGAGGTCCATCGCACCCAGCAGTCCGGACCCGCGGCGGCCCATCAGGTCTATGACCTGTCAGGTGTTCTTTGACTTAGCCCTATAATCCCCTTTTTCTTCTATCTATATTCTTCCTAACCTATTTCTACTTGTATCTGTACCCCTCAATCCCCCTATCCTTTAAGAATTTAGCCAATCCTTCTTTTAATTCCCGTAGCGTACTCTGCCTTATCACAACCTCCGGGAGCGCGTTCCATGTGTCCACCACCCTCTGAGTGAAGAAGAACTTCCTGGCATTGGTTCTAAACTTGTCCCCTTTCAGTTTCTCCGAGTGCCCCCTTGTACTTGTGGTTCCCCACAGTCTGAAGAATCTGTCCCTGTCTACCTTCTCTATGCCTTTCATAATTTTGAAAGTTTCTATCATGTCTCCTCTAAGTGTCTGCTTTTCCAGGGAGAAAAGCCCCAGCCTCTTACCATTTTTGTCACTCTTCTCTGGACCCTTTCAAGCATCGCCATGTCCTTCTTGAGGTACGGCGACCAATACTGGACACAGTACTCCAGATGCGGGCGCACCATTGCACGATACAGCGGCATGATGACTTCCTTCGTCCTGGTCGTAATACCCTTCTTAATGATATCCAACATTCTGTTTGCTTTCTTTGAAAACTGGAACGCTCTTCCGGAGTCTGTCATAAGGGAAAACACCCTCCAGGGATTCAAGACAAAGTTAGACAAGTTCCTGGTGAACAAGAGTGTACGCAGGTAGGGCTAGTCTCAGTTAGGGCACTGGTCTTTGATCAGAGGGCTGCCGCATGAGCGGACTGCTGGGCATGATGGACCACTAGTCTGACCCATCAGCGGCAATTCTTATGTTCTTATGTAACTTGGATATCTCAATACATTCTTCTTCTGGAGCCATAGGGTAACCCCAGTGGAGTAGTAAGGGGGGGAGAGGGGGCAGTCCACCCTGGGTGCCGTGTTGGCAGAAACACCGGCATACCTCTTTGCCCCTCCGCCTCTTCCCACTCCTTGCTGTGCGCACACACCCCTTCCCTTCCCCCGCACCTCCATTTGTTCACAGCTGCGAACAACGTCAACATGTTCCTCGCTGCGGCATCAGCTCTCCCGCCGATGTCACTTCTGGGCACCGCACATAGGAAGTGATGTCAGAGGGAAAGCTGCCAAGGTCACGAGGAGCACGTTGAAGTTGTTACTCGCGGCAGTGAACAACTAGAGGTGCAGGGGTAGCGAATGCATGGCAGGGGGTCTCAGGGAAGGAGCAGTGGGGCAGAGACGAGAGCAGGGGAGGGGCGCCTCTCACCCTTGCTATAACCCTACTGATATACTGCACTGTACATTGTTTTAATTTCTCCTTACAAAGCTTAAACTAAGGGAGTGTACTAATGTCTTTGAATCACCCTGTGTATAGGCTAATATTATCTGACCTATTTGCTTATCGCAACTTACCCAGCTTCTAGTCTACAAGGCCAGCCAAACGTCAGACACCCTGTGGCTGAGAGGAGTCCAGTAATATTACAATGGCAACTTCTGGCTGGACTCACAGTGCACACATACAAGGTTCTGAAGGGAGTTGTGCTCCCTAGCTCTTAGCTGAAAATTTTCACTGCGATGACTGGGTTCGGTGGGAGGGAAGTTAGCAGCCAGGAGGGGAAAACCCAGGCAGTTGTTCCAAAGTTTCCAACTCAACTGGAAACCCAAAGGTGTAGGAGGAAAGTATTGGGCAAGACTTTAGCACAGAGGTAAATCAGCTGGTAGCCAGCCCTCGGTTCTGACTTCAGTGTACTCAGTGTGATGGTACTTTCCATTCTCCATCATAGTTCCTCTATTAGTCTGAATGTTTGTTGTAAGGGTTATGCAAATGCTTTCAGCTTCTTCATTTTGCTCACCTCAAGAATTTGCTTTCGTATTTTGCTGAGCATTTTTAGTTGTCACAAATTATTAATATAGCGCCTCATAAGAAGAAACATAAGCAATAGCCTCCAACTTGAAGCTAAATCACACTACTCATAATCGTGTCTATATGAATATCAGTGCAAACTTAAATGTTTGGAGCACTCATGTCTGCGGAATATCTTTAATCTTGGAAGACGTCCCACTCTTGTAGTTGGCTATTTTGAAAGTGGGTCACATCATGAGAAATTTAAAGTGAATTAATGTATCATAATCCCGAGGGCTCCACCCTGTTCAAACATACTGGCATAAACAGTGTTGAAATTCCTCTTATCTGGGTTTGGATTTAATTTTCCAAACAAAAGAATTTGTTGCTGCTGTATGCCTTTTCAGCACACAAAAACAAAAAGGGAAAATAACCCCTACATGAAAAATAAGCAATGTCTAAAAGGGGTAGGATAAACCAATGGTTTTCCAATACAAGCAAAAGAGAATTCCAGAAAAAAAAAGATGCCTAAACAATTTTAAGGCCCTTTTTACTAAGCCACGAGAGAGTGCCGCGTGACAAATGCTCTGATGCCCATTCAATCCCTATGAGTGTTGGAGCATTTAATGCGGCGGCCCGCACTATCAGGCTTAGTAAAACGGGGAGGTGGGGGGGTAGTATGTACAGATCCAAATAAGAATAATGACAAACATCCAAATCAAAAGTGTACTCGGATGAGCTCATTGAATCAACACGGAATCATGATTTGGCGATTGATGCCAGAAGTTTGAGAAATGTAGCACGCAATATTATAGCATTCAAGGTCTTGTTAACCATCCTTTTTTTAACAATTCCGAGTAGCTTTTTTGCTGCCGCCACACATTGGGCGGAAGGTTTCATCGTATTGTCTACAATGACACCCAGATCCTTTTCTTGGGCACTAACTCCCAAGGTGGGGACCCTAGCATCCGGTAACTGTGATTCGGGTTATTTTTCCCAGTTTGCATCACTTTGCATTTGTCCACATTATATTTCATCTGCCACTTGAATGCCCAGTCTTCCAATTTCCTAAGGTCTGCCTACAATTTTTCACAATCTGCATGTGTTTTAACAATTTTGAACAGTTTAGTATCATCTGCACTCCCTCCGGTACTCCACTGTTTAACAAGCCTAAGAATGTTATAATGCCTCTGTATCGCTCCATGGTGCGACCTCACCTGGAGTATTGCATTCAATTCTGGTCTCATCTCAAGAAAGATATGAAAAGGTTCAAAGAACAGCAACCAAGATGATAAAGGGGATGGATCTCCTCTCATAGAAGGAAAGACTAAAAAGGTTAGGGCTCTTCAGCTTGGAAAAGAGACAGCTGAGGAAAGATATGATTGAAGTCTACAAAATCCTGAGTGGAGTAAAACAGTTACAAGTGGATCGATTTTTCATGCTGTCAAAAATTGCAAAGACTAGGGGACACTCAATGAAGTTACAGAGAAATACTTGTAAAACCAATAGGAGGAAATATTTTTTCACTCAGAGAATAGTTAAGCTCTAGAACACGTTGCCAGAGGTTGTGATAAGAGCAGATAGCATAGCTGGTTTTAAAAAAGGTTTGGACATTTTCCTGGAGGAAAGGTCCATAGGCAGTTGTTGAGAAAGACATGGGGGAAGCCATTGCTTGCCCTGGATCGATAACATGGAATATTGCTACTCTTTGGGTTTTGGCCAGGTACTAGTGATCTGGATTGGCCACCATGAAGACAGATTACTGGGCATGAGGGACAATTGGTCTGACCCAGTAAGGCTATTCTTATGTTTTTAATAGGTAGTTATGAAAACGCATAGATACAATAATTGGTGCAAATGAATATGCCTTTGCAGAACACATGTTGTATAAGGGGTTGAAGATACTTGCCCATTAAGTTTGTGCCACAATATTGTCAAGGTCTGTGGCATAAACGCCAACAAAGTATACTGTTTATGCCTTAGTGCTGAGGCTGAGAATTACTAATGCTGTCATGCAGTTGGCAGCATCCTGTATTCTTGCAGTAACTGCATGCCATAGAGGTCCTATCTGTGATTAAGGATGTGGAATTCTAATTCAAGTTTATGGTTTAGGAATAAAATACAGTATATTTGACATGTCTTTTTTGGTTGATATACAGCCATTGAGTTCATGTTTAAATTGTGCCTCTACCCAATGATAGCATGATCTAACTTGGAGTCCCCAAAGTTTTCTAAGGAAGGGCCACATATGATCTTCCAAGTCACCAAGAGAACTGAGGAAATCTACCTCCTGAGTTTGCTGACTGAGATCTGGCTAAGGTTGCCATATTTAGGAAGACAAAAAAGAGGACACATAAGAACATAAGAAACGCCTTCACCGGATCAGACCAAGGTCCATCTAGTCCGGTGCTCCGCACACGCGGTGGCCCATTTAGGTACTCCTTTTTGGAGACCCGACTTTACCGTATCCCTCAATATGATATGCAAGAAGGTGTGCGTCCAACTTGCGTTTGAATCCCAGTACAGTAGTCTCCGCCACAACCTCCTCTGGGAGTGCATTCCAAGCACCCACCACCCGCTGTGTGAAACATAACTTCCTGACATTTGTCCTGAACCTGCTGCCACTCAGTTTCAGGCTATGACCTCTTGTCCGTGTCACATCCGAAAATGTTAGCAATGCTGCTTCTTGGTCTATTTTATCAAATCCTTTAAATATTTTAAAAGTCTCTATCAAATCCCCTCTCAATCTTCTCTTCTCGAGGGTAAACAGTCCCAGTTTCCTCAGTCGTTCTTTGTAGCTCAAATGCTCCATTCCTTTGACAAGTTTCGTGGCTCACCTCTGCACTTTCTCCAACAGAGTTATATCTCTCTTGAGGTATGGAGACCAGTGTTGGACACAATATTCTAAGTGCGGTCTAACCATTGTTCTATAAAGTGGCATTATGACTTCTTCCGATCGACTCGTGATCCCCTTCTTAATTATGCCTAGCATCCTGTTTGCTTTTTTCACCGCTGCCGCACATTGTGCCGATTGCTTTAGGGTACTATCAATCAGTACCCCTAAATCCCTTTCTTGTTCGCATTTTGCTAATATCACCCCCAACATCTTATACTCATGTTTTGTGTTTTTCTTTCCTAAATGCATCACCTTGCATTTGTTTATGTTAAAGTTCATCTGCCACTTTGTCGCCCACGTTTCCAGCTGGATCAGATCTTTCTGGAGGTCCTCGTAGTCCCTTTGAGAGGCAACCGCCCGACATAGTTTTGTGTCATCTGCAAACTTTATTATATTGCATGTTGTTTCCTCTTCTAGGTCGTTTATAAAAATATTGAACAAGATAGGCCTCACAGGCCTACAGACCTGTGAGGCTCACAGGTCGGTAGTTTCCTTGATCGCCTCTTGATCCTTTTTTGAAAATTGGGATGACATTTGCTATCCTCCAGTCTTCTGGTATTTGCCCAGTTCTAATAGACATGTTAGCTACGGATTGTAATAATTCGCCAATTTCCACCTTAAGTTCCTTTAATACTCTTGGGTGAATTCCATCCGGCCCAGGGGATTTATCGCTTTTTAGTTTGTCAATCTGAAAGTATATTATGTCCAACGTCACATTTACTGTTGTGAGGCTTTCCTCTATGCCCCCGGTGAATATCTTCCCTGTGGTTGGCACTGATGAAATGTCCTCATTTGTGAAGATTGAGGCAAAGAATGAATTTAACCTATCGGCAACCTGTTTGTCCTCTTTAATTGACCCTTTCCTTCCCTGATCGTCGAGAGGGCCCACTGCCTCTCTTGCTGGTTTCTTTCCTTTTATATATCTAAAAAAAGGCTTGAAGTTTTTGGCTTCTTGCGCTATTTTTTCCTCATAGACTTTTTTGGCGTCTCTTACCACTTTATGACACTTTTTTTGGTCGATTTTGTGACAGTTCCAGGCTTCAGTCGTTTTTTCTCGTTTCCATTTTTTAAACGAGTTCCTCTTCTCCCTCACTGCATCTTTCACCTCTTTGGATAACCAAGCTGGTTCTCCTTTGTTCTTTTTTCACCTTCCTTTGGATATCTTCAGTATGTGAAGATTCTGTGCTTCTGTGATGGTGTTTTTCAGTAGAGACCATGCTTGATCAACTGTTTGGATGTCCGCTTTGCCCTTCTTAAGCCGTTTTCTAACCATCGTTCTCATGCTGTCATAATTTCCTCTTTTGAAGTTAAAGGTCGTGGTTCCAGTCTTAATTGGCTTCCCCTTTCTGATGCCAATGGTAAAATTGATCACATTGTGATCACTTGTCCCTAGCGGGGCTGTAACTTCTACATCTGCTGCCCTTCCAGCAATGCCATTTATGACCAAGTCCAGGATTGCATTTCCTCTTGTCGGTTCTCCTACCATTTGTTCAAGGAAGCAATCTCCTATCATTTCAAGGAATTTTAACTCCCTGCCACAGTTTGACGTTGCCAATTTCCAGTTGATCCCTGGAAAGTTGAAGTCTCCCATGATTGTCGTATTTCCCAATTTACATCTACGATTAATTTCCTCCATCATTTCTTGGTCTGTTTCCTCAGTCTGTCCCGGGGGTCGATAATAAAGTCCAATTTGTATGTCTGCTTCCTTTTGTCCAGGAATCTTTATCCAGAGTGACTCTAGTTTACCATTTGCTTCTGTCTCCTTCTCTAACAGACTCTATTTCTTCTTGGACATACAGGGCAATACCTCCCCCTTGTTGCCCAATCCTATCTCTTCTGTAGAGTTTATATCCCTTCAACGCCGTGTCCCATTCATTTTCTTCATTCCACCATGTTTCTGTTATTCCTATGATACCCAGTTGTTTTCTTTTTGCTATTTCTTCCAGCTCACCCATTTTGTTTCCTAAGCTTCTGGCATTCGTGTACATACATTTAATTTCCGTTCGTGCTAATTTTCTGGATTTAGTGGTTCTTCCATCCTTTTTTGTATCCTTTTGATCTTTTTCGTCGGCTCTTGTAGTATCCTCATGTTCTTTTTTTTTTAACGTATGTTTATTGACAGCGAGAAAAATACACCGCCCATCATGGCGTAACAGGAACCATCAAAAAGACAAAGAATAGTCCATCACTCATAACAAGCAGGAACAATAGCAAGACTTCCCCAAGTACACCCCCATATGCATGTAATATACAAAAACAGAACAATACAAAAAGAGCAGTGGGGGCAAAAGCGGAGAGGTACAATTAGAAAGGTAAGCCGCCCATCCGGAACAGTGATCTCCCACCTTTTTCCATAAGAAAAACCCCCAAATGCCACACAACATTCAGAACACCAATCACACTCATCATCATCCATCCCATACTAGCCATTCACTCATATCCCGGGTGACTCCCTCCCCCCCTCCCCAGGGCACCAAAGTAGGAAAAGAGAGAAAGAGAAAGAAGGCTATAAAGAGTCAGTTAATGGAAGAAAACCACCGAGGGCCGGCCAAGAAAATGTAAAGTCAATTCCCTGTTAAGAGGGCCCCTGATCCCCCTCCCGTGCGGTCGACGACACCAAGTCCCGTAGTCTCACCCATAAGCCAGCGTAGTGTTGCTTAAGCACGCTCGGTGCTCTCTCATGGGATCGAATTTCAAACAGAGCCACCTCTCGAAGCCGACTCCTCCAGTGCGGCAATGGAGGGGGCTCCTCAGACATCCAGTATGTCAAGATTAATTTTTTCACTACTAAAATAGCGTTATAAAGAAATCTGCATTGGGGCGTGGTGAATCCCTGGTCCTGGAGGGATGTCTGCAGACCCAGGAGCAAGAACCCATAGTCCCATTCCACAGTACGCTGCACCGCTCGTTCCAACAAGGGGAGGGCCTCCCCCCATACATCCAGCCGGGGGCACTCCAGAAAGGAATGTATATATGTACCGGCGCTGCTCTTGCACTTAATACAAAAACCGCTCTCCCAGAGTCCCATTCGCGCTCCCCTCTGTGCCGTGAAGTAAGCCCTATGAAGGATCTTATACTGGAGTTCCTGGAAGTCGGCAGATTTAGTGTAGGAATATAGTGTAGTGAAGCAGGCAGTGAACTGTGATTCAGAAATATCCTGTCCCAAGTCTCGCTCCCAGGAAGTACGCACCGGCGTGAGTACCGACGTGGTCAGAGACAACTTAAGGACGCGATACCAGTGCGCAAGAGAATTTAGTGCGGGCTGGGTGGCCGAGAACAGGGTATCCAGAGGGCCCCTGTCCCAAGCCCCCGCCGCTCCTCTACGCTCCGTTTCCCAGTAGTGACGAACCTGAAAATAAGAAAACAGATAACTCGAAGGGAGGCCCCACGCGTCCCGAACCTGCTGAAAGGTGGGAAATCCAGGGGGAGACAAATCAAGTATGTTTTCCATCGACTTACAACCTTGGGCCGACCAAAGCTGAAATACAGATCTACCCCTGCCTGGTGTGAACCTGGGGTTGCCCTCCAGACGCATAAAAGGGGATATGTCCGGAGGCAATTGCTGTCTTCGCCTCCACCAACGCCATGCCAGCCTGAACGGGCGCAGAAAACGAGAACAAACAGTGTAGCGCCTCCCTGGGTCATCATGTCGATGAATAAGATTCATAAAGTGAAAGGGGGCACTCCAGCTCGCCATCCATCCCCGAGGGGAGTAGCGGGAGCACTCAGTGTAGCCCTCGTGGATCCAACGGAGGAGAGAGGCAACATTGTAAAGCCGAATATCCGGGACATTGAGTCCCCCCAGTGATTTATCCAAGATAAGCTTGGACATCGCTATCCGAGGAGCGCGAGACCTCCAGACAAAGCGAGAGATAGTAGATTTGAAGACAAATTCATCCCTCCTGGTGAGCCAAAGCGGCATGGCCTGCAAGGGGTACAAGAGTTTTGGTACCAGAATCATTTTCACCAAGGCTACCCGACCCAGAATCCCCAGCGGCAGGTCCTGCCAAGCTTGGCACAGTTTTGCGACGGCCTCAAGGGGCCGGCGGAGATTTGCGTTGTAAAGCGTGGGTAGATCAGTGCTGAGGTATATTCCAAGGTATCTCATTGGTTTAGTTGTGGGCGCGATGGGCAACACCGCATGCCAGGGCTCCGCCCGACCCCCGGCCAGTAGCAGAAGTTCCGATTTACTACAATTAACTTGCAAGCCCGACAGTGCTCCAAAGGCTCGAATCACCTCCAGAGCTCTGGGCAAATGCAGAGAAACATGGTCCAAGTAGAGTAAGATGTCATCTGCAAACAGGCTGATTTTGCATTCCTGTCCCCGCACCACTATTCCCTGAATTGTCACATCCTGCCGGATTTTTGCCGCAAGGGGTTCGATAGCCAAGAGGAAGAGGAGCGGTGAGAGCGGGCATCCCTGTCTTGTTCCTCTCTGCAAGCCGAAATCTTCCGTTAAACCCCCATTGATCATTAAGCGCGCCCTGGGGTTGTGATATAGGGCCGAAGCCCAGGCCAAAAAATCACCCTGAAATCCACCCCGACGCAGGACCCAAAAAAGATAATCCCAAGAGATGCTATCGAATGCTTTCTCCATGTCCAGTCCCGCCACCGCCTCCTGTCCACCCCTGCCTACCCTGTCATGGATCGCTCCCAAGACCCTCAGTAAATTCATAGAGGCGTATCGACCCGGCACAAACCCAACCTGATCTGGGTGAATAAGATCGGGAAGAAGACCATTCAAACGTCTCGCCAAAGTCGCAGCCAAGAGCTTAATATCCTGATCTAGTAGGGAGATCGGGCGGAACGACCCCACCAGGTCCGGGTCTTTACCCGGTTTAGGTAGTAGGACTATGTGAGCCATGTTATCTGGAAAGGAGCCCCTCGATGTCGCCACTTCGTTATACATTGCACTCAGGGGCTTCGCCACCAGATCTTCTAGAATGCGGTAGTATTCGGGCCCAAACCCATCCGGGCTGGGCGCCTTTGCCAGTTTAAGGGACCGTATGGTGACACGGAGTTCAGCCTCGGTAATCGGCAGGCTCAAAGATGCAGCTTGATCCTCCTCCAGGCGTGGTAACGATAACCCCCTGAAAAAAGTCTGGAGGGCCATCTCATCCAGAGGTCTCTTACCGTATAGAGTTTCATAATACTTAACAAATTGTTCCGCAATTCGTCTCTCCCCTTCGTGCCGAGTGCCCCCAGCATCACGGATTGCCGTAATAATTTGACGTTTCTTATAGGGTCTCACTAGGTTCGCCAGAAGTCTCCCCGTCTTTCCCCCCCATCTATGCAAGTTATACCGTTGAAACGCAAGGGTCTGCTCCGCTCGGTGTTGAAGCAAAGTCTCGATACGATCACGTATTTTCTTGTACTCCTGTCGCTCTGTATCCGAGAGAGAAGAGATATGGGCCCTGCGAAAACCGTGCAGTTGTCTCGTGAGCGACAGGAGCTCAGCTCCCCGGGCCTTGTGTTTAGCCGCAGTGTACGCGATCACGTGCCCCCTCAGGACTGCCTTGGAGGCATACCAGTAAGATATCGGTCCAATATCTGGGGTATCGTTAGTAGCCTGATAGTCCGCCCATCGTGCCCGGAGAAATGTCCGGAATTCCCGGTCTTGGTACAGGTGTAACGCCATTTTCCAAGAAGAGACCTTACTGCCAGTTGCCAGTGTCAGGGTGAGATCCACAGTAGCATGGTCCGAGATCGAGGAGTCCACTATCTCCGATCTGGTAGCCCTAGAGAACAGCCGTTGGACTAGTAATATATAATCCAGGCGGGCATATACCTTGTGCACGTGAGAGTAAAAAGTAAAATCCGAATCATATGGGTGCAGTGTCCGCCATACGTCCACCAGACCTAGATGCTGCGCCAGGAAGCCCACCCCCTTGTTATCATGATCCTTCAGACAGCGCCTGGGGGGTTTGCAATCCATCCCCGGGTCTGCAGTGATATTCATGTCCCCCCCCAGGACCACCTGATAATCCGGATAAGCCGATATTAGGGAGAGAACTGAGGAGAAAAATTTATGACAGTAAGAGTTGGGGGCATACAAATTACAGAGTAACAGTTTTAAACCCCAAAGTTCCCCCAGCACAAGTACATATCTCCCCTCCTGATCAGTCAATTGTTTATGCAAGATAAAGGGTAACCTCTTGTGCAACAGTATTGCCACCCCACATTTCCTGCACCCCGATGTGGAGGAATAGACATCCCCGACCCAGTTTCTCCGCAATTTAGAGTGTTCAATCTGAGTGAGGTGGGTTTCTTGCAGGAACGCCACTTCCGCTTTCAAATTTCGCAAGCTGGTAAGAATACGGGCTCTCTTTACCGGGGACCTGATGCCGTCGACATTAAAGGTAACAACTCTTAAATCAGCCATGATAGGGAGAGAGTAGTTCTATGCAGCACAGCAATCCGGAAGGAAACACCTCTCCCAGGATGTGTGAGCTCATCCATTCTCCACCAGCCAGACACGCATTCGACCCATGCAGAAAGAACAGATAGGCCCAGACGAAGCCTCCCAGCTAAGCTTCGCTGTCCTGGTTAATTTTGTGCCCTCTGTGTCCACCCCCCAGACCCCCACCCATCCCCCCTGCCCACTCATCCCGGATTCAACCACACACTCCCATTCACACCCCCCCCACATAACTCTCCCGCCACCCTCCCCCCCCCCACACTTTCCCCCCATGCTGATCCCATCCCATCAGCATACATACCCATATACGTCCCCCAACCTGCCCGGAGCCCTCCCCCCCCCCCCCACCCACCGAACAATACCCCTAGCATATAGTCCCTGCAATTATTAAGAGAACAGAAAGTGAAACATTAACAGTGGACAGTGAAAAGGTGATACCAACAAGTCCAAAGGAGTTCTCCAGAGCTGCCGCGTGCCGCTCCAAAAGGGATCCCCTCCAGCCAGGGCGGCCCGCACCCAGGTCAGATAGATTCCCTCCGGGTGTGGTGCAGCCGGAGGAGATACAGAAGTCCACAGGAAAGTCGTAAGCACCGCGGCCCCTCAAGGCCTGGTGCGCGGCATTCAGGCTGCTCCAACCATTCGGGTGCGGAAGTCATATCCAAGCCGGGGAGGTGAGCCCCACCACCGCATCAGCGGCTTGGTCTCACGGTCCCACGGTGCACACAAAGGCCACTTTCAAAAGGACTCCAGCACAGCTCCTGGAAAGAATGAGCCGTAGTTGCAGGTGAATCTCAAATCAACGGCCGCCGGTTCAGGATAACATTAGGCGGGTAGAGTCGCCAGAAACGCCTTGGCCTCCTCTCCGCTGTTAAAGGTGAGAGTTTTGCCCTCATGCCAGACTCGAAGCTTCGCCGGGTAGACCAGCGCGAATTTAACTCCTCTGTTGTGGAGGTCAGTGCATGAGGGTGCCATAAGCTTGCGTTGGGCCGCCACTCGCACAGAGTAATCGTTGAATATAAGCACTCGGGATCCTTTGTAATCCAAGGCTCCCGCCTTCCGGAAAGCCCTAAGTATGAGTTCCTTTTCCCTCCAGTTGGAGTAGCGGGCTATGGCAGTTCTCGCCCTCCCCCCCTCCGGGGGACGGTTCCCAATGCGGTGCGCCCATTCGCAAGCGAAGGCCTCCGCGCCCCCAGACAGGTTTAGGGTCTCAGGGAGCCACGTGTTGAAAATCGTGTAGAGATCCTGTTCACTCACCGTCTCCGGAAGCCCGACCAGCCGCAGGTTGTTCCGACGGCTCCTGTTCTCCTGCTCTTCCAGGGCCGCCAGTAACTCCCGGGACGTTCGTTGTAGGTCTTCCACCTGGGCAGTCAGCGTCACGCACGTGTCCTCCTGGTCGGACACGCGCTGCTCGACCTCCGTCAGGCGCTGGCTGTGGGAGTCAAACTTCTCATGCATTTCGTCCACCGCTGATTGGATTTTGTTAAGTTTATCTGCCAGCGCCGCCGTGACCGACCGTGTGATGTCGGTGATCCAGTCGCCAGCGGGAATGGTGAATGTGGCCTGCTCCGCCGCCATCTTGGAGGGGGTAAGAGAGGGTTTGTCCCGGGTGCTTTTCGCCGATTTAACGGGCATACCCCGTGCCGCTGCGGTCGCTCCTGAGGGTCAAGAGAAGAGCGGGGTGTTATTTCCTGACTCGCCTGCTCGTTTCTGCAGTGGGGACACAGAGGGGTCGGTATTATCGCCGATTTAGCGGGTGTGAGGCAGGAGCTCTCCGTTCGTGCGACCGCTCAGGCAGGCTGCATCACGTGACCGCAGTATCCTCATGTTCTAACCCTATATCAGTGTGGTTGTTTCAGGTTGCTTCCTCAGGATATCCTGGTGTCCGGGCCATTGACCGATTGTCGACTGTCGGCTCTCCCCTGATCTTTAGTTTAAAGCCTTCTCAATGGACTTCTTTATGTTCTCAGCCAGGACTCTCGCTCCCTGTTTGGCGAGGTGTAGTCCGTCCTTTCTGTAGAACCTGCTTCTTCCCCAAAATGTTGTCCAGTTTCGCACGAAGTCAAAACCCTCTTCTTCGCACCAACTCCTCATCCAGGCGTTCACAGCTCTCAATTCGTCCTGTCTCATTGCGTCCGCTCTCGGTACTGGAAGAATTTCCGAGAAAGCCACATTCACCTCCCTGACCTTCAACTGCCATCCAAGTGAGCGAAGCTGGTCCTTCATTACTTCCCTGTCATACTTCCGTCCGCATACATCGTTGGTTCCTACGTGGATAAGCACTGCAGTATCCTTTCCTCCTGCTCCATTTATAATTCTGGTAATCCTGCTGGCCACATCTTTCACTCTTGCTCCAGGCAGGCAGGTGACCAGTCTATCCTCCCTTCCTCCTGCAATGTGGCTGTCCACATTTCTTATTATAGAATCTCCGACTATAATCCCAATCTTCTTTAGTTGGTGGTTCCTCGGGGGTCTTAAGTCCGTATCCTTGGCGTAAGTCACATCTTCTTTATTCTTTGTCCCATCTTCAGATGGTCTTTCGTCTGTGCTGATTTGATTGGTGCCACCTTCTGCTACAATTATTCCCCCCTCCTGGGTTATTCGGTCGCAGATCTCAAGCCCCGGGGTCTCCACAATCTGCTGGTGGGCATCTTCGATATATCTCTCCAATTCTTCAATCACTTCACTAATGCTGGACTCCACAATCAACCTCTCCTGCGTGCGATTTACCTCTTTATTGATGAGAAGTTCTTCTAGTTCCTTCACCGTTCCCTCCAGCAACCAGACTTGCTGTTTCAGGCTTTCCAGCTCCCTGCACCGGCTGCAAATTTATGCCATAGTCCCCGAGGGGAGGTACTCATACATACTGCAGCTGGTGCAGAAGACTGGAAAGCTCATCTTCTGTTTTCCGTAGGTGCTCATAACCTGTTCCTCCTCCGAGCTGCCTGTATTCCTCCTCCGAGCTGCACCCGGCCCCACCCTCACCCCTGCCTCCCACTGGTCCCAACCCTGCTTCACCCCTCCACCTTTCCCCATTTCCTTAGTCCCCCTGCCCTTCCTCTGCACCCTTTTAGCCCTCATCTACCCTCCACTGCATCTTATCACCCTTTCAGTCCTAGCTCCATTTCTCCTTCCTTTCCTTGCCTCCAAAGCCATTCTTCTATCCTGTCCCCATATTCCACCCCCATCCAGCTTCTCTTCCTTCTTTACCCTTTCTCCTGTACCCCCACCCTAGGATCAATTTCTATCTCTTCTGTCCCCTACTGAAGATTCAAAGCAGCAGCTCTGGAGGAGGCAGGTGGGAGAGTCAGGAAAGCCAGCTAAACCCGGATAGACTCGTGCATTTTTAAAAAACTGTCTGAGCACCCAAACAGTCCTCTAAAAACAGAACATGTCCTGGTTTTCCCGGATGTCTGGTAACCCTAGATCTGGCCCTTTTGGTGATCTGTGGATGGCATAATATAGGATCAATCAGTGCCTGCTCTAGATCCTCCCTCCTAGAGAACATCTTCTATATGTTGATCTTAAGATTGTGAAGATTCATCCAGTTCTGTGTTCTTGTGAAGTGGTTATTAAGGGCACGATGTGTATATCTCTTATATTCCCTTTATCACTGAGACTATAATTGTTCATTTTTGTAATTTGCATGAAAAACACAGTAAACTAACATAAAAAAATAAGCATCAGTTTACAAATAAACATTTTTCAGCCACATCTGCAAGGCATGGCGTGCTTTACTGGGCTGTTTCTCAGCACTTTCCTGGAGACACACCTAGCCACTCGTTTTCAGCGTTACCACCCTGTACATTTATGCTTGAGATAGATCTATATACAGTTGATCTTCAATATATGCAAATATATCTCATGTATATTTATTGTTGTTATCTTGAAAACTTGACTTGTTAGGTGTGCCACCAGGAGCTGTTCTAGGAATACTGTATTACTCGTACTGTAGAGCCACTGTGCCCTGCACCCCTCAGATACCTGGCTAAAGAAAAATGGT
The DNA here is from genome assembly GCF_902459505.1 of Geotrypetes seraphini. NCBI lineage: Eukaryota > Metazoa > Chordata > Amphibia > Gymnophiona > Dermophiidae > Geotrypetes > Geotrypetes seraphini. The sequence goes on along the minus strand of NC_047085.1, from coordinate 260,794,122 downwards.
CTTTATTCCTTTCTTGAATTTACCATAATTTGCCTCCCCACCAATACATTCTTTTGGGAAATAATTCCATAAAGATAGAGCAAGAAAAAAAGAAGGTAGTACTCCACAAGAGTTTGAGCTGCCAAGGAAACACAAGAAGATTTCTGTACTGCAAGCTCATTGGCTGAGAGGAAACCAAAGGAATCAAATGATTGGCTCTTTGGGTGAGCTGCAGAAGAAATTGGGAGTCAGTACTGGCAAATAAGCAAGGATACAACATGGTTGTGAGCTCACAAGGAGTTTCAATACATTGTTTTGAATATTTTATAGCTGCTTTATTGTAGAGTTTAAGTCCATTATACAGGATATGTCCATAATTAAGACAACTCATTAGCAATGAAATAATTGGAATGTTAAAACTTCACATAAAGAAAAGATCTCCCCCCTGATATTCAGCTGGTAGCTGTCAGTGTTTGTTTAAAATGCTCAGTCACTGGCTAAATTGACCACAAAATTCAGTGCCAGGCCAGATCCAGACACCAGCACTGAATATTTGGTCTGGGCAGGCAGGCTGCCAGATCTTATGTGGGCTTGAATAACCCTTTTTTTTTTTTTTTAAACCCTCCCTAAGGCCACTCTAATCCCCCCCCCCCAAGATGTCCTAAGTACCAGCCCCCACCCCCTCCCCTAGCCCCCCAGGCCTACCTGGTTACCTAGCAGGGATGTTCAGGAGCAGAAGCGCAGTCCCCTTTCTCCTTACTCATGGCTACCTTTTAAAATGGCTGCCACAACTTCTCTCAGCAGCTCATGATACCACACAAAGTACTACAAGCTGCCACAAGAGGTCATAGCAGCCATTTTGAAAGGCAGCAGAGAGGGGGCAGAAGCAAGACAGCTGCACTCCTTCCCCCATAGACCACCCTTTGGAACACCATGTAAACTGGTATGCCTTGGGGAGGGGGCCTACTTGGACATTCCAGAGCTTAACTATTCTCTGAGTGAAAAAAAAAAGCTATAATTCTTAGTATTTTTTAAGTTTCTTCAATTTTGAGGATCTCACTGGTGACCAGTGCCAGATCTGTGTATGGTAGCGAGTTATAGTCCCCAAACCAAAGCACTTTGGTCTTCTGTTTAATAAATTTAAAGAAGTTCTTTTGTGTCCACGTGCTCAGGTCCTCTATGGTCACTAGGTGTTGTAGGGTGGCCTCAAAAGAGTCTCTAGCTACACATAGTAGGAAGATAATGTCCACATAAGAAAATGTGTGGATTTAAGGGGAGGAGAATCTTTGCCAGGGTTCTTAAGTAGATGTTGAACAAGGAAGGAGACAGCAAGGATCCTTATAGCACTCCAAATAAAACAATAAAACAATCAATTTTTGGGACCTCTTATTTCCCTTTCTTAGTTCATAGGTCTTATTTCCTAAGAATTCTGCAAACTATTTTAGGATTAATCCATGTATGCCTAATTCACTCAACTTTAGAAGTAGTGGAGAGTGGTCTACCACGTCATATGCAGCAGAAATATCAAAATGTAGCAACACGGATTGTCTACCTCTGCATAAATATGATTTTGCCTTTGATGTCGATTCAAGCAGTAATGATTCTGTACTATGTACTCCCTGAAACATGTTGTGAACTGTGAAATCCATCAGTCCAATTTAAGAAGTCTGACAGTTGTATATTGACACAGAATTCTAAAAGTTTGACAGGCCATGGTATTTCTGCCACCAGCCTAAAATTTCAACCATTGATATAAGCGTCAGGGCGATGGCAGATATTGTTTTAGGATACTTAGCTCTTCCCAAGCATATGTTAACAAAATTTGTCAGCCATCGTAGAAATCCTGGTGGAGCATGATCTGGCATAGTGGCTAGGAAGATGTCCAAACAACAGATTTTTTTTTTTTAGAGTCTCCTCAGCAAATCTGAGATATCCCATATTTTTTTGTTTTCTCCTTTTATTTATTTAAAACACTTATATACCACACTATTATAAAAGTCTAGTTAGTTCAGATATCAAACATTCACAATTAAAATTCAAACATCATGTATAAACAGCAAAAATAAGCAACTATGTCCATGAGGCCCAATGGTACATACCTACTCAACATTCTATGAAGGCCTGACGAGAAAGCAAAGTCTTAAGTTCTTTCCTAAAAAAACTCCCATTCTGACTATCTCTTAACTTCTGTGGTAACACCAAACAGTAGGTGCCCCTCTTTAATTATCCTACATCACCATAGCAATCCTCACATCTCTGCTGAAAAGAATACTCTCCCTCACTTTCTGGAAGCTGTCCATGATCTGAGCACATTTCAGCTGTTTTCTAATCAAAAATAAAATGGACAACATTTTTTTGTTGTTGTTTTTTTAGTAACATCTGCAATATGAGTGATATTAGTCACAGCTATCAGAAATCCATGCGAAGACTACATAAAATTGTAATTTGTAAAAGAAAAATTTTTTTTTAAAAAATTATTTTAGAGTTATTAGCTGTCTTTTCATGAAGAGATTCACCCAAAGCAGCTTACAATTCACTGAATAGTAATCAGGTACTCTTAAATATTTTTCCTACCTCTCCCGGCAGGCTCACAATCTAACTATGATATCTGAGGTAATGGTGTGTTGTAACTTGCCATTATCCAGAATCCCAAGGAGCAGGCTAGAATCGAATTAGCAACCTCAGGGTGCTGAATCAACAGCGCTATCATACTTTGGAGGTAGAGGTCTGACCAAAAAAAAGAAGAACCCACATGTCCCGATTGCACAAGTCAAAGACAGTTAAAGGTTTGTAGGCAGTTACAAGCAGCTGATTCTGTAAAAGTGTGTTGTGTAATGAGCTGTATTGAGGCTACCTTTCACTACACTTGTCCTCTCTTGCCACTCACATTTGGTCACTATTAGGAAAAATGTGAACTTTACTGCACGTGGCTTTTAATATTCTGAACCCACTTCTATGGTTCCATGTGTGTTTTACAGCTACTAAACAAATTTCACTGAAGCCAAATAAGGTTTCGGGGAAAAGGATGCAAAAATGAATCACTAGCATAATGGAAAGTCCTACTGGGTAAGAGATCCAAGTTTCCAAGTTTATTAAAATCTTACTATCCCGCTCCATTGGGAACTCTTCTGGGCAACTTACAACCTAAAATTCTACACTATTAACAGTAAACAGGTTAGACAAAGCACATATATAAGAATTCAAGGTTAAAATTTAAATGCAATTTGTTTTATAAAAGAAGAGGGAGGAAAAATACAAATTGGTAATCTTGTGTTCTGCAGCATTCCCCCAGCACTGAAAATTCTATTATACCCTATAATTTGTCAATCAAAATTATTATGTTTTATAAGCATGTTTTAACACATAGAAAGTACAAAATTAATAACAGGGACAGAGTTCTTTAGGGTTGAGATGAGATGAGGGTTGGTTCAGCTGGGTCTCTGTCCCTATCCAACAAATGTCAGTGTTGGTGGAGCCAGTCACTCTTTATAATATGAAAGGTGTGGCCAGGAAAAATCAAGTCTAATCTGGAGTATTAGGTATCTCAGCATGTCCAAAGCACAAGAAGTGTTTCAGCACCATTAGGGCATGCATGGAAGCAGCCAAAAACAAGTCTGGCCTGGAAATCCTTCCTTTGCGACCAGAGGACAGATTGTCAAAGCATTTTCCTTCATTAACCCAAAATGGAAGAAACCCCGTTGCAAAAGGAGGGATCAACAACCAAAGGAACAAAACATCAAATATTACAACAAAATATGAGGAGGCATCTGTTCTACTGACAAGAGACAGATGAGAGGAGATCCCTGGTATAGAATGTGTGTCCCTCCATGGCCCAGCTGAGCTGCTTCCTACTCCTCTGAACACAGCAGGTGATGGGAAAGTCCCTAAGTAACCCAGCTCTTTGACATCACATAGTGCTGTTTTAAAATTAGCAGAGGTTTGGCCTGCTGTTAAGGGGGAGGTCAGATCTTGCTTTAGCTGTGAATTCAACACAATACCAACTTGTCCCAGTGGAACCCAAACACCAGTCTGACATCTAAGCATGGCTTAAATTTGATGAGTGCAAGAAGGTAATTTGTGTCCTGCAGTGAGGGAACACCAGGATATCCAATGTCCTAACATACTGCAGAAGTTGCAGCCAGGATCAGCTGTCAGCAGCACTCCGGTGCTCTTTATTCCTTTCAGCAGGGATGTTAGGATTACTATGGTGATGTAGGATAAGTGTAATGAGGGGTGCATTCTTTTTAGCTCAGTGGTTCCCAACCCTGTCCTGGAGGACCACCAGCCCAGTAGCTTACCAAGGGGGGGCAGAGGGCGGTCCACCCCAGGTGCACGCCCCAAGGGGGTGCACAGCTGGACACCCACTGGGGAATAGGCTGCTGCCGGGTAAAGGCTGCCACCGCCACCATCGGGAACAGGCCGGCACTGAGTTCTCCCTCCCTGTTTTTCTTCCCCGCGGGGCCGACCAACTCTCACCACCCAACATCAATTCTGACGTTGGAGAGGACGTTCTGGGCCAGCCAATCGTTGCCTGGCTGGCCCAGAACGTCGTCTCCTACGTTAGAATTGATGTCGGGCAGCGAGAGTTGGTCGGCCCCGCGGGGAAGAAAAACAGGGAGGGAGAACTCAGCGCCGGTCTGTTCCCGATGGTGGCGGTGGCAGCATTTACCCGTCAGACAATTTCCAATATGCATTTAAACTGGCCCGCCGTTGTGACAGAGGGATGCGGTGCCTGACATCAGGTATCATTGTCTCTTTAAGAGGCAAGTCAGAGCAAGAGGGTGGTTGTGTGTTGTGGGGGGAAGGCGGGGAATATTACTGGTCGAGCCAGAAAGGGAGATGATTGAGAAGACAATGGGGTCGTTGCTGGGAGTTGCGGTCGCATGCTACCGGGTGTGAGTCGACGCTGGAGTGAGTATGGGCCTGTACCCTGCGGTGAGCGCTGTGGGCAGAAAACTGAGACGAAAAAGGAAGATGCCAGATCTCCGGGGGAGGGAAAGGAAGAAGAAAGAAAGAGACCCTTGCAAGCAAGTATTTAGAAGCCAACCAGAGCCTGGGACCACAACATGATTTGAATAATGACCAGACAACAAGAGGTAGAAAAAATAATTTTATTTTCTGTTTTGTGATTACAATATGTCAGATTTGAAATGTGTATCCTGCCAGAGCTGGTGTTAGACCGCGAACTTGAGTTAGGATGAACTAGGACCTAAAAGAGAGAGGAAAAGTCTTATTTATTTTGTTTACATCACAGAGCCAGCCTGGGATTGGAGAAGATGTAACCCTATACTTCTACTAAGACTAAAGGGTACTTTTATTACGGAGCGCATTTAGCACATGCTAAATCGGTTAGCGTACCTTAATAAATGGACCCCTAAAGATCTTAATAAAAAATTTGGCCCATGATTTGAGCCTGTTTTAGATTTCAGCCCCTTATGTGATTGAGTTTGACACCCCTGCTCTAAGAAATCCCACATGCCTGTCCCACGCCTCAGTCTCTGTCTCCATCACTTCTTCTGGGAGACTGTTCCATGTATCTACCACTCTTTCTGTAAAAAAAAGTATTTCCTTAGATTACTCCTGAACCTATCACCTCTTAACTTCATCCTATGCCCTCTCATTCCAAAGCTTCTTTTCAAATGAGACTCGACTCATTTGCATTTACGCCACATAGGTATTTAAATGTCTCTATCATATCTCCCCTCCCACCTTTCCTCTAAAGTATACACACTGAGATCTTTAAGTCTGTCCCCATACACATATGACAAAGACCTGCACCATTTTAGTAGCCTTCCTTAGTCTAGGCAGATTCCATCCTTTTTATTTTTTGAAGGTGCAGTCTCCAGAATTGTACACAATATTCTCAATGAGGACTCACCATAGTCTTATACAGGGACTTCAATACCTCCTTTTTTCTACTGGCCATACCTCTTTCTATGTACCCTAGCATCCTTCTAGCTTTCGCCGGTCACCTTTTAAACTTGTTTGGCCACCTTAAGATCATCACATTCAATCACATCTAAGTCCCGCTCTTCTGTCGTGCACATAACTTCTTCACCCCCTTCGGGTTTTTGTAGCCCAAATGCATGACCTTGCATTTCTTAGCATTAATTTTTAGCTGCCAAATTTCAGACCATTCTTCAAAATTCGCAAGTCTTTCTTCATGTTATTCACACCATCCGGGGTGTCTACTTTATTGTAGATTTTGGTATCATCCGCAAAGAGGCAAATCTTACCTGAAAGCCCTTCAGCAATATCGCTTATAAAAATGTTAAAAAGAACAGGCCCAAGAACAGAACCTTGAGGCACACCATTGGTTAACATCCCTTTCCTCAGAGTGATCTCCATTAACCATTACCCTCTTGTCATCTTCTATTCGACCAGTTCTTGACCTAGCCTGTCACTTCAGGGCCCATCCAGCAGGTACTCACTTTATTTATTAGACGTCTGTGTGGAACACTGTCAAAGGCTTTGCTAAAATCTAAATACACCAATATCATATGAAATGCATATTCTTGCTGTAACCTGTAACTGAAAAAGAACATGAATCAGACTTGCATTGGTTTCCACCAAATCAACCCTGTCTGGGCACCAGAACAAAAGGATGACACTTAAGATAATGGCAGATCCAAACACACACTCTCACACACACCCAAACACACACACCCTGTTAAGAGCACGTTAACATTTTTTAAAAATTATTGTTATTATTAGTTTACCAACACACGGATTAAGACACAGCCTTTGTTTTCAACTAGGCCCTAGAGGAGCAGAGATACAGTTTGCCTAAGATTATGCAGAGAGGAGAATCTTGAAATTCATATGCCAAGACTTTTAAACAAAAAAACCTTTTTAGGGGGGCATTCCAGGTGTCAACTATTCTTTCCATAAAAGCATATTTCTGGATATTCTATTGACTCTAGAGCTCTGTAGCTTCAATCATGTCCTCTAGTATTTGTTGGGTTTTTTTTTTAACATAAACAGCTATACAGATTTTATTATGCAATTTCAATACATGCATACCAAATGTAAACAATTTTAAACATACTGCCTTTATATAAAATGTAGACAGATTAATACAAAAATAAACATTTTCTCAAACTACCATGAAAGTAGCTCAGCTTAAATATATTGTCCACATTTGCACTCACAATGCTTTTCCAAGTGAATTAAGAAGTTTGGACAAAGTGAAAATCATAGAAATATAGATCTAACACAAAAGCTAATGTAAAGCCATCAAGTGTAGTCAGTCAACTTATTTTAACACTACATATGTTATACACCTTGTCTCTAAGGGCTCCTTTTACGAAATCGCGTTAGCGGCTTTATCGCATGTGACTTTTTATCAGCGCTAACCCCCACGCTAGCTGAAAAACTACTGCCTGCTCAAGAGGAGGTGGTAGCGGCTAGCACGGCCGGTAGTTTAGCACACGCTATTACGTGCGTTAAACCGCTAACACGGCTTCATAAAAGGAGCCCTAAGTGTCAATCAGACAAAAGTTATTCCAGAATTTTTTTTGTCACTTGTGAGGTTGTTTATTAACAGTGCACAGTACCACCATTAATGCTGATATTTTACCATAGGGCCCAATTTTATGCAGTGGGCTGTATGGTAAATAATGTGCATTAGTGAGCATAATAAGATTATTGCATTACTGTAATTTTACTGTATTGACTAATGAAAAAAATATGAATAAGTATAAAAACAACTTAAGCTCCTTGTTGTACCCACAGCCTTCTACTTCACTTACAAAATAGATTGCCTCCTCTACAGTGAACTCCTTGTTCAAATCTTTAGGAAGATCTTTATGAGCTGCAGGTTGTTCAAGAACAGAATGAGACTTACTGAAAGGAACCTATACTGGCAGCAAGTCAACTGGCAAAGTGCATCAAGCCATTCTGACTCTAGCTTTAAAACTATCAGTAGTAAACAGGAAATGATTTGTGCTCTCTCCTGCATGAACTTGGAAGAACTTACATTCCATCTACTTCAATAGCTTATTCTGCACATAGTACTGTAGTTAGAGAACAGTCCTGAACCATGTGTTGACAGCATAAATACACTAACTAGTCCAATACATACTAAGTGAAAATACGTTCTTTGTTTAGTGAAGATTTCCAAACCACTTGTTTTCCTCCCAAGTCATTTTTCACAGCTTTCTACCAGCCAGAAAACATGATGTCAACTGAGTGGCATTAAATTGTTCCAATTCTTACCTCATGCTAGAACCCCTAATATAAATTTTCTTTTTCAAGCTTTGTCAAAATGTCCTCTAGTTCTTGAACTTCTCCTCATTTGGGAAAATATTTTTGTTCAAAAATTCCTTTCAAATACTGTATTTAAAGGTCTATTCATATCCCACTTTCTTGTGTTGCAACTCGTCTTTTTATGTTCTTACTGAGATACGGCCCCCAAACTGAAAAAAGTACCCCAACTGAGGCCTCATAAAATGTCCTGTACAGGGATATTATGACCTTCCTTCATGGGTATAGTTTGGGGGAGAAAGGGGGCACTGCCCCCTCAAATGAGCTACCCCTACCTGGCATCCAACCAGTAACTTCAGAGCCAGCTTATCCTATGGACTAAGTGAGGTCCTGGCCTAGGGTGCCAGTAATCCCAGTCTTGTCTTCCTTCAAACTTCAAGAGGGATAGATGCCAGAATGAGATTTTGGCACCCTTCATCGCCAGTACCTCACCTGGTCCAGCAGAAGATACTTGAAAGAGATTGGGAGATATCAGATCACAGGTGGAAGGAGGGGGGCAGGAAGGAAAGAGATATCAGGTGGGTGGTGCCAATGCAAAAGTTGGTTTAGGGCACCATGGTACCTTGAGCCTACTCTAACTTCTTCCTAGGCCACTACTGTGACAGACTGGAGGAGCCACCAGCTTCTCTGCCCTCTCACTCACTCTCTCTCCCCCCACCCCCACTGCCACCACAGAAGTAAACAAAATTAAACAGAATGTATGCCAGTCAGCTTTCCTCCTCCTCCCTTCTCAAAACAGGAAGGCACATCATGCAGAGAGGAAGAGGAGGAAAGCTGGCAGCAGTGCTCAGAGATACAGTTCCACACATGGTTTTATTTTGTTTTGCAGCCACAGCAGTAGGGGGAAGGGAAGATAGTAAGCAAGAGTAAGGCAGGGCAGGGAATCATGTGGTTCCTCCTGGCAGCTGTGCACTGGAGAAGCAAGAGGCCTGAACTTTCAGTGAGTCACCAGGAAGTGGCAGGGGTGGGGAGAGAGAGATGGGATAATGGTGTGGTGAGGGTAAGAGCAAAAGAGACAGGAGAGAGGTCATGCTGAATGGAGAGCGGGAATTGACAGACAGGGTAATGCTGGATGCTGAGGGATGATAACGAAGTTGCTTACCTGTAATGTGGGTTTTCCATAGACAGCAGGGGAATGCAGCCACACTCATTAGTGTTCTAAACTGACCCTGTGTGTCGATGCTCCCCCCTAGCTACAGTAAATGTTTGGATAACTGGACATGTGCAGGGACTCTGAATTCCCGTAGCTCCTTCCCTGCCTTGTCAGTTTTGTATCTAACTAAAGATGGTTTAGCCTTGTCAGTGTCTGAAGTGGGGATGGTGGGAGAGGAAGTGTGGCTGTATTCCTCTGCTGTCTACCACGAACCCACATTACAGGTAAGCAACTTTGCTTTCTCTGTAGACAAGCAGGGGACATGCAAGCACACTTGTTGAATCCCAAGTTACGAGGGGTGTTCAATAACTTATTTACCTCAGTAGGAAAGAAGTTTTAAAAAATTGTTTTGTTTTTCAATATAGTTGCCTGATAGCATCCACTTTTCCTGCAATGACTTTAACCCCTTTGAAGAGTTCTTCTGTTTGACCTTCAAACCAGGACGTCACAGCTTCCTTGACATCATCCTTGAAAACCGCTGTCTAGAGATTTATTCAAAACTTGAAACAGGAAATAATCAGAGGGAACAAGATCAGGATTGTATGATGGATGGTTCAGCTGCTGAAACCCACATTCTCGGATGGCAGCCTGTGATTGTCCAGACCTGGGCGAAAACACATATTTCCAGTGATAGGCAAATAGAGTGATGAGGGTCTTGCTCCCACAATTTAGGTAATGGAGTCCATACCTGACAAAGAGGTGGTAAAAATAAATGTTTCTTAAATTGGAGTGGAAGATCTTTTGCCCTAGCATGAAGTAGGTATGAATGATTTTTCACTGTCTAAAGTAGGGGTGTCAAAGTCTCTCCTCGAAGGCCACAATCCAGTCGGGTTTTCAGGATTTCCCCAATGAATACGCATGAGATCTATTAGCATACAATGAAAGCAATGAAAGCTCTGGCCACTCCCTGACATCACCCAAAGCAGACTTAAAAGGGGAGGAGCCAACGGCACGCGGCAAAGGCGCTCGCCTTAGCGAGAGCACCTTTGCGAAGGGCCTCAAGAAGGGCCAAATCACTACACCCAAGGACACCAGGGAAGGACAGCAAGCAGGCAGAGAGAGATAGAGAGAGGACACCAGCAGCAGGCAGAGAGAGAGGACACCAGCAGCAGGCAGAGAGAGAGGACACCAGCAGCAGGCAGAGAGAGAGAGGACACCAGCAGCAGGCAGAGAGAGAGGACGCCAGCAGCAGTCAGAGAGAGAGGACGCCAGCAGCAGTCAGAGAGAGAGGACGCCAGCAGCAGGCAGAGAGAGAGAGAGGACACCAGCAGCAGGCAGAGAGAGAGAGAGGACACCAGCAGTAGGCAGAGAGAGAACACCAGCAGCAGGCAGAGAGAGAGAGGACACCGGCAGCAGGCAGAGAGAGAGGACAACAGCAGCAGGCAGAGAGAGAGGACACCAGCAGCAGGCAGAGAGAGAGGACACCAGAGCAGGCAGAGAGAGAGAGAGAGAGAGAGAGAGAGGACACCAGCAGCAGGCAGAGAGAGAGAGAGAGGATACCAGGAGCAGGCAGAGAGAGAGAGAGGACACCAGCAGCAGGCAGAGAGAGAACAATGGAAGCAGAGGGAAACCAGAAGATGATCTTTCCAGTGTTCTGCACAGACTGTCATAGGAGGAGAAAGAAGTGGCAGAAAGACTTAACATGTTCTTTCCGTCTGTATTACAAATGAAGACACATCCAACATACTGGAATCTGAGCAATTCTTCAATGGAAATCAAGCAGAAAAATTAACATCCATGGAAGTGAGCCTTGAAGATGTACGCAGGCAAATAAAAAAAAACTAAAAACTGACAAATCCCCGGGTCCGGACGGAATCCAAGAGTTCTGAAGGAATTAAAGGAGGAGATAGCGGAACTACTGCAGCAATTTGCAATCTATCCCTGAAAACAGGCATGATCCCAGAGGACTGGAAGATAGCAGTTACGCGCATCTTTTAAAAGGGATCAAGAGGTGATCCGGGAAACTACAGACCGGTGAGTCTGACCTCGGTTCCAGGGAAAATGGCGGAAGCACTGATAAGGAATACATCGATGAACATTTTGAAAGAAACAAACTTCTGATAACCAGCCAACATGGTTTCTGCAAGGGGAGATCGTGCCTAACGAATTTATTGCACAATTAACAAACGGATGGACAAAGGAGACCCCATAGACATCATATATCTAGATTTCCAAAAAGCCTTTGACAAGGTGCCCCATGAATGCCTACTCCGGAAACTGAAGAACCATGGGGTGGAAGGAGACGTACATAGATGGATCAGAAACTGGTTGGCGGGTAGGAAACAAGAGGGTAGGAGTGAAGGGCCACTACTCGGACTGGAGGAGGGTCACGAGTGGGGTCCCGCAGGGCTCGGTGCTCAGGCCGCTGATATTTAATATATTCATAAATGATCTAGAAACAGGGACGAAGTGTGAGATAGTAAAATTTGCGGACGACACCAAACTATTTAGTGGAGCTCAGACTAAAGAGGACTGTGAAGAATTGCAAAGGGACTTGAACAAACTAGGGGAATGGGCGACGAGATGGCAGATGAAGTTCAACGTTGAGAAATGTAAAGTATTACATGTGGGAAACAGAAACCCGAAGTACAATACGATGGGAGGGATGTTATTGAATGAGAGTACCCAAGAAAGGGACTTGGGGGTAATGGTGGATATGACAATGAAGCCGACGGCACAGTGCACAGCGGCCGCTAAGAAGGCAAACAGAACGCTAGGCATAATCAAGAAGAGTATTACAACCAGAACGAAAGAAGTTATCCTGCCGTTGTGTCTAGCGATGGTGCGTCCGCATCTGGAGTACTGCGTCCATTATTGGTCGCCGTACCTTAAGAAGGATATGGCGATACTCAAGAGGGTTCAGAGAGTGACACGTCTGATAAAAGGTTTGGAAAACCTTTCATACGCTGAGAGATTGGGAAAACTGGGACTCTTTTCCCTGGAGAAGAGGAGACTTAGAGGGGATATAATAGAGACTTACAAGATCATTAAGGGCATAGAGAGAGGAGAGGGACAGATTCTTCAAACTTTCAAAAACTAAAAGAACAAGAGGGCATTCGGAAAAGTTGAAAGGGGAGATTCAAAACGAATGCTAGGAAGTTCTTTACCCGTGTGGTGGACACCTGGAATGCACTTCCAGAGGGCGTAATAGGGCAGAGTACAGTACTGGGGTTCAAGAAAGGATTGGACAATTTCCTGCTGGAAAAGGGGATAGAGGGGTATAGATAGAGGATTACTGCACAGGTCCAGGACCTGTTGGGCCGCCACGTGAGTGGACTGCTGGACACAATGGACCTCAGGTCTGACCCAGCAGAGGCATTGCTTATGTTATGTTCAGTGCATGCAAATAGATCTTATGCATATTCATTGGGGAAATCCTGAAAACCCAACTGGCTTGCGGCCCTCGAGGAGAGACTTTGATACCCCTGGTCTTAAGTATATAATCCTCCGTTCCCTTCAACCAACCCTTAGGTGTCTGAGTAGAGAAGCCCAATTGTAAAGCTGGATATTTGGGAGTCCTAACCCAGCGGGCAGGAAGGAGGGCATTGGATCCTTGGCAGTGGCAGCTTTAGAAGGAAGGAGTGAGAGATCTGTGCAGTGCCACATACTCCTAAGGGTACGTGTACTGCATGTTGAGAAATTATGTTCTAAGAGGACAGGAGGGAAAGGGGGAGATATGATTCAGATGTTCAAATACTTGAAAGGTATTAATATAGAACAAAATCTTTTCCAATGAAAATAAAATAGTACAATCAGAGGGTATAATTTGAGATTGAGGGATGGTAGACTTAAAAGGAATGTTAGGAAATTATTTTTTATGGAGAGGAAAGTTGATGCCTGGAATTCCCTCCTGAGGGGGGTAGTGGTGAGGAAAATGGTAGCAGAGTTCAAAAATGCATGGGATGAATACAGAGAATCTCTAATAAAAAAAATAATGGGTATTTGTTGAACAAAAGGATCCTAATGCTTTTTACAATGCCAACAAATCCTTGTACTATATCCACAACGGTAAGGTACACAATACATATAAACATCGGGGAAATAGTTATTCATATCAAAGCTGCTCCCAGGCCAAGTACCCTGTAAAAGTATAAAGTATCATCGGAGGACAGCCTCTGACTTTCTAAATTTAGCTTAAAACCTGAGAAATTGCCATATTCCCAAAAACTCTCCATCAAAGCATTCAGAGAAGAAACTGGAGAGGTCAGATGGACAAGGAGATCATCAATGAATGCATCTATTTAAAAACCTGGGTTGCCAACACAATCCCCATTATATTTGGGTTACTAACAATTTTCTGTATCAGTGGGTCTAAGGTTAAATCAAATAATAATGGGAAAAGAAGACAGCCTTGGTGAAAGCCCCTACTGATTAGGGAAGGCCTCTGAGACCATCTCTTTTGTCCACACACAAGCCCTCGGATTTTTATAAAGCAACTTCACAGCATAGACAAAACCTTCTCCAAGGCCATAGGTCCTCATGCCAGCAAACAAAAAGTTCCAAGAAATGCAGTCAAGAACTTTCTCCACATAGCAGGAGAGGCCTTAGGCACCTGGACCAATTAGGCCCTAGGATCCTGTGGGTTGGGCAGTGGAGGGGCGAGCTCATTTGGACAGAGGCGGGCCTGCTGGCTGGACGGTGCGAGTTGCCATCCGGAATTGGAGGTAAGCCCAAGGGGTTCCGAGGTGGGGGCTTTCATTGGGGGGGGGGTCCAGCAGGAGGGGTTGGGTACGCGATCTTAGGGGGACATTGGGGAGTCCCTCCTGCTGGCAATCTTCAGGGGGGGGTCCGGGGAGGGGGTTGGGGCATTTAGAACCCGATTCTGTAACTTGCGTCTGCAACATGGACATTGGTTACAGAATCGGGTTAACTTTGGGTGTCCTATACAGGATATGGGCATGTATGTTTCTGCCCCTAAAATCCAATGTATTTGCTGTTAAAATTTGAGTTTGTGGGACCCAGGAACTGATTAATCCAGTTTCCATTATTTTCAATGGGAAAAATTGTCTTGAAACTCAAAACATTTTGGAACTCAAACGGGGTTCTGGAACGGATTAAGTTCGGATTCCAAGGCATTACTGTATATCAGTGGTCTCAAACTCAAACCCTTTGCGGGGCCACATTTTGGATTTGTAAGTACTTGGAGGGCAGCAGAAAAAATAGTTAATGTCTTATTAAAGAAACTAGCTTTATAGCCCGTTACATTAACGGGTGCTAGAATGTATGTGTGTCTGTCTTTATTTTTTTCTCTGTCTCCTTAGCCGCTTTCTGTATTTCTGTCTTTCTTTGTTTTGACTGTCCATCACCACCCCTTGCGTGCTCCCCTTGTCCATTCTCCCTTCCTTTTACCTCCCCTTATCCAGCAGCAGCCCTTCTCCCTTGTTTACCTCCCCCCTATCCATCAGCACCTCTTCCTGCTCCCCCTGTCCAGCAGTACGCCTCCCTTCCTTTCCCCCCATCCCATCCATCAGGCCTCCTTTTTTCCCCCCTATCCATCAGCACCTCTTCCTGCTCCCCCTGTCCAGCAGTAGGCCTCCCCTCCTTTTCCCCCCCTGTCCATCAGCACCTCTTCCTGCTCCCCCTGTCCAGCAGTACGCCTCCCTTCCTTTCCCCCCATCCCATCCATCAGGCCTCCTTTTCCCCCCCCCTATCCATCAGCACCTCTTCCTGCTCCCCCTGTCCAGCAGTAGGCCTCCCTTCCTTCCTTCCCCCTCCCACCCCTGTCCATCAGCACCTCTTCCTGATCCCCCTGTCCAGCAGTAGGCCTCCCTTCCTTTTTCCCCGTCCATTAGCACCTCTTCCTGCTCCCCTTGTGCAGCAGTAGGCCTCCCTTCCTTTCCCCAACCCCCACCAAAGCAGAATCTCCCCTCTGTCTATCCCCAACAGTCCAGCATCTCCCATCAATCCATCCTCACCTCTGTCTGCCGTTCGCGGGGTCCAGCTCCGGCGCATCGCTTGCGCACAGCAGCAGGAGCAGCGCCACCAGCAGCAGTGCTGCCATCGGGAGCCCTTCTCGAGGGAGCGGGACAGGCTGCTGAGGAGCTTCGGGGACTGCTGAGACGGCAGAGACGGAGCGGCTGAGCTGAACTGGCGTCCCCCACCCCTCTCCGTTGCCAGCGACGCTCTCCCTCTCAGCGAGCCGGGCTGTAAAAAAAGGAGACTGTGACGTATAAGCGCGCATGCGCACTCGTGCCGTCGCAACAGAACAGGGAACACACGGCGCGAGTGCGCATGCGCGCTTAACATTTTATTATTATTGATGACAATTTTGCATGAGGTAAAACTCTTTATAATTTATAAAACTTTCCTTTAACAGTTAAAAGGAAAGATATATAAACTATAGTCTTACCTCATGCAAAATTGTCATCTAATATAATAAAATGGTAGGACGCGCATGCGCACTAAAAAAAACGTGTTCCCTGATCCGTCGCGTTTTTTTAGTGCGCATGCGCGGGTTTACGTCACCAAACTCGGCAACTTGGACAACAATTGCGCTTATGCTCAAGCCGCCACCACGAATCCTCTCTCGAACCGCACCAGGATCGAGAGAGGAGCTGCGGCGGAGGCTTGAGCATAAGCGCCATTGTTGTCCCCCTACCTAGCTGCGAGGCTGCGGCGGCCTTCCTCACGGTTTCACAGTGCTTGGTCCGCCAAACAATTCCTGCCGTTGAGCAAATTTGCCCCACCGTTCCTTCCCTTCCTCCATCAGGTACAGTTCAGCTCCGCCTATGTTAAAAGCAGCTGCTTTGAAATTGGAGCCCTGCCGCCACCGTAACACGTTCCCTCTGCCGCGGTCCCATATGTCAGAGAAGGGGCGGGACCAAGGCAGAGGGGAAAGTGCTACGGCAGTGGCAGGGCTCCGATTTCGACGCGGCTGCTTTTAACATTGGTGGAGCTGCACTGCACCTGATGGAGGGAGGGAAGGAAAGGTGGTTGTGCGCTGTTGAGCCCCTCTGCACGGGCCCAAACCAAAAAAGGAGCCAGGACTCTTCCCAACCCGGCGCCGCCAGACCCGACAACACGGCCCTACACTTACAGACCCGCGAGCAGGGTTGCCATGGAAACCTAACCGGAATTACATGCAGTCGCGCAAGGGTCAGTGAGAGGGGATCAGGAGCTAAAGAGAGATTGAAAAAAACAAACAAACAACAGTGCACAAGTAGAGAGAGACACACAGACACTCACAGAAGGACAGGGGACTAAAGAGACAGATTGAAAAAATAACAAAACACAGAGGACAAGGAGAGAGAGACACAGGAAAAAAAATGACAAACAGACATACAGCAGCCAAGGAGACAGACATACTTACATACAGCATCCAAGTAGACAGACAGAGAGACAGCAAAAAAATACAAACAGCCAAGGAGACAAACAGAAAAAAATAAAAATTACAATGCCCAAGGATAAATTCAGGAAAAAAAAACCTTCCAGACATACAGTGGCCAAGGAGTTAGACTGAAAAAAAGGCATACAGACATACAGCAGCCAATGAGACTGACAGCGACCAAGTAGACAATAAGCAAAAAAACACAAACAAACACACAAAGCAAAAAATTAGAAACATACAGCGGCCAAGGAGACAGGCATGCAACAAATAGGAAAAATAAAAAACTTTTAATAAATCAACCATACATGAAGAAGGAATTAAAAAAAAAAAAAAAGGGAAAAGACACCTACAGGGAAACACAGGATCAAGAGCATACAGAGAAAACAGAAGTTTGCAGGAATCAGGAACATATAGAGAAAGGAGAGCAGAGACCCCTGCAAGAAGATAAAAATAGCAAAGAGACTGGGGATGAGAAAGAGAGCAGAGATGCTTGCAGGGAGAAAAAGCTAAGCAGTAATGTTACAGCTTGAGAGTGCAGACTGAGGAAGAAAGCAGAGACAGCGCTACCCAGGGAAATGGAGGGAGGAAAGAGACAGAAAGAAAAGTACAGACAGACAAATTCTAGCACCCGTTAATGTAACGGGCTTAACGACTAGTTTCTTTAATAAGACATTAACTATTTTTTCTGCAGCCCTCCAAGTACTCTATTTTTTTCTGCAGCACCCACATTTAAAGTTCAATATCTTTTCTTTCTCAAAAATGGCACATTTCAATCACTAAATTGAAAATAAAATCATTTTCCTACCTTTGTTTGGTAATTTCATCAGTCTCTGATTGCACTTTATTCTTCTGTCTGTGCATCCAATACTTCTTCCCTTCTTTCAGCCTCCTGTATGCTTCCTCTCCTCCAGACCTCATTCCCTCCCCCAACTTTTTCTTTATGTCTGTCTTTCTCTGATTCCGTGCCCCATTTTTTGCTTTGTTTCTGGTTCCCAGTCCCCCCTCCTTCTTTCTTTCTTCCTGCCCTCCCCCATGCCACTGCCGCCACGGAATAGGCTGCTGCTGCTATCGGGAACAGGCCGAGATATCCCTGCTTCTCTTCCGCACGGGGCCGACCAACTCTCGCCGCCTGACGTCAATTCTAACGTCGGAAAGGACGTTCCAGGCAGCCAGGCAGCAATTGGCTAGCCAGAACGTCCTCTTGACGTCGGGCCGTGAGAGTTGGTCGGCCCCACAGGGAAGAGCAAGGAGATCAAATAACATAGTGCCGGCCTGATCCCCGATGGCAGCAGTGAGAAGGGAAGGGAAACAGGTTGGGCACCACTGCAGCAGCAGCGTGTCTGGCCAGCTCGTTCGTTCAAAGCCACGGGTGGCGGCTCCTTGCGAGATCCGTGCCTGCGACTGAAGCCTCTCTGATGTTGTGACATCAGAGAGGCTTCCGATGCAGGAGTGGATAGTGCAAGGAGCTGTCAACCCGCGGCTTTGAACGAACAAGCCGGCTGCTGCTCCAAAAGGAAGAGAATGATCGCCTCCTGACCGCAGGCCGCAAATAAAACCTGGAGAGCCACATGTGGCCCGCGTGTTTGAGACCGCTGCTGTATATGAATACTTACTCAGCTTAATAGTAACATAGATGACGGCAGATAAAGACCTGAATGGTCCATACAGTCTGCCCTTCCTGATTCAATTTAAATTTTTTCTTCTTAGCTATTTTTGGGCAAGAATCCAGAACTCCATCCGGTACTGTGCTTGGGTTCCAACTACCAAAATTTCCGTCAAAACTCACTCCAGCCCATCTACACCCTCCCAGCCATTAAAGCCCTCCCCAGTCCATCCTCCCCCAAATGGCCATATACCGACACAGACCGTGCAAGTCTGCTCAGTAATGGTCTTAGTTCAATATTTACTATTATTTTCTGATTCTAGATCCTGTGTTCATCCCACGCTTCTTTGAACTCCGTCATCGTTTTCCTCTCCACCACCTCTCTCGGGAGCGCATTCCAGGCATCTACCACTCTCCATAAAGTAGAATTTCCTAACATTGCTCTTGAATCTACCACCCCTCAACCTCAAATTATATCCCCTGTCCCTCCTTTCCTCTAGGGCAGGGGTAGGGAACTCTGGTCCTCGAGAGCCGTATTCCAGTTGGGTTTTCAGGATTTCCCCAATGAATATATGAGATCTATTTACATGCACTGCTTTCAATGCATATTCATTGGGAAAATCCAGAAAACACAACTGGAATACAGCTCTCAAGGGCCGGAGTTCCTTACCCCTAACTCTAGGGCAGTGGTTCCCAACCCTGTCCTGGAGGACCACTAGGTCAGTCGGGTTTTGGGGATAGCCCTAATGAATATGCATGGGGTAGATTTGCATGCCTGTCACCTCCATTATATGCAAATCTCTCTCATGCATATTCATTAGGGCTATCCCCAAAACTCGACTGACCTGGTGGTCCTCTAGGGCAGTGGTTCCCAACCCTGTCCTGGAGGAACACCAGGCCAATTGGGTTTTCAGGCTAGCCCTAATGAATATGCATGAAGCAAATTTGCATGCCTATCACTTCCATCATATGCAAATCTCTCTCATGCATATTCATTAGGGCTAGCCTGAAAACCCAATTGGCCTGGTGGTCCTTCAGGACAGGGTTGGGAACCACTGCTCTAGGGTATACATATTCAGGGCTTCCAGTCTCTCCTCGTACATCTTCTGGCACAAGCCTCCTATCATTTTTGTCACTCTCCTCTGGACCTCTTCAAGTCTTCTTACATCCTTCACCAGATACGGTCTCCAAAACTGAACACAATACTCCAAGTGGGACCTTTGCCTTTCCTAGCTGCTCAGGACACTACATACTGATTTTGGCCATACGCCAGGCTTTTCTGCATCTTTATAAAATATTGGAAGAGTTCATCTGTAGGCTTGCAAAGAATGTTGCTTCGGATAAGGGTTCTTTGTAAACTCACGTATTATGATCCTGAAAAGTGAAGGAGCAGCATAATACTTAGAGAATCCTAGTTCAAATCCTGTTGTTGCTCCTTGATATTGGATAAATCATTCAATCCTCCATTGCCTCAAATAAAAACTTACATTATAAATACACCACAGGGGACAGGAAAATATTTACTGTGCCTGAATGTAACTCACCTTGAGCTACTACTGAGAAAAGATATGAGCTAAATCCAAACTCCCTCACCACCCACCCATACCCCTTCTCCTACGGCCACCATGAAATCCTGAAGAAAAAAATTACATATCTATAGACTTTAATGAAGCTAGGTGATGGAGGGCATGATCAAAGCACATTACAAACACTCCATCAACATCACAATTCAGAGAATGACAGACACAAATTTTTCTCTGTCCCTGTGGGGACTCATTTTCCCATCCCCGCAAGCTCTATCCTCATCTGCACAAGCCTCAAACACTTCAAAATCATAAGTGTTCAATGCTTGTGGGGTTAAGGCAGAGCTTACAGGAATGGGACAGTTACAAAACATGTGGGGATGGTGTGGGGAAGTTGAGTTCCTGTGGGAACAAATTTGTCCCCATGTCATTCTCTAATTCAGATATCTGAGACAGTTATTTACAATTTTGTTGTACTATTGATATAAAAAATTATTTTATCAGCTTTAAGTTGCTATCAGAAAGCTATCTCACAAGGAATCTGAAATGCTAAAACTATTGTGTGCTTTTTTTAATTTCAAATTTCAGAACAAGAGCAGACAGTAGGAAGTGAAAAAAAACTACCGGAGCTTAATAAAAAATATTTTACAGATTGACCCAACACAGCCATATTTCAGCTTAATGCCAGTGTCAGGAATCCTTAAAGGATAGCGCTATGCACTTTGCAAAACTGGCAGCTTGAGTTTAGAAGCAGTGCTTGAAGGTAACGGCAATTTGGTGCTGCCTACGTTTTGCATAGAACTGTCATCGTTCTTTAAGTATCGCTGATGCAGGCATTAAGCCAAAGTAGACTGTTAGGTCAACTTGTAAAGGTTTTCTACAATATAGGGCTCCTGTGGTAGTTTCTGTATTCCCTGGCTATCTCTGCTCTTTTGTTCTCCTGGTGTGTTCCTGCAGCATTTTGGGTTTTTTTTGTTTTAATTTCAAATAGTTCCAGAAGTATTTGGGATACTCAATGCTTTCTCTTTAGTCCATCAAGCTGATTTCTTCCATCACATCTGGCTGTACAGAAAAAGCACAGTTACTTACCGTAACAGGTGTTATCCAGGGACAGCAGGCAGATATTCTTGACTGATGGGTGACGGCACCGACGGAGCCCCGGTATGGACAATTTTAGAGTGATTGCACTCTAAGAACTTGGAAAGTTCTAGCAGGCCGCACCACGCACGCGCGAGTGCCTTCCCGCCCGACAGAGGCACGCGGTCCCCAGTTAGGATAAGCCAGCTAAGAAGCCAACCCAGGGAGGTGGATGGGACGCAAGAATATCTGCCTGCTGTCCCTGGATAACACCTGTTACGGTAAGTAACTGTGCTTTATCCCAGGACAAGCAGGCAGCATATTCTTGACTGATGGGTGACCTCCAAGCTAACAAAAAGAGGGATGCTGGGAAGGTTGGCCATTAGGAAAACAAATTTTGCAAAACAGATTGGCCAAAGTGTCCATCCCGTCTGGAGAAAGCATCCAGACAATAATGAGATGTAAAAGTATGAACTGAGGACCAAGTAGCAGCCTTGCAGATTTCCTCAATAGGCGTGGAGCGGAGGAAAGCCACAGATGCTCCCATAGCTCGAACTCTATGGGCCGTGACAGAACCTTCCAGTGTCAGTCCGGTCTGAGCATAACAGAAAGAAATGCATGCTGCCAGCCAATTAGACAACGTACGTTTAGAAACAGGACGTCCCAATTTATTCGGATCAAAGGACAGAAAGAGTTGGGGAGCTGATCTGTTGGCCTTAGTACGCTCTAAATAGTAAGCCAGAGCCCGCTTACAGTCCAAAGTATGCAGAGCTTGTTCTCCAGAATGAGAGTGAGGTTTCGGAAAGAAGACAGGCAGAACAATGGATTGGTTGAGATGGAATTCCAAGACAACCTTAGGGAGAAACTTTGGATGTGTACGCAGAACCACCTTGTCATGATGAAAGACTGTAAAAGGTGGATCAGCAACTAGAGCATGTAGCTCACTGACCCTCCTGGCAGAGGTAAGAGCAATAAGGAAAAGTACCTTCCAAGTGAGAAACTTGAAAGGAGTGGTAGCCAAAGGTTCAAAAGGAGGCTTCATTAAGGCGGAAAAAACCACATTGAGATCCCAGATTACCGGAGGGGCTTTGAGAGGTGGTTTCACATT
This sequence comes from Geotrypetes seraphini, assembly GCF_902459505.1. Taxonomy (NCBI): domain Eukaryota; kingdom Metazoa; phylum Chordata; class Amphibia; order Gymnophiona; family Dermophiidae; genus Geotrypetes; species Geotrypetes seraphini. The sequence continues at coordinate 260,772,087 of NC_047085.1, read as the reverse complement.
GAAAAGACCCCGCATGAATCTGGACACCAAGGGATGAGCCGAGAGAAGTTTTCCATGAACTGGCTCATGAAAAGCAGCAATAGCACTGAGGTGGACTCTGATGGAAGTAGACTTGAGGCCAGAGTCAGACAAAGAAAGAAGATAATCCAATAAGGTCTCCACTGCAAGGGAAGTGGGATCATGATGATGAAGAAGACACCAGGAAGAAAACAGTGTCCACTTCTGATGGTAACATAGCAGAGTGGCCGGTTTCCTGGAGGCATCCAGAATGGAACGAACGGGCTGAGACAAAAGAGTATCATGAGAAGTCATCCCGAGAGAAACCAAGCTGTCAGGTGCAGAGATGGAAGGTTGGGATGCAAAAGGGTCTCCTGATGTTGCGTAAGCAGAGAAGGAAACAGTGGAAGAAGGAAAGGCTCCCTGGAACTGAGTTGAAGTAGAAGGGAGAACCAATGTTGCCTGGGCCACTGTGGAGCAATCAGAATCATGGTGGCTCGTTCCCTCTTGAACTTGAACAAGGTTCGTAACATGAGAGGCAGAGGAGGGAAAGCGTACAGGAAAAGATTGGACCAATCGAGGAGAAATACATCCGCTGCCAGACGGTGAGGGGAGTAGAGTCTGGAGCAGAATAGGGGCAGCTGGTGATTGTGAGGAGCTGCAAAGAGGTCTATCTGAGGAGTGCCCCACTGAGTGAAGATGGACTGTAGAGTTAAAGGATCGAGTGTCCACTCGTGAGGCTGGAGAATTCTGCTGAGCTTGTCCGCTAAGGAATTCTGTTCTCCCTGAATGTAGATAGCTTTCAGGAATAGTTGGTGATCTGTGGCCCAAGCCCAAATCTTCTGGGCTTCCTGGCACAAGAGGCGAGAGCCTGTCCCACCCTGCTTGTTGATGTAGTACATCGCAACTTGATTGTCTGTGCACAGCAGGAGGACCTGAGGAAAGAGATGTTGGAAGGCCTTGAGGGCATAAAACATCGCTCTGAGTTCCAGGAAATTGATGTGATGTTTCATTTCCTGGGCTGTCCAAAGTCCTTGAGTTTGGAATTCGTTCAAATGAGCTCCCCAGGCATAAGGGGAGGCGTCGGTGGTGATGACAAGTTGATGAGGAGGTAGATGAAACAGAAGACCTCTGGAGAGATTTGAGGATATCAACCACCATTGAAGAGACTGACGAAGAGATGATGTCACAGATATGTGTCGTGAGCAAGGATCCGTCGCTTGGGACCACTGGGTAGCTAGGGTCCATTGAGGAGTGCGCAGGTGAAGACGTGCGAGGGGTGTGACATGAACTGTGGAGGCCATGTGACCCAAGAGTATCATCATTTGCTTGGCAGAGATGGAACGTTGTGGAAGCACTTGCTGACATAGAGATTGAAGAGTTTGAAGAAGGTTGGACGGCAGGAATGCTCTCATGAGGACTGTGTCCAGCACCGCTCCAATGAATTGAAGTCTCTGAGTGGGGATGAGATGAGATTTGGGTAGATTGATCTCGAACCCCAGAAGCTGTAGAAACAGGATGGTTTGGTTGGTGGCCAGGAGCACTGTTTGAGATGAATTGGCCTTGATTAACCAATCGTCCAGATAAGGAAAGACTTGAAGGTGGTGAGAGCGTAGAAAGGCAGCCACCACAATCAGACATTTGGTGAACACTCTTGGAGAGGAGGCAAGACCGAAGGGCAGCACCTTGTATTGGTAATGACAATGATTGATCATGAAGCGGAGGTACTGTCTGGAGGCCAGATTGACCGGAATGTGAGTGTATGCCTCTTTGAGATCGAGGGAGCATAGCCAGTCGCTTTGATGGAGAAGAGGATAGAGTTGCCAGAGAAAGCATCTTGAATTTCTCCTTGACCAAGCATTTGTTGAGATCGCGAAGATCTAGGATGGGTCTGAGATCCCCTGTTTTTTTGGGGACCAGAAAATAACGGGAGTAGAATCCCTGCCCCTTCTGATCTAGAGGAACTTCCTCTATGGCGTTCAGGATGAGGAGGGATTGAACCTCCTGAAGAAGGAGAGAAGACTGAGAGGTGTTCAAAGCAGACTCTCTTGGCAGACTGTGCAGGATGTGTCTGAAAGTTGAGAGAGTAGCCGTGGCGGATGATGTTGAGGACCCACTGATCCGATGTGATGTTCTCCCAACGGCTGGTGTAACAAGAAAGACGTCCTCCTATGGGTCGAGGGAGATTGGCAGATGGTGGAATACTGGCTATGCTTTGGAGAACCACGTCAAAAGGGTTGGGTAGACTTTTGTGGTGGAGGAGGCTTCACCTGTTACTGCTGGGCTGGCCTAGGTGGTTGTCGCTGTTGCTGACGTCTAGGCTGTTGAATAGCTGGTGGCAAGGGACGGGCAGCATAGCGGCGCTGGTAGGCAGATTGTTGGCAAAAAGGCCGAGCAGGTGGAGTCTTTTTCTTAGTCTTCAGGAGAGTATCCCACCGAGTCTCATGGGCAGACAGCTTTTGTGTAGTGGAATCCATGGACTCTCCGAAGAGCTCATCACCCAAGCAGGGAGCATTTGCTAGGTGGTCCTGATGATTTACATTGAGCTCTGAGACTCTGAGCCATGCTAACCGACGCATGGCAACAGACATAGCCATGGCCCTAGAAGTCAATTCAAATGTGTCATAAATTGACCGAACTAGGAACTTGGGTAACTGGAGAAGAGAGGAAGAGCAGGCATGAAATGCAGATTTCTTGCGGTCAGGGAGGTACTTTTCAAAAGCAGCCATGTGTTGAATGAGGTGCTTTAAATAAAATGAAAAATGAAAAGCGTAGTTCCCTGACCTATTGGCTAACATGGCATTCTGATATAAACGTTTGCCAAATTTGTTCATGGCTTTTCCTTCTCTGCCAGGAGGGACTGAGGCATACATACTAGCTCCTGCTGGTTTCTTAAGTGTGGATTCTACCAAAAGAGACTCATGCGGGAGCTGAGGTTTGTCAAAACCAGGAATAGGGATAACCTTGTATAAGGAGTCCAATTTCCGAGGAGCTCCCGGTACAGTCAGGGGAGTCTCTAAATTTTTATAAAAAGTCTCTCTTAAGATGTCATGGAGAGGAAGTTTGAGAAATTCCCTTGGAGGTTGGTCAAAGTCCAGAGCATCAAGGAATGCCTTGGATTTCTTCGACTCAGCCTCTAAGGGAATAGAAAAAGATTCACACATCTCTTTTAAGAAAGAGGTAAAAGATGTGGAATCCTGCTTAGAAGAGGGATCAGCAACAAGTTGATCCTCTTCATCAGAGGAACACTCACCTTCAGACAGAAAGGGCTCTTCAGAGTCACCCCACAAATCAGGGTCCCGAATCTGAGAGCCACGGTCTCGAGACTCCGGAGTGGAGGGTTCCAGGTGTCGAGTTTTGCGCACCGACTTACCCGACCTCATATACACGGTACCAGGAGATGTGACATGCAGCGTCGGTACCGAAGTCTGCACCGCCTGGTGTTGAGCTCTCGGTTCCGGTGCTAAGATTGGCATCGAAGTCGAGGAAGCAGTGTGAACCGGTACCGACAAAGTGGATGCCGATAAGAGGGCGCTCCAGTCGGTACCGGTGGCTCAGTGTCAAAAGTGCGGGAAGGAGTTGTTGCAACTGCTCCTTAAGTTGCACTTGCAGGACAGCAGCAATCCGCTCGTCCAGCGAAGGTACCAGTACCACCTTTTTCTTCTGCGGTACCTGTGGTGCCGCTCTACGCTCCGAGGATGAGGAACCCGATGTCGAGGGGCTCACCTCAATAGGAGCGGAGCGCTTCCGTGGGCGCCTCGAGGTCGGCAGGATTGGACTCGCTGCTACTGAGACCGGAGGACGCTCCAACAGAGATGGCTTCTTAGCCGGCTTACCTGAGTGTTGAGACGCCGGCGCAGTGTCATGCGGCGTCGACGAAGTGGGTGCCGACTGAGGTGGTGCCGATGCCGGTGTCGCAGGGTCAGACATATCAGCACCAAAAAGCAAACGTTGTTGGATTTGTCGGTTTTTTAATGTACGTTTTTTCAAAGTGGCACAGCGGGTGCAGGTAGAAGCCTGATGCTCTGGACCCAGGCACTGTAAGCACCAATTGTGCGGGTCCGTAAGAGAGATTGGCCTTGCACACCGCTGGCACTTTTTAAAACCTGGCTGGGGGAGCATGAAAGGAAAAACGGCTTCTGCCAAATCGAAGGCCGAGGCCTCGATGGTGGCAGCAGGCCCCACCGGGGCAAAACCGACGAAAATAATAAAAGAAAAAAAGGAAATATAATTTCCAAAAAGATTTTGCGAGCGGGAAGGCGACAGAAAAAAATATTTTCAACAGCCATTGAAAAGTGCGACTTCTTAGCTCCACGGAAACTAAGAAACTGGGGACTGCACGCCTCCGTCGGGCGGGAAGGCACTCGCGCGTGCGCGGTGCAGCCTGCTAGAACTTTCCAAGTTCTTAGAGTGCAATCACTCTAAAATTGTCCGTACCGGGGCTCCGTCGGTGCCGTCACCCATCAGTCAAGAATATGCTGCTTGCTTGTCCTGGGATAATGGGCTATATGAAGGGATGTTTATACAGTGTTTGAAAGCCCCTAGTGTAATTACAGATTAAATTATAAAGTTAACTGTATAAAGCACAGCTGGAATAAGACTACAGGTCAGGAATGGGGTGCAAAGGTAGAGTCAAATATGTAGCCTAAACTGTGGTTCTCCCCTTATTCTATAAATATACATGTAAATTGCAGAAATGTCCTTCCATTGCCACCTTTAGTTAAATTGCATGTGGAAATTGGGCACATGCCCAAATTTATGCAATTTTTAGTGCTTTTTGTAAAATTCAGGGGCTAATGTGTAACTAATAAATGATGGCAGATAAGACTTGCATGGTCTACCAGCCTGCCCATCAGGGTGGTCAGAGCAACACTCACCACTGTGCACGTCATACAATATATTCATAGCTGTACACTAGTTTAGTTTATCTTGGCATACCACCCTTCGAACCTGAATAAGAGTAGTTAACAATACTACAAAGGTAATCATTTCAAAATGAACAGAAAAGTGGTCAGCCAGAAACCAGGCAGCAAGTAAAGAAAGAGGAAGGGATACAGACACCATCATGCTGCCACTTCCCCCACCCAGCTCAGAAAGAATCAATTGAAGGCAAAGTTAAAAGATGCGAGTTTCAAGCAAAACCTTAAACTTTGATGATTCAGAGTGGAAGAGTGCCAGAGCGATGGGCCTGTGGGAAAAAATTGCCAAATGGGGTGTGGAGGGCAACTTGGAGCAAATAAGTGGGGGGAATAGTAAACCAGAGTGGCCTTGCATAGGAAGATATTGGTGATTCTACAGCATATCAGACTCCAAAGTGGTCCTGTCTTAAAAATTAGAGGACCACTGCCTTATCTAGTCCCAACCTACTGAACTCTATCCCTTTAGCTCAGGGTCTCTATTGGGCCCTTGTTTTATTAAATTGAGATAATGTATTTGAGAACTAAAGGGCAAATAAGCATGATCACTAAGACTAAGAATGACTCCTGGCAGAATTCCTCATCCCCTCGGTACATAAAATATTCAGCGCATGCTGTGCAGAGTTCAGCACAAACACACGCAATAGAGGAGGAAGTGAACCGCTCCACAGCAGGTCACTTCCTCCTGTGCCATCTTAGAACCAATTAGTTATGTGAACCACTATCTTGCATTCAACCAGGAGTTAAAAAACAAAACCCAAAAACCAGACTGCTCCACCCTCAACCAGATTCATACGTCACCAAATTTAATATGGATTAGTATTCAAATCCCCATTCGTCTTCCCAAGCCACACCAAAAAACCTTTCCACTATACTTGCTCACTTTCAAAATCATTCCAAAGCCAACTACCAAAATAATGCCACAGGATATTTAATTCATTTCTGTGCTATTACATACTGAAGCAACAAATGCACCACAAACTAATCACTAAACATGCATTTTTAAGCAAACCACAATTTTTAGTAGAAAATAATTTATTAGTTGTACTCGTTTCTATGTACAAAGAAAATGCGCTCAACTACGACATCAATTCACTTTTTAGTGCGTTTGTTTTTTGCAGTTCTTACTTCTTCAATAAGATCTTTTAAGTAGCAGATTTCTTTTGCCAATGAATCTACTTTCTCTTTCAGAGTGGTGTTTCTCTCCTCCAGTTGCCTGCACTCACTTGATATAGCGTCCTGTTCAGCACGCTTTTTCTGGCGATAGCGGGTGGCTGCTGTCTTGTTCTGCTCCATCTTTTTCAATTTTTTGTCTTTTTTCTCTCCACTGGCTACCTTTACTTTTGTTACAATGGTTTTATTTTCTATAGGGATGTCATAAGGTTTGGGTCTCCCAGAATTGGGGAACTCCAGCTGGGACTGGCTGGCTGGAGAAGATGCTACTGAAGAAGCTGGACTGTGTTGGGGTGATCCTAAATAGGACTCAGGGCTCAAGCAAATTCCACTATCATCTGAAGATACTTCCTCTTCTCTTTCACTCTTAGGAATAACCACCAACAAGTAAGTTGCCACTGGTTTTGTATCAACTTTAGCATCTGCCTCATCCACTAAACCTACACTCAAAGTATATGGAATGGTAGTCAAGTGTTCTGGGGAAAGGATCAGAGATGTACTAGGTGAAAGGGGAGCTAGTTGATCAGCCTCACCTAGCAGTTTTGGGAAAAGAAATATGGAGTCAGATGCTGGTGGCTCTTCTAAAGCTGCCTGGAAAGGTGGGTTATCCAAGAAATCACACGTGTCTTCCAATGAGGCCATAAGCTCATCTGGAGAGGCAAATGTATCCATATCTTCCATACCTAACAGGGAATCAAAGTCCAAATCCTTCAAGTTTTTCTCCACCATCCAATCAGTGCCAGAGAAGGCATCCTCTGCAAAATAAAAGTAACATAATGAGCGAAAGAAATTCAAGTTTTTTTATCCTTGCAATTAAAACCAAATTCCAGTTTTGATAGCCTACACTTTTAATCATTCAATGTAGAAGTTTTGTTTTAGAAAATCTAATTTGACTATTCAAACAAGGCTTTTATTAATACAGAACTGTAACTAATCTTAAAGATGTCCAGAGCTAATAACTGGATCATGTAAGAAATGTGTGTTCTTGAAATTTAATAAAAATGTTAAGAGTCCACCTACCTGTTAGTTGATAAAACCTACTACCCTGATTTTGATCAAGCTGACAAAAAAATGTGAACTTAAATAAAGAGTGGTAGGAATTTTTATTATGAATATTTAGCCTTACCCTCAGTATTGCCTGTGGGTGTATCCCATGTAGCCACAGACAAGCAACTGGAGGAGACTTCATTAATCTTGTGGCTGGAATACCTTTGTTGTTTGAGGGGCTTGGCCACCTCAAGATATTCATCTAGGAGACCCAAGCTTTCTTCAGCCACCAAAGACGACTGGCTGAAGGGGGACAGTAAGTCCCCCAACAGCATCTCTTCGCCCAGGGAGCTCATCTTCAAGTTTTAGAGTTGTTAGGGACGGAGATTTCAACTTTTGTTTGTCTAGTACAGCAGGGCTGCTGGGGGTTGCTTTGAAAGACCTATAAAGGAGAGAAAAAAACCCCCAAACAGTTCATTTTAACAGCATTCTAGTCTAACAAACCACTTTTCAGATTGTTTTTCATGCTACATATTAGGAGGCCTAGATTTGACCTCCAAAGGTTTCATGTGGGAAGCTACGCCGCTTCTATTTGCAAAAATCGGCAGTCTCCTATAGCCCAGCCCACCATGAGTCAGAGAGGCGTGGCCGCCGCAAGCAGCTCCAGCCGGTTGCTAAAATGTCTCTCCGGCTTCTCCCCTGACGCCATTTTACCCGCCGCCACGTTTCGTCTTTCCCTAGTTATATCTACGTCCGACATCCGGTCTCCTGAAACGTCAGTTTTTCTCCAGCATAGTCATTTCTGTCTCTCGTCTCCCTCTCCGTAACCAAGAGGAGAAAAAAAGGCAACCGAATAACTAACACAAAGCAAAACTAAACTTCGATCTATCCAAAGGATATTTCATTAAAACCATAAAAATAAACAAACTTTTTTTTCTCCTCCTCATCCAATAGGGATGCAATTCTTGGAGACGCCAGTTAATCCCACCCCCCGCGAAAACCACCCTACAGATGGCAATGGGAGGGGGGGGGAATAAAAGTGTACTTACGCCATGGCTGCAGCTGCCTGGTGTTTCGCCGTGCTGGTTCTTGCCGCGCTGCGCTCCGCTGCTCTTGCCGCTGGGGAAGGCTGCCGCTTCGCTGCCCGTTATAGCGCCATGGCTACGGCCCCTACCCGCACCGATCACTCTCTCCAACGTATCTCTTAACTATGACGTGGAGGGACAAACGTCCGAGGCTTTTATAGACACCGTTGATACTAACCGCTGAAGTAAAATCCCTCCGCCACGAATCCATCCGCTCCCGCCGTGCGACATTCCTCGGACATTAACTCATAGCCTCGTTCTTAAACAGCTTATTCGGAAAGCTTTAGAGAACTTGTACCTGTATATCCCTTTCATTTTACAGGAGCAGGAAGAAACTGTTATGTGGGTGGGTGGCTAGTTTACGGCTGAGAGGGACTATTTGTTGGATGCTGGTGAGCATAATAGCGGGAGAAAATAGAACAATGCTTCGCGCGCCTAACAAGATGTTTCCTGCTTTTAAAAGCACAGCAGAAATCAAAAATGTATTCTAAGAACTAGCGGTTGAAATAGATAATTGACATTGTTATACACGAAACGGGAATAAAAGGGAAGCTACATAATCATTAGTGTTTATTTCCCGAATTCCGCCCCCTCCTTTTCCTGCGTTGGAATGGCACGCAGTACCCTCGTGGGCCCTCTATGTGATGATTGGTTGATTGATCGAGTTCCACGCTAATGACAGACTACAATTTGCCGTTGGATGTGAGCATTAAAACGGCTTGCTTGCTGAATAGAGGAGTGGGTGGGGTTTGGCGCGCGATGGCTGATAAATAAAAATAAAAGGAACTTGGCGCGCACATAGCCTGCTGGGTAGGTACTAGCACAGAGTGAATGTTAATGAAGGCAGCATGGCTGTCTGGCCTGCTAATGTATTAAGGTTATGTTAGGAGGGAGGGGTCTGTAATCTTTGTGGAAATTAATGCTACTACTGAAATGTGGTTTATGTGTTTCTTGTTAATTCTGTAGCGATTTTGAGCTGCTTAGTAGCCCATAGGGACTGATTCATATCCATGTCCGATTGCGGCCCTCGAGGACCGACTTCGACACCTGTGCTGTAGATGGTCTGCACATATCTTTGCTGTCTTTTTTTTTTTTTTTTTTTTTACATTTTTTTACTGGCCTCAGCTCTTTGCCGCCCTGTCCTGCAGTGCAAGCCTGTGGTTTTAACCTAAGGGTTTAAAGAAGGTTAAAACCACGGATCGCACTGCAGAAAAGGGCGGCGGAGAGCTGGGGAGCCAGAGAGAGAGTCGGGGGAGGCAGAGAGCAGGTCGCGGCAGAGAGCGGGGAGTCAAAAAGAGAGAGTAGGGGAAGCAAAAGCATGTCGCGGCAGAGAGAAGGGGAGCCGGAGAAAGAATTGGGAAGGCAGAAAGCAGGTTTATTGCAGGGCTGGCAGGACAGTCGGAAAGGACGTGAGCGACTGGCTCCCAGCAGTCGCTTCTTGTTGATCGGCCAGCCCAGTCGGTGTTTAATGAATCGCATCCCTGCCTACTTTGCATGCGTTTCACCTCATTTGCATGCACGGATCGGAATTGGATCGGTACACAGGTTAGTGAATCGGGTCGCAAACCGATCGGTACATGATCGGTTTGCTTAGTGAATCTAGCCCATAGTCCTTCTGTTTTGTTTTCATTCTGGTTACTGCAATGCGCTTCCTGCTGTGTGAGGTGCTCTTGGGCTCTACTCAACACTAAATTAACCTATTTTCCGGGATATGCAGGTTAGTTCTGAAAACAAAACCTAATTCTCGTTAAACTTCTAGCCATTTTAGGTTAATTGGTTTCTTCCTGAGCTGATATACCATGCTTTAGATGGGACATTTGTCCAGGGACTGTGTCCATTGGCTCTTCTTCTTGAACTAATACGCCATGCTTTAGAAGGGACATTGTCCAGGGGCTGTGTCCATTGGCTCTTCTTCTTGAACTGATACGCCATGCTTTAGATGGGACATTTGTCCAGGGGCTGTGTCCATTGGTTCAAACTCTGGATGCTCAAGGAGGGATACATCATATTGTGTTAAGCATCTCTTCCCCCCAACCCATCCATTTTGAAATGCTGGAGAATGTGGTGAAATCAGCAGGGTTTAAAAAGGATTTGGATAATTTCTAAAAGAGAAGTCCATAGGCTAAATGACTTGGTGAAATCCACTGCTTATTCCTAAGATAAGCAGCATAAAATCTGTTTTGCTACTTGGGATCTAGATAGGTACCTGGGTTGGCCATTGTTGGAAACAGGATACTGGGCTTGATGGACTTGGTCTGTCCCAGTATGACAATTCTTATGTGCTTATTAGAGAATAATGCAGGGGGGGGGGATTTGTCCCTGTCTCTGCAAACTGTCTGATCCCATCCGCACATAAAACCAATATAACACAACCAAACATGTTCCGAACACCTCCGGCAATTGCCAACTACTCCTTAGCAAATGAGAAAATGTTCTACCTATTCCTTAAGTACTTCTTAATATCTTAACAATATGTACTTCTTATTAGCATAACAATTCTTATGTAATCCGCCTTGAACCGCAAGGTAAAGGCGGAATAGAAATCACTAATGTAATGTAATTTTATGTTGAACTTATTTTATTAAAGAAACAATATTTTGTACAATTGTCATTTTATAAAACACAAATAATACACAGCAAGGATCAGCAAAACCCCATTCTCCCCTTCACCAATATCCCCCTCCACTATCAAGAAAACTGAATAAGCCAAATTACTACAGAATGCTACGTAGAAAGATCAAGGTAACAGAATACTTCAGTCACACATGGCAGGAATAGTGTTAGGGGAGTGCAACTAGGGCAGTGTTTTTCAACAAGCAGTACGGGTACGTGAGCCACTTGTAGGGGGTATGCAGTGTCGTCGCTGTATGACTCCCAACTTCTTCTGCCATTACGTATATGCAGCTCTGTAGGTCTCCCTGCTGCCATCGTGTATCTCCCATCTTCCTCGTCTTCTCTCCCCAGCCTCCCTCCTCTCCCCCCCCCCCCGAATTGCAGCAGCAGCTCATTGTGTGTCCTTTGTTAGGCCAGTCCACCTCCGACAAAAGAGGAAGTTGCGTCATCAAAAGTGAGCCAGACTAGCAAAGGCCTTGAGGCTGCCTGATGGAATCACTGGCTTAGCAGTACCTCTCCTCTCCCTAACGGCAGCTCACTGCATATTTTTAACTTCCCCACGCAGCTGCTGCTAGCTTTAATTTAGCCGCAATTCCATCAAACAGCCTTGGGCCTTTGCGAGGCCAGTCCGCCTTCAATGAAAGAGGAAGTTGCATCATCAGAGGCGGGCTGGCCTAGAAAAGGCCCCGAGGCTGCCTGATGTAATCATGGCTAAACTAACGCTAGCGGCAGCTACGTGGGGAAGTTAAAAGCATGCAGTGAGCTGCCGAGAGGGAGAGGTACTGCTGGACATGGGGAGAGGGAGTGGTGCTGCTAGGGAAGGGAAGGGAGAAGAGGTGCTTCTGGACCTGACAGAAGGGGAAGGGAAAGGTGCTGCTTGACATGAAAGAGAAGATGAGGGAAAGGTGCTGCACGCTGGAGGGGAGGGTGAGATGGGAAGAAAGCATATTAGTTTTGAGTGGGAATGGGGGGATGGAAGAAAGGAAAATTGTTGCAGGATGAGTGAGAGTGAGGGAGAAATGAACATGGTGTGGAGGAGAGGGAGAAATAGGGAGAGAATATGTGAGTGGGGTTGGGGAGAGATGGACTGGGGGGTGGGTGGGAAGGAGGGATGTCACACTTGAGGGAAGGGGCAAGTAGAAAGAGAAAGCATGCAGAAGGCAGAAAGAAAGAAATATTGGATGCACAGTCAGAAGGAAGTGCAACCAGACTCATGAAATCACCAGACAACAAAGGTAGGAAAAATGATTTTATTATGAGATAGGTTAAAGTCAATCAATTTGTACCTTTGCTTAATCTTTGTAAACCGCATAGAACTTCACGGTATTGCGGTATATAAGCTGTTATTATTATTATTATTATTTTTAATTTAGTGATCGAAATGTGTCAGTTTTGAGAATTTGTATCTGCTGTCTATATTTTGCACTATATTTGTCTATTTTTCTATAGTTGTTACTGAGGTGACATTGCATATTTTAAAGTCATCTGCCTTGACCTCTTTGAAAACCCCCCAAATATAAATGATAAGGTTTTCTCTGCGTACACTGTGCTTTGTAAATTTTGTGGTTACCATTATCTATAATAATAAAATGCTAAGCGTGCATGCGCACTCTCACCGCGTGCTTCCCTGATCCCTGTTCTGTCGGGCTGTGGCGGTAGGAGTGCGCATGCGCGGCAGACAAGCCTTCCTGCTCTCCACCTCTCCACTTTGCGGCTGCAGAAACGGCCCCATACTCGCGGCTTCAGGCTCATCCAGCTCCAGCACAGCAGAGAGTTGACAGTACAGACTAATCAGTTTCTCCTTCCCACGATCCAACTGGCTGACTCCAGGAGCCTGCAGCACTGTACACACGCTGCTTCGGGACCTTCTACTGCCCTGATTTACTCTGGCATGTCCCTGATGACATCATCAGAGACGCGGCAGAGCACATCAGGGCAGTAGAAGGCCCCGAAGCAGCATGTGTAGAGTGCTGCAGACGCTGCTGGAGTCACAGGTTTGTCGGGACCGCGGGAAGGGAAAGGGGGGGTAGGGGAAATGCTGCTACTGCATAGGGAAGTAGTGGGGGGGGGAGGGAAATGGAGGGGAAATAATTCAAACAACTTACTCTGTGAAACTTCCGTTATTACACAAAAAAAGGTAGGTGACAAAAGGAGAGAGAGACACAGAAAAAAAAAAAATCCACATACAGCAGCCAAAGAGACAAACACCAAAACAAACAGACAGAGAGACCAAAAGTAAGAAATGCAGACAGCAGCCAAAGAGATAGACAGAAGGTGACAGTCAAAAAACCACACAGAAGAACAGGGGTTTAAAGAGACAGATTTAAAGAAAAAAAAAATCAAAAATTTGGACAAGGAGAGAGAGACAAACAGAAAAAAAGACAGGGGCTACAGAGACAGATTAAAAGAGACACACACCAAAACAAAGACAGACATACAGCGGCCAAGGAGAGAGAGACAGAAAGAGACAGACACACAAATCTATTCTATTAATATAACGGGCTTAAAGACTAGTGTATTAATAAGATTATAGTGTGTGTATATGAAGTATTGCAATTTCTTCTATCCATTTTAATTGGTATTGTTATTATGGGGGTGGGGTCAGGGGCAGAGCTTGGGCTTATCTGTGGTGGAGCCTGGGCAGCTATGGGGCAGAGCTTGGGTGGGGGTACTCAGTTGATATTTGGTTTGAAGAAGATGAGAAACACTGAACTAGGGCAACTGCCTAACCCTGGAAGCTAAAGAAGCAAGGCCTGGGCTTTGCAGTCCCCAGTTAGGTCTAACAGCAGCAGGATACAAATTTCAAATGATATATTCTAATCACAAAATAGAAAATAAAAAATTTTTCTACCTTTTGTTGTCTCGTCATTTTATTCTTCAAATCATGTTGGGCTCAGACATTGGCCTCTGATTTTTCTTCTCTTAACTCACTTGCCAGGCTCTCCTGACCATTTAACATTTCTTCTTTCTCCATGCTGACCATCCATCTTCTATCTATCTTCTATCTCTGTGTATGTATTGTTCCCCATGTTCAGCAACAAGCAAAGAAGCCAACAGAACTGCAATAAAATGTTGAATCGAAAAACAAAAGCAAGAACTGCAGGGATGGTGTACAAAGCGCAAAGTCTTTAATGAACAAACATAAATATAGTCATGAAACAGTTTGTATCCAAAAGGGGTTGATGAACTGGGACCCGACACAGTCCGTGTTTCAAAGAAACATTCCTTCCTCAGGGGTCCAAAAGTATATCATATACAAGGAAACCTTATGGATAACAACTGGCAACAGTGGTATGGTGAACAACTTAACAAGCAGGCAGCATCTCAACCTGTAGAACTGACTGTGTTGTATCCAATAAGTATGGTTTGGAAGTGTGAGGGGTTATCAGTTTGAGGGGCCAATGATATGGTGAGTGTCATTGTACTGTCTTTCACCCCTTTCCCTTCTGTCAGCTGATTGTGTAGCATATTGGTTTGGGCTGAGGTGTTGCAGTGCCAAGGTTTGGGGGTTCAGTGCCCTCTGTTGGTGATTGTGTCTCTTTTGTTCCCAACTGCAGCAATGAACAATGTATGAGTGTGTGGGAGAATGTATCCTTTGGAACTGATGGGTAAAAATAGATATATGCCTTCCCCCCTTCCATGATCCTTCCCATGTCATCTCATTGTTTGAGGTCCTGGGGGTTGCAGGTGCAGAAAAGAGGTAGGCACTAGTGCTGCCCGATTCAGGAAAAAATATTTCGATTTGATTCAGCCTATTGAATTGATTTTTCAATTCGATTTTCCTGGTGAGTTTATTTTATAGCCTCTTCATCCCCTTTTGCTCTCTCCTACCCACACTGGTGCTGTGGTATAAACAAACAAAAAAGACTTTTCCTCTCTGTTAAATACTAGCTCACGTTCACCAGCTCTGGCAAGATACAAATTTCAAATCTGACACATTGTAATCACAAAACAGAAAATAAAATTCTTTTTTTACCTTTTGTTGTCTGGTCATTTTTCAAATCATGTTAGTCCCAGGCTCTGCAACAAACATCTTCTGATAACTTGCTTGCCAGGGTCTCTTGCCCATTTGTCGTTTTCTTCTTTCTCCATGGTGACCATCCATCTTCCATTTCTGTCCTCCCCTTCCATTTCCCTTCCCTCCCCTGGAAGTCTGGCATCTTTCCTTTTTTCCGCCTCTATTCCCATAGCTGCAGCGATGGACCCTACCATACCACAGATCCACCATCTCTCCTTTTCTCAGCTACCCTTTCATCCAGCATCTCTCCCTCCTTCCCCGCCAGCTCTCCCTTTCTCTTTCTTACTACCCTCCTATCCAGTATCTCTATCCCCCCACACACCATCCCTTGTGTCCTTCTCTTCCTTTCTGTTCCTTCCCTCCCTAAATCCCATTGTTCATCATCTCCCTCTCCTGTTTTTAGATCCATTATTTCTTCTATCCATCCCCCCAGCTCCCCTCTTCATGATCTTCCCCAAGTCTATCTCCCCCTCCACCAAGTTCATTTCTCCCATCCATCTTCTCCCCATCTCTCCCTCTCCAGTCCACCAACTCCCTCACGTCCATTTCTCCTTCTCCCCCAAGTCTATCTCCCCTCCATGATCTCCCTCAAGTCTATCCCCCCTCCACCAAGTTCATTTCTCCCATCCATCTTCTCCAGTCCACCAGCTCCCCCCAAGTCCATCTCCCCTCTCCCGCCATTTACCTTTTTTTTGACGTTACAACGTGTTGCTGGTGGCGGTAGTTATTTAGCGATCCACTCCTGCCACCACTCCTTGCGTCTTCTCTCCACTGCGGCCCGCCCTTTTGAGAGTTGGCATGCAGCACTGATAATATCATGAGATATTGCTTTCTAGACTCTTTAATATTAGGTTTATGGGCCATCAATGTGGAATTGTCATTAGCACAGCAGCAGCTCTATTTGCTTAAATCCACAGTGTGACAAACCCAGGTCTATTTCGTGTCTTACCCACAATAAACCCGAATCCCTTCCTGGTTTTGTCCCAGTGAGCAGGAATGTGCACAAGCCACCTAGGTGCAGGAGAGTGGATCAGGTGACTGACCAATGAATTAATCAAGCTGACTCTAGCTCTGACGGGGAAATGGAAATAACAGAAACAGGGCAGGATAAGTGTGAAAGTTTCACTCTAGGCAAACCTCATCCTGACACTGTTAAATCCCTCAGGAAATTTGAACAGCCAGTTAAAACCAGGGCTAGAAAGTATCCCGTTTGTGAAAGCAGGAAGCAAGTGAGTGGGTGGAAAACCCTTCCCCCACAGTCTCAGAAGGGGAGTGGTTTTCCACCAGATATAATGAGCCTGCTGAGAACAGAGAGGGGGAAGCAGCCAAGGGAAGCCAGACTCACGAGGCACCCAGGAGAGGAATACCCAGGAGAGTATGAAGCTGGAGAGAGCCAGACTCTCTCAGACTGGCCCATGCTAGAGGTAGATGATGCAACTCATACCAGGGAGCCTTGGGAGCAGCCAGAGGAGGAAGCAATGGACACCCAGGCAAGCCAGGCATGCACTGAAACTCAGCCATTGCCTATGGAAATATAGGGAGTTTAAACCTGGATGTTTTCTCATGCTGTTCATTCCTCTGTGCTGCTAGGGAATCTGAAAGCTTAGATACTTCAGTTTTAGAATTCTCCCGGAAAGCTTAAATGCAGAAGTTTTCTTTAAAGCCCTGAATTATATAACGTGGTATGAGTGTTTGTATTTCCTGGCTGATTGCCAAACTGAGCCAACACGTTGTTTCCTCTCAGCTGTGGCTAATCCCCAAGTGCACTATTGCAGAGCAGGGAAACGTACTTGTGATATATCAATGATTTTTGGAATATACAAAAGAACTGTTTGGATAAAAGAATATTGATTTTAAAACACTGTTGCTCTGGTGAAGAGAACTGAGACCCATAAACTTGCAAGCCCAGAAGCAGGGACTGTTGTTAATTACAGTGTTATTCGAGTTTTGTTTTTGGAACCTTTATGAGTTTGATGTCATGTGCTGTGAATGCATACTGCACTGCAAGGCTGATGCCTGAATGTTTTTGAATTATGTTACCAGTACTGAAATAAAGCTATTTTTGGTTTTTCACATTCTGACTGAAACTATATTCCTTGCATGCATGCCTAAAAGTAAGACCTGGAGGATCCCTTAGTAGCAAGGGACACGTGGGACTGGAGTTTTGGTCATTTTCCTGGGGTTTGCAACATCGGCAAGAACCCGGGGTGTGACAACAGCAATAGCTCTTTTTTAACCGCCATCATTGTCGTCTCATCATCTACCTGATTCATGTTAATGTTTTAATTTTTAACATATAAGGCACTCCATACTAGTTTGTCTCCTTATTTGTCCTAATAGATATCTCCTTATGTCCCAGTTCTGAACACCAGTTGGTCTTTCCCTCTGTTTATCATACTCAATTTACCTCAACTCACCTAGTACATTTTTCTATTTGGCACCTTCTCTGTGGAATTCTCTCCCTTTGAACCTTCGGACCAGAATTATCATATTCTGAATTTAAAGTAGGTCTTAAAACCCATCTCTTTACTCAAGCCTTTTCAGATTGGGTAGACTTCATAGGAGCAGGCTTGGGCAATGGATGGTCTTTATTTTCTACTCTTCTTTATTTTCTCTTTCCTATTTGTGACTTGTAGTTCCTTTCCTTTTCTTATCTAGTATATAAACCACTTTGATTGCCCTTTCTTGAATGCCTCCTCTTGAATAACAAGTACTGAATACACATATACAAGCAAAGATTCTGCTAGTCCAGTGTCTCGCAAACTTTGCAAAGCCGTGGCACACTAAGGCCCGGATTCAGCAAAGTGCATCCCGATTTTAGGCAGCTGTAGGCATCCTAAAGCTGTCTAATCAGCCAATCGGGGTGCACGTTTTTTTAAAAACATGTTCCCCAGGCAGGCCGCCTATATTGAAGGCGCCTCCAGGAGTCTAGGCAGGCCCACAAGACCATCTAAGCTTGCCTAAGGGCCTTAGGCGAACCTAAGCAACCCTACGTGTCTCCCTAATAGAGCGAGAGATGCTTACAATTTAGGCCAGCAAAATGCTGGCCCACATTGTAAGTATACGCGGCCGCTATACTTATTGTGGTAAGGGATCTACCTGCTGCGATAAGTATAACGGCCGCTTGTCTCCCTCCCAATCGCCAGCAGGAGGGTGCCCAACCCCTCCTGCTGGAGGATGCCCCCCTGATCGCCGGCAGAAGGGTGTTCAACCCCTCCTGCTGGAAGGCCGCCCACCCACACGATCACTAGCAGGAAGATGCCTACCCCTCCTGCTGGAAGACGACCCCCTCTAACCTCCCCTCCCACTAACCTCTAATCATTGGCTGGCCGGGTCTTGCTACCAGACGGACAGCAGGCCCATCCCCGCTAAGCCTAAGGCCGGATTGGCCCAGTCTAGAGCAAGACCCGGCCGGCCAATTATCTATTAAAGGTTAGTGGTGGTGGGGGAGGTTAGGGGAAGGTCCACGGGGGGGGGGGTCCGGAGGGGGGCGTCCTCCAGCAGGCGAAGGGTTGGGCACCCTCCTGCCGGCAATTGTTGGGGGCAGGTGACAGGCGGCCGCAGCCGCTATACCTATCATGGCAGGGAGATCTCTTGTTGCGATAAGTGTAGCGGCCGCGCCTACTCTAACCCGATTCTGTAATCACCGTCTTTAACATGGACGGTTACATAATCGGGGGTTAGTGTAGGCCCGATTCTGTATAGGACGCCCCTCCCAGGCATTCTATACAGAATCCGGGCCTAAATGTGGTAGCCGCATCTGGAGGGCATTCAGAAGTGCGCAGATATTCACGCAATGATGTCATGCATGTGCATAATGTCATTACATTGATGTCTGCATATGCACGAAGGCCCTCCAGAAGGGCCCCTAAGCCGCCAGTGGGGGGTGCTGGAAGGGAAGAGGCATGGAGAGCAAGAGAGATGCTGGAGCACCAGCTGACTGCCTACAGGATGTGTCTATCGCTGCGAGAGGCACATCCTGTAGGCAGTCAGATGGTGCCAGCACCTATCCTCCTTCTCGGCATCTCACGGCACACCTGGAATCTTGGGCAATGCACAGATTGTGATATACTGTGCTAGTCCCTAGAGCATGTTTGCTGGCCATAATACTCCAAGTGTCTGAAATTCACATCATTTATATTCAATCAAAATGTTACTTTTATCGGCTAGATCACTGTTCTTCAACCGCCGGTCCGCGGACCGGTGCCAGTCCGCAGAAAATTTCTGCCAGTCCACGCAGGGCCGGCGAGATCTACAAATTTAATTTCCTGTCGGGCATCTGTTCCCCTTTCCCTTCCAGGGCCGGCGTTAGGATCGGCTGCGGTACGGCTACAAACGGAATGCAAAAAGAAAGAAAGAAGCCGTGGGACTTTTCCTCTTGCCTGCATCGCTATAGGCTCTGCCGATCTTGATCCCGCCCCCCTCTGAAGTGACTTCCTGTTTTTGAGGGGCAGGATTGAGACCGGCAGAACTTGTAGCAAAAAACAATGCAGGCAAGAGGAAAGGTCCCGCAGCTTCTGTCTTCATTCTAGCCGTCTGATTTAGCGGGACCACAATTGAAGGAAGGGTAGATTTTGTCTTTGTTATTGCTGCCAAGTTTATCAGGATCAGAGTCGAAGCTGATAGCAATCGATTGCTGGAAGAGTGGATCGGGGCCAGCAACCAAGGGAGGAAATAAGAGATGCTGGATTATGAGGAGAGGGAAAAATGTGATATAGGTATTGTGGGAAGGGGATGGTAGACCCAGGAGGGGGGATTGGGGTGACAGAAGGGAGATGGTGGATCCCCTTGGGGGAGGATAGTTATTGGAACTAGGTGGGAGTTGGAAGAATAGGGACACAAAGACAGATGCTAGACCTTGCAGGGGGTAGAGAGACATGGAAAATGCTGAACAGGAGGGTGGAGTATGAAGACAGAAGTAAGATGTTGGACATGGGTAGAAGGAGTAGGGAGACAGAGGGGATATGCTGGACATGGTGAAGGGGGAATAGGGAGACAAGGAGAAGATGCTGAATAAGGAATGGAGGGAGTGGGGTGATGGAAGGTATCTGCTGGATTAAGAGGGGAGGTACTGGAATACGTTCAATATAAAATCATAACAGGCTTGTGCGGATGGGATCAGATGGTTTGCGGGCACCGAACTTGTGGAGACGGGGCGAAATTGTGGTTTTTTAAATTTCAGCCTTAGTAGTTTGCCGGTCCACAAAATAATTCTTTTATTTCTGCCGGTCCACGGATGTAAAAAGGTTGAAAAACACTGGGCTAGATATACAGTATTATAACTCCCTTTTGGAAAAGAGAATCTATCTCTTCCAAAATTGAAGAGCTTAATTAGATAATTTACTATATTGATGGAAAGATTGATGGCAGAATTAGAAGATAGAATGCTACTTTTTTCCAACATTTGCAAACCATTTTTTGTTTATATTCAAAATTGATTTTAAAAAGGTACCTTTTACACACATGTTACTTACATTTGATGCTTAGTTTTGCTACCAAACTTATTTTCTAGTCTCTAGCACTAGTATTTATTTTTTTCTGACATATTCATTTCTCATAATGAAGCCGGGGCGGAAAGTTGCTGGGCTCCTCGGTGGGGGCGCTGAATGCTTCTCCTATAAATGTACAGTACTACATTTGTGGTTACTTATACTTCTGAGGTTATTCCTTCCTGATAATTTGTAATAAGGTTGCATTTGTATTATTTTTAACTGCAGCCTGTTACTGTTGAAGTTAATAAAGCACTGGGGGTGGGGGATGGAAGAAATGTTTGTACCTATGTTTCCTTCAGATAGCCACCCCTCCCCAGAGGGAGGGCAGACTAGCTTTAATTATTATTTGGTATGGAGTTCTATTTTAAAAGATCACCATGATATAAAACTGCATTTGCTGTGAATGTTCCCAACAGAGCATGTACAAATCTTGTCTCCTAGGCTTAATCAACATAAGAACATAAGCAATGCCTCCGCTGGGTTAGACCTGAGGTCCATCGTGCCCAGCAGTCCGCTCACGCGGCGGCCCAACAGGTCCAGGACCTGTGTAATAATCCTCTATCTATACCCTTCTATCCCCTTTTCCAGCAGGAAATTGTCCAATCCTTTCTTAAATCCCAGTACCGTACTCTGCCCTATTACGTCCTCTGGAAGCGCATTCCAGGTGTCCACCTTCTTAGGGTAAAGAAGAACTTCCTAGCATTCGTTTTGAATCTGTCCCCTTTCAACTTTTCCAAATGCCCTCTTGGTATAGATAAAAGGGATGCTTGGGAGCGGAGGATTTTTCTAACCTGTACCAACAATGGTATTTTTGATAATTATATCTAGTTCTATTTTTTTGTTTGCTTGTTTAGTGTTACCTATATACTGGCTCCTAACAGCTACTTTATCTGTAACTGTTGGGGAGGGGAAGGTGTGAAAGGCCCTGCAAAAGATTTCCTACATAACATTTGGGAGCAATTTTGTGTTGGACAACTGATTTTCATCCTGCAGCGCATACTTATTTGTTCTTTATTGTTGAATAGCTGTGCAATCTATATATATAAAATCGGAGGTATGTGTGTATGTGCCGCGATCACGCAAAAACGGCTTGACCGATTTGAACGAAACTTGGTATGCAGATCCCTCACTACCTGGGGTGATATGTTCTGGGGGTCTCGCGGCCCACAACTCTATGTTGCTTGCTCAAGGGTGGGTTCACCCAAGAATGTATATGTTCTTGCTCCTGGAAGTGAAACTAAAAATGTTGTTTATAATCACGTTTTGCGTTAGTTGTATTGTATTCATTTTGTCAAATATTTCACATTATAATTTGAATATTGTACTTTTTATTAAGCTGTAAAAAAATAATTTCAAAAAAAAAAAAATAATAATTTCAAAAAAAAAAATAATTTCAAAAAAAAAATAATTTCAAAAAAAAAAAAAAAAAAAGTTCATTTTCGGTGGCTTAGGTGCCATGAGACTCCTTGCGGTGGTCATCTGCCAGAGGAAAGAAAGGAAGTCCAAGGAGCCAGACTATTGCTTCACAGAGAAACTTCGGCGGAGCCAGCTTGTTGTGTGCCACCTTGTTCGGGCTTGGGGTCCATCCCCCCTCCCTCCCCCCCCTGGCTAGCTTGCCTTCTGATCTTGTCAGAGGTTTAAGTAAAATAATAATATAAACAGATTTAAGTTTGATTAAAAAAAGAAAATGGTTTAAAGAAAATAAAAGCTGAAGTGGATTAATGACAGCTATAGTGCAAAATCCATTAAAACCAAATGGAGGCACTTCTAAAGATCCAACTTCTATATAGCTAGTATATTAGATCTGAGTTAAATTGGAAAGAGAATCCACATTGGATTAATTCTTGGTCAGTTTGTGAGAGTGTTACCTGAACAGCATTGCTAATATAGAAGATTCTATAAGGCAGGACACATTACATTACATTAGTGATTTCTATTCTGCCATTACCTTGCAGTTCAAGGCAGATTATATAAGGAGTTATTTGGACATTTCTCATATTATGGAGTGGAGGGGGTTGCTATTGGGGATTGAGATGATTCTTGCTGTGTTAGTTTGTCTTTAAGGATTTCTGGAATAGCAGGGTTTTTATTTCTTTTCTGAAGGTTTTGAAGTCTGGGATCATGATCAGTAAATTGGAGAGTTGGTAGTCTAGTTTTGCTGCTTGAGTGGCCAGGAGGCCATCGTACATTTTTTTCGTTTGACGTTTCTGATTGGAGGCTGCGTGAATGGAGTGTGGGTTCTCCTATGTCTGGTTATGGTTGTTTGGATTAGTCAGTTGTTCAAGTAGGCTGGGTAGTCTCCGTTTATGGTCTTAAATAGTAGACAGTAGAATTTGAATAGTATTCTTGCTTGTATTGGGAGCCAGTGTGAATCGAGGTAAGCCGCTGTGATGTGGTCGTGTTTCCCCAGTGAGTAGATAAGTCTCAGAGCTGTGTTTTGTACTGTTTGTAGTTGTTTTATCATGGTTGCGGGGCAGGGGAGATAGAGGATGCTGCAGTAGTCTAGAAGGCCCAGGACTAAAGACTAGACCACAAGCTGGAATTGTTTTCTGTCGAAGAATTTTCGAACTTGCCTTAGGTTTCTCATGATCACGAATGATTTCTGTATTGTTTTGTTGATTTGTGGCTGCATGGTACAGCCTCTGTCTATCAACATTCCCAGAAGTTTTAGAGTAGGTTGAATGGAGTATGTGATTGAGTTTATTACTAGATTTGTTATGGTTGGGGTTTTGTTATTTTCGAGGAGGATGAATTTTGTTTTGTCATGATTCAGTTTCAGTTTGTGCTCTTTCATCCATGTTGCTACTGTTTCTAGTATTCTGTGTAGTGTGCCTGTCATGAAGGGCACCGATTGATCAAAAGGAAGGAGAATAGTGATGTTGTCTGCATAGCTATAGGAGGTTAGGCCTAATTTGTCTAGGCAGGTGCCGAGGGATGCAATGTAGAGGTTGAAGAGTGTGGGAGATAAAGGTGATCCTTGGGGTACGCCGCAGGGGTTAGACCATGGTTCTGATTTTTCTTTGACTTTACTCTATAAGTCCTGGATTGTAGGAATCCTTGAAACCATGTGTACCTTACCTGTGATTCCTATTGAATCTAGTATTCGTAGTAGGATGTCATGGTCTACCAGGTCAAAAGCTGCGGTGAGATCTAGTTGTATAATCAGCATTTTTCTGCCTGTGCTGAGGTGTTGTCTAGTTGTGTCCAGGAGGGATCCCAGTAGTGTCTCTGTAGTGTAATTGGTTCTGAAACCAGACTGTGTAGTGTGGAGTAAGTTGTGGTTTTCTAGCTAGTTGTTGAGAAGTTTATCTATGAGGCCTTCCATTAGCTTGACATAAAGTGGTATTGAGGCTATGAGTCTGTAGTAGGATGGTTGATCTGTTGCTCCTTTAGGGTCCTTTAGGATCGGGGGTGACAATGATTTTGCTGAGGTCTTGCGGGAAAAGACCATCTGTGAGCAAGATTTATATCCATTGTAAGAGGAGGGTGCAGAATAAAGTACTGGAGGTTTTTTTAACAGGTATGGTGGGCAGTGGTTGAGGTCACAGGCTGCGTGGCTGTATTTTTTATAGTTTGTTAAGGTCTGATCATTGTATAGTAGAGAAGTGGGACCAGGTTCTGTCTGCTGCAACCGATTCATTTTCGGGGGGGGGGGGGGGGCAATGTGATCTCTTTTAGGTGAGTAGGGGTTCCAGTTAAAGTAGTCCTGGCAGTTGTGATTTTGTTTTTGAAGTATTCAGCTAAAAGTGTGGCTGAGGTTGGAGAAGTGTCGTTAATGGCCAGGTAGGGTTTGGTGTCTGTGAGTTCTTTTAGTAATTGGAATAGTTTTTTAGTGCCTTTCAGTTTTAGTTTGTATTGTTGGTATGTTTTTGTGGACTCTTGATTACTTTTCTCCATTTTCTTTCTAGTCGTCTGCATTGTCTTTTGAGTAGGAGTAGTTCGTTGTCGAACCACTAGTCTGATCGTCTGCTGATTCTGGTTTTTGTTTGTATTGGGGCTAGCTCATCCAAGGTAGCTGTACTTAGACTGCACCATTGTGAGATGAAGTCCTTGGGGTTACAATCTTGGATTATTGCGTCTGTTTTATTCCAGAATTTGGAGGGGTCGATGTATTTATGCGAGTTGTAGATTGTTCTTTGAGCTTTTGGTTTGTTTTTGCTTTTGGCCCAGTTGATATTGAAGGAGTATGTGTAGTGGTCTGACCAGAGGGATCGGGACCATTTTCCATTTGAGGTTTGACTATCTGGTTGAATGGGCTATTGGGTCATGAAGGCTGCAATGTCAAGTTGGTGACCTTTCTCATGTGTGGATTGTGGGTCTAAGATCTTGTATGTTAAGGTTTCAAGGTACAATAGTAAGTTTTCTACTTGTTTGGAGGATTGGTCTTCAAGATGGAGGTTTAGATCTCCTAGGATTAGGTTGTATGTTGCCGTTAGTGAGCTTTGGTAAATAAAATCTTCAAATTCTGGTCTTGATGTGTTCCAGTTCCCTGGTGTTATGTAGCAGAGCATGCAGGTTATGGATAAGATGACCATACGTCCCGTTTTCAATGGGACAGTCCCGTTTTCGGGCCGACCGTCCCGTTCTCCCAACCCACCGCTTTGGGACACCAAAAATGTCCCATTTTCAGGGACAGCATCCTGAAGCTGTGCGCGGGGACACCAGGATGGTCGATAACTTTCCCTCCCTGCTGCGCAGATTGAAAACCTGGGCCGCCGCCATTGCTTCTTGTTCTTTCTGACGTCAATTTTGACGTCGGAGAGGAAGTTCGGGGCCAGCCAATTGCTGCCTGACTTCCCTGAACTTCCTCTCCGATGTCAAAATTGACGTCGGGAAGAAGCCAAGAAGCAGTGGCGGCGGCCCAGCGTTTCAATTGGCCCGGCAGGGAGGCAGACAAGCAAGCAGCGGTGGTACACGGGCCGGGTGGGCAGGGGGTTGAATCGCGTGGGGGGGGGGGTTGAATCAGCGGGTGGGGGTGGTGAATCAAGCACTGGAGAGAGGTTAAGGAGGCAGGCAGGCAGGCTGGCTTCGGGAGAGGGACAAAGGCAAAAGGCAAGAGGCACTGGGGGCACTAAGGACACAGGACAGGCATTGGGGGCACTATGGACATGGGAAGGAGGCACTGGGGGCACTATGGACATGGGAAGGAGGCACTGGGGGCACTATGGACACGGGAAGGAGGCACTGGGGGCACTAAGGGCACAGGACAGGCACTGGGGGCACTAAGGGCACAGGACAGGCACTGGGGGCACTAAGGGCACAGGACAGGCACTGGGGGCACTATGGGCATGGGAAGGAGGCATTGGGGGCACTATGGACATGGGAAGGAGGCATTGGGGGCACTACAGACACGGGAAGGAGGGACTGGGGGCACTAAGGACACAGGACAGGCACTGGGGGCACTATGGACATGGGAAGGAGGCATTGGGGGCACTATGGACATGGGAAGGAGGCACTGGGAGCACTAGAGACACAGGACAGAGGCACTGGGGGGCACTAAGGATATAGGAAGGAAGGATGGAGGGAATAGAAAGGGACAATTGTTAGACCTGAGTAAAGAAAGAAAGAAAAAATGAAAGAAAGGATACACAGTAAGAAGGAAATACAACCAGAGACTCATGAAATCACCACAGAGCAAAGATAGGAAAAGATTTTATTTTCAATTTAGAGATCAAAATGTGTCAGTTTTGAGAATTTATATCTGCTGTCTATATTTTGCACTATATTTATCTATTTTTCTATAGTTACTGAGGTGACATTGCATATTTTAAAGTCATTTGCCTTGACATCTTTGAAACCCCCCCAAATATAAATGATAATTAACATTTTCTCTGCGTATAGTTTGCTTTGTAGTTTTTTTTAATTTTAAGGTTACCATTATGAATTAATATAAAGATATTATGTGTACATGAAAAATGAATGGAAGAAATTGGGAGCTGGATTGGGGGCGGGGCTAGGGCAGGTTTGAGGCGGGGCTAGGGTTGGATTGGGGCGTGGCTAGGGCGGGATTGGGGGCGAGATTGACAATTAATAGATGTCCCCTTTTGATGAAAAAAATAAATGGTCACGTTAGTTATGGATCCTTTGAGTGTGGTGCCTGAGAGTTGGCAGACTAGTAGATCCATGTATGGGGTGGACGTTTTGTCTAGTATATTTAGATTTAGGGTGTTTCTGACTAAGATGGCTAGACCTCCTGACTGAAGTAAATATGCTGCCTTTGGCAACCCAGAAACATTTTCTGCTACTGCTTTCCGCCTATGCGGGGACAGGAAGCAATAGCAGAGGAGGAGCTTCGGGGTCACTGAAGGCAGCTTGTCTACTTCAATCATGCTGCCAATGATCTGAAGACTTACAGCAGCATCATGTGAGCAAGCATCAGATCCCACGAGGGGGAGGAGGATCCCGGATAGGTGTGCAAGCTGCTGTAGAGGATACAAGATGTCCCAGACTCCTGACACAGTCCTCAAAAAGAGGACATGTCCGGGGAAACCCAGACATCTGGTAGCCCTACTAATGAGAAAATTAGTTTGTGGCCATTAATACAGAAAATAGAAAAATTAGCCATTTAACCTCTGCAATAAAAATTGCTTTAGAGCCTGGGAATGACCCAGTGGCATAGTAAGGGGGGTCTGCCCTGGGCACAGTCTTCCTCGGGGCACTGGCACTCCTCCTGCTTTCTGCCCCCCATTCCCATTCCTCCCCCTGCCATGCGCGTGCCCTTCCCCCTGTACCTTTTTAACTTTGGTGTGGGCAGCCACAAATTTGCTTCTGGCTTCAGCGCTCTCTCTAACGTCACTTCTGGGATCCGCATCTAGGAAGTGATGTCGGAGAGATCGCCGAAGCCCACGTGAGCAGCAAGTGTGTGGCTGGTATGGGGAAGGGGCATGTTCGTGCAGTGGAGGGGAGGGAGGAAGACGGGGGGAGAGGGGTGCCACTGCCCGGGGTGCCGCTCACCCCCTGCTACGCCGCTGGAATGACCCATGTAAAGATGTGCTAAAGCCACATTTTATTGCAGTTTGGTAAAAGGGCCCTCAAGAGAGGACAGTGAGCATAAATGGAAAAAGGAAAAGATCCCTACCATCAACCCCAAAATGTGCTTTTTTTCAAATCACCTAATGTGCACATATTTATTGAGATTATACTTTGCACCACTTAATTTGAGGCACAAATATTAAGTGGTATAAGGTGCTGATAGTGGGGATTTTTTCCTTTTTCCTTAAAATGTAAATCAGTGAAAGCTCATTCTAAAGAGAATCATAGCAGGACTTCTAATCAGTGATCTGTAGCGTAGCCATAACAACATTTGTGAAAATGAGTGAGAGCATCCAGCGCTCAGCTAGTACCTAAGAGAACACCCCCCCCCCCTCCCAAAAAAGCAAGCAATGATGTGAGTGGCTGACAGGTGGGCAGATGCTTTTGTAGAGCTGTGATTGGCTGGCCTGCAGGTGTAGACATTGCAGAGAACTAACAATGGATGGTTATGGAGCTAAATAATCCTATATAGGTACAAAGAAACTAAATGACTCAAAAGAGATGATGCTTCAGTGTAAAAGCACATAAGACAGCCTTTTTCTTTGTGCAGGGAAATGAAAATTGCTGGTTGTTCAAATGGAAAGAATATGGGGAAAGG
Organism: Geotrypetes seraphini; assembly: GCF_902459505.1. Lineage (NCBI taxonomy): Eukaryota > Metazoa > Chordata > Amphibia > Gymnophiona > Dermophiidae > Geotrypetes > Geotrypetes seraphini. The sequence continues at coordinate 260,744,176 of NC_047085.1, read as the reverse complement.
CTTTTTTTAGACAATACTATATCCAGGATCCTAGTTACAGAATAATGTTCACACAGTAGTAACATGCAGATATAATAAACGATGAAAGATAAATACAAAATGACATGGTATGATGCAGAATATAAGCTTATTGTTTATTAGAAAGCTTTTTATACCACTTTTACAGGGAACATAAGAATAGCCTTACTGGGTCAAGCCCAGTAGCCCGTTCTCACTGTGACCAATCCAGGCCACTAGTACCTGGCTAAAACCCAAGGAGTAGCAATATTCCATGCTACCAATACAGGGCAAGCAGTGGCTTCCCCCATGTCTTTCTCAATAACAGATTATGGACTTTTCCTCCAGGAACTTGTCCAAACCTTTCTTAAAACCAACTATGCTATCTGCTCTTACCACATCCTCTGGCAACACGTTCCAGAGCTTAACTATTCTCTGAGTGCAAAAAAAATTTCCTCCTATTGCTTTAAAAGTATTTCCATGTAACTTCATCGAGTGTTTCCTAGTCTTTGTAATTTTTGACGGAGTGAAAAATCGATCCACTTGTACCTATTCTATTCCACTCAGGATTTTGTAGACTTCAATCATATCTCCCCTCAACCATCTCTTTTCCAAGCTGAAGAGCCCTAACCGTTTTAATCTTTCCTCATACGAGAGGAGTTCCATCCCCTTTACTATCTTGGTCGCTGTTCTAGCGCCACTATATCTTTCTTGAGATAAGGAGACCAGAAGTGAACACAATACTCCAAATGAGGTCACACCATGGAGCAATATAGGGGCAATATAATATTCTTAGTCATTATAACCATCCCTTTTTTAATAATTCCCAGCATCCTGTTTGCTTTTTTGGCCGCCACCACACATTGGGAAGGCCAAAGCGGTGTACAGATTAAAATAAAATAGAAAATAACGCCATCTTATGTAGGTCAGAGCCAAGCATATCAAAAGAATCATACTTACATCATTAAAAAAACTACTGTAAACTCTCTTCACAGAGACCACTACCACAGGTAATACTTCAGCCTTAAGAGCAAGCAAAAGTCTGATAAAAAAAAAATAAATAAATTTCAAAGCCTTCTTAAAAGGAGCAAGGGTAGAAGCAAACAAATTTTGTAGTGGCAAATTTGGGGCAAAAAAAAAAGCAGAAAGTCTTGTAGACTCATAATAATCATTGGTGATGGTGGGTGGGTGGGGGTGGGGAGCAGGAAGAACTAAGCAGTGGGTGTCAAAAGAGCACAGGTTTCTGGAGAGAATATAAGCAGAAATCAAATTAGCAAGATAAGATGGGATCCCAGAGTGTAATATTTTATGAACTAACCAAAGAACCTTACATTGTATATGTTTACGAACTGGTAGCCAGTGAAGAGATTTCAACAAAGAATAATGATGAACCTGGGATGCATTATACAGAAAATGAATAGCAGTATTTTGTAAAGTTTGCAACCGTTTAAGCTCTGATTGTGAAATGCCAACATACGTTATATTATAATAATCTGAGTGTAAAATTACAAAAGCATGTATTAAACTATGTAGAACTGAAAAATCTAGTAGTGTACTCAAGGAAAGTAGCCAATGGAGTGCTATAAATCCAGCCTATGTAACTTTAGAAACTTGGGGTTCCTTTTATCAAGCTGAGCTAGCGGTTTAACGCACGTAATAGCGCACGCTAAACCGCGGGACGCGCTAGCCGCTACCGCCTCCTCTTGAGCAGGCAGTAGTTTTTGGCCAGCGCGGGGGGTTAACGCGTGATGAAAAGTCACGCACGTTAACCCTGCTAGCGCGGCTTGATAAAAGGAGCCCTTGATTATGAAATGAAAGTGCAGAATCTAAAATAACCCCCAGATATTTGAAGGAATCAACAGTCATAACTGGACAGCCAAAGAAAACAGAGATTAACAGTAGGCGAATGGAGCATCCTGTCAGACAACAGATTGTAGTCTTGTCCTGGATAAGCACTAATTTATGGACTGCAAAGCATGTTACCATAGAACTAAGACAAAGTTGAAGATTACTGAAGACAGGGGACGAAAGGAACCACTGGGAAAAGGAAGTAAAATATCATCAGCATACGTATGTGTAAAATGAAATACCATGTTCCTGAATTATAGTTACGTAACAGAGGATTGAGAAAGATATTAAAGAGTAATGGTGATGGAATGGAACCTTGTGAAACTCTGCATATGATAGCTTAGCAGATTCTTAAGCTATCATATTACAGGGCAGTCAGAGACACCTGCCTGGAAGCTGCTATAGCTCAATAAGTCAAAGCCCTGTGCTCATCTTCTAGAGGTCATGAGTTTGAATCCCAACAAGCACCCCCAGCACATATTTTAATTGTGACATTCAATCTTGCAAGTGCACCTTGATGATCTCACAATGAGGTCACCATTGTGCAGCTGCAAACCTCCATTTGCAATGAAGTAGAAGCCATGCTAAGGTCTGTATCTGTTTGTTTTTTTCTGTTTTTAACCTTTTGCAAATGAAGTTATGTATGCAATCTATATATTTTTGTCATGTGCTTTCTTTGCTTTCAAGAATGAGCTGATTGGAACACTGTTTAGTCAGAAAAAAAGCGTAGCTTTTTAGCAAGAAAGCTAAAGCTATGTTTTTCATGTGCTGTGCTTCAGTTAATAGATCTTTTCCTTTAATTAGAAAATAGCATTGCTGTTTATCCACAAAAATAGAAGGTTTTGCATGTAATATATCCGTTTTGATGTGCCCCGTTTATATGGTGCCTTATTAAATGTATTTTGAGCTTAATAAAGAAAAAAAATATATATCTGTCATGGGGAAGTGAGCTCAGTGATCAGAGGATTGCTTAAAATAATATGTTGCCAGACTTAAACTTTTTATAAGAGGATTCTAATCTGAGAATTTGAAGGTGAAATTTCATATTTATTTATGTCGCTATTTACAGGGATAGAGGTGAGTGTGCATAACTCATACCTCTACAGTTCAGAGCAACTCACAATACAAAGAAGCTGGACATTTTCAGGAAATACAATATCATTAATATGCAAAAAAATGTCCATCTTATAGTGCATCTTTAACAACATATTTCTTAAATAAATACATTTTAATATGTGGTGGGAGGAGTGGCCTAACTTTTATTCTTGTCTTTTCTTAACTAATTGTGTTTTGTAAATCATCTTACTGAAAACCAAATAGTTCTTGTGGTATATCGGATACAAATAAGTAAATAAATCTACTATAATAAAATGCTAAGCGTGCATGCGCACACCTACCTGCGTGTTCAGTGATCTGTATGTCCGTAGCCGGCAGGAGTGCGCATGCGTACTTACAATTGCCCCACACTCGCGGACCTCTGGAGCCAGAGGGAAGGGGGAGGCAAAAAGCTCGGCGCATCCCATCTTTATTTATAGCTCCGAACCGCTAAAGACTCTCCCCAAAGCCCTGGTGGAGGGTCGGCCGCTGCCCCCACGCAGGACTGGCAAGGTGAAGGTGTTCCGGGCAGCGGCCAGTGGGCGCTTGAACCTGCGCAATCAAAAATCCCTCTCCAACCTCTCCTTCCTCATTGACGCCGAAAAGAAGCCCCGCCGTACCTCCATGGCACCCATCCCGGCCCCGCTATCGTGCTCCCTCTAACGCTCCCAGCACTCACTCCACATAGCTGAGAGGAACGGCTGGAGGGCAGCGGTTCCGGAGACTGCGAGAGCAGGAGAGGGAGGAGGAGGAAAAGAGAGCCACAGACCCATCTTCCTCCTTTTCGGAATCAAAAGTAGAGAAACAGGTGAAGAAGCAGCAGTCCGAGAGGGGAAAGAGAGCGACACTCTTCAATGGAGGTGTTACTGTCAGCCGCAGACTGGGTTTCACGCCGGCAATAATTTTTGTCTGGGTGGTAGGAAACGGGCCGGCAAGTGTGGACATGATGGAGGGAAGGAGGGAGCAGGTTTCAATGGATAAGGCATGCGGACATGCGCTGGACACAGTGGACAGTAGGCTCTGGCGCCATGACTTAAAGGTTCCTAAAGGGGGAAAAAAGGGGGAGTTGGTAGTGGCAAACATGAATGCAGTGGATTTGAGGTGGGGAGGTTACATATATAGCAATTGGTGAAAATCGTGAATAGAATGAATAGTAAAAAAAGGGTAAAAGTGAACTGCTGGATTATGGATGCTGTTACTCCTGGACAGTGGGGGGGGGGGGGAGCAGGGAAGGGGTGCTACTGGACATGGGACTTCAGGAAAGATGGAGGGGGTAGAAGAAAGACATATGGCCTTGGGGAAGGACAAAGGGGACCTGAAAGGAAAAGATGGCAAAAGGGGTGAAACAGAGTCAGAGAGAGATGGTAGAGGGTGTGAGAGAGGGAAAGGGCGTGATGAGGCTCAAAAGGGTACAGAGGACTAAGGAAATGGTGAAAGGGGAGGTGGTGGGACTGGGATCAGTGGGAGGCACAATCCAGCCATGGTACAGGTGGGACATGGGAGGCTTCAGGGTATAGCACCCATTACTGTAACAAATGTAATGGGCTTAAACACTAATAATGAAATAATCTACTATTAACACAAGATACCCAACAATCACTGGCATTATAGTGAACTCATACGTCAGCCTAGAAAAACACATTGCCTGAGATTTAATTAGTTTTCACAGAGGCAATTTGTAATCATTTTAAAACACTCTTTTAACCTATCTCCTGCAACAGTTTCAATGGCACGCACATCATCAATTGTATATTACACTGGACAACACTCATTTTGGTGCCTCAAATGTTAGACCTGTTTCTGGGTATATTTGACCTGCTGATTCTAAAAATGGCACCAGTGTTCTCCTATCAGCTCTAGTTTTTGAGATATAGAGCATGTGCTATATATCAGTGTTCTTCAATCGCCTGTCCATGGACTGGTGCTGGTCCACAAAAATTTCCTACTGGTCCGTGAAGGATTTGGGTTCCCTCCAGGCAGTTACCTTCAGTAGTGCTGCCTGATTTCCGATTCAAATCGATTCACCGATTCGAATCAGGTGAATCGATTTGAATCAATTAGTTGTTAAGAAAAACCGGACTCACCGATTTGGCCGAGACCCGTTCAGGTTTTCCTCTGCCACTGCCCACCGGAGTCGTTCCCATCAAGTGTAACTTCCTGTTTTGCAAAACCAGAAATTATATCAGAAGAAACGAAAGGACCTTGTGCAGATCAGTGCCGGCGGCAGCAAAGGAGATATTTGTATTTTTGGCTGGCTCCTTTCTCCTTTGCGCATTTCTCCTCTCCTCCCCGTGATTCCACATCCATAGTGTACTGTAAGTATAGGAATCGGGCAGGGGGGCTGGTGAAACTGAGAATCGGCAGGGGGGCTGGTGAAACTGAGAATCGGCAGGGGGGCTGGTAAAACTGAGAATCGGTAGGGGGCTGAGGAAGCTGAGAATCGGCAGGGGGGCTGGTGAAATTGAGAATTGGGCAGGGGGGCTGGGGAAACAGAATTGGCAGGGGGGCTAGGGAAACTGAGAATCAGCAGGGGGCTGGTAAAACAGAATTGGCAGGGGGGCTGGGGAAACTATGGGGATGATTTGCTTTGGGGAAACTGTGAATCTATGTTTCTAACTAATTTTACAGCTATGTTATAGTTAGGATGTTCCTATTTTTGATATGATATTGCCTTGGTTAAATAAAATGTTTAAACTTAAAAAGCTGTGTCATTGAAAGTGAATCGAATCAAATCAAAAAATTGATTAAATAGGTTGAATCGAATCGAAATATTTTTCTCTGAATCGGGTAGCACTACTGGGCAGAGGTTCTGGTGCTGGCTCCGGTGCCGGCATCAGCTGACTTGCAACTTTTTGCTGCCATCACGTATGCCGGGATTCCCGCCTTCGTCTTGTCTCCACACTCCCGGACCAGCAGCGGCAGCTCTGTGTGCTGTTAACCACCACACAGCTGCCACTAGCAATATTTTAGATGCAGATTCATGAGGCAGCCTCGGGACTTATGCTAGGCTGGCCTGCTTCAATGATGCAAGGTGAGTTGGCCTAGCAAAGGCTCTGAGGCTGCCTGATGAAATCGCAGTTAAACTAATGCTAGCAGCAGCTGTGTGGCGAAGTTAAAAGCACACAGTGAGCTGCCTCTCTCCCACTTTTCCTCCAAAGTATACAGATTGAGATCTTTAAGTCTGTCCCCATACGCCTTATCACAAAACTACACACCATTTTAGTAGCCTTCCTCTAGACCGACTCCATCCTTTTTATATCTTTTTGATGGAGTATCAATTCAGATACAGTAAGAGATTAACAGTTTAGGTGTCATATTAGAATCCTCGTTACAATTTCATGGCCATATTTCAATGATAGTGAAGACAGAGTTTTTTAAGATCCAGATGGTATCCAGATTGCAGAATTTGCTTTCCCCATCCAATTTTCACTAAGTCATGCAGTGTTTCGTTGCACCTCACCTGGATTACTGCAATTCTCTTATGTGTGGTTTTCCAAAGAAATCCGTAATGGCTCAGAATGCCACAGTGAGGGTAATTGGTGGTTTGCCCCGTTTGCACCTATTTTGGAGGCGCCCAATAAATAGTCCAGCTCTAGGCACAACTAAAACTTAGGCGCCCAAGCGAGCACTTAAGCACGCTTAAGAGCAGCGATTCTATAACAAGGCGCCTAAATTTTTTAGAGGTGCCTTGTTACAGAATTGCTGTTTCTTGATAGGCACCTAAGTTTCAATTATTGATAACTAAAAAGCTTGTTATTCAATTTAAATAGGCACCTATCTAGTTGGGGGCCTCCAAAATAGGTGCCTAACTTTAAGGCGCCGGTTACAGAATTTGGGCTTCAGTGATTCCAGGGTCACAGGGTGCAGTGTGGGATCTGAACGCACAACCTCAGGGTACTAAGGCTGTAGCTCTAACCTCTGCACCATGTAGTCAGACTAAAGTGAACTGCAGGGGCTGGACATGCAAATTGATGATTTTTTTCAGACAAATATTAATAACATGCAAAGCTTATAGATAAGAATATATCTGAATAACAATATATAATCATATATCAATATCTATAGACAGACACATAGTAGAGTCTTAATTATCTGAATTAAACAGGACCGACAGGTTATTGGATAACTGAAAATTTGGATATTATGGATTCCACTGTATCCTACAATTCTGCATGCTTCTCTCCCCCCCTCCCCTGCACCAAACTAGTACTTCTAATCTAATCTAAACTGGGATTTATGAGTTACACTATGCCTAAAAAGGTTCAAGGTGACTTACTGTACAATTTAAAGAGATACAATTTGGTACAGTACAAGGATGCTACAGGAGATTCATTTCAAAAGAGTTTGAAAGGAGGTACTATACAAGAGGAGATAGACTAGAACTGTTTAAAGAGTGGTGCTATGAGATAGAATGTGGAGGTAAATTTATAGTCCAAAGTCACAGAGGTTATAAGGTGTTTTGTAGGCTAGAGGGTTAGTTTCCTGTGGTGGATATGGTGTTGAAGAGATGTCTTTAGTTTCTTTCGGAACTTGAGGTAGTTCTGATGGTTGTTGAGAGGTTGTTCCATATCTTTGTGCTGATATATGTAAACATAGTGTTGAAAATATGTTTGTATCTGAGGCCTTTTGTAGTTCATCTGCAGCTTACTAAGGTTTCTGGTTGAGGTGGACCATGAGGAAGTGAATAAGTTTATGAGTGGCATGCAGAGTTTCCATGTAGGATATGAAAGATTATACAGGAGATTTTGAAATTTGAGTAGTGACGGGTAGGCAATGTAGCTGTTTGAGATAGGTGGAGATTGGGTCATTATTTTTTTTGCTTGAAAATAAGTCTCATTGATGTGTTTTGGATTAGTTGTAGTTTGCAGGTTAGTATTGTGTTGATGCCTGCATAGAGTGAGTATACTGTAATTGAGCTGTGACAAAATTAGCATTTATACAAGTATGGCAAAGTCATTTATCGAAGTAGGGTCTTATGAGTCTCAGCTCTCTCATTTGAGACAAAGGTTTTCTTTCAGAAATTTGAGATTTGTGGGTCAAGGGATAGTGTGGAGTCCATTATAACACCCAGTACTTTGGAGGATTCTTCTATGTCTAATTTAGCTCTGAATGGTAGGACAATGCTATTGGGAGCTGTTTGTGAGAGGGTGTGGAACCAAAGGATTTTTGTTTTGGTTGTGTTCAGTTTGAGTTTGTTGATATTAGCCCATGATTGTATGTTGAATTGTGCTTCACAGTCCTTCATTCGTTTGCAGGTTAAAAAAAACCCCACACTCCAAAGTTGAAATGCTGCATAGTCGATCGCTGATATTCCAATAGTTCCAAATATCAAATCATCCTCTCTTATCAGTGATATAGATCAGCTATCCAATCTCTGCTTTTTGATGGTAAGCGCTTAAAAAGAAAAATCACATCCTTGTTGACTGAAAGTTGAACAATTAGATTGATCCCTTGAGGAAGGAAAGGGGGAAAGAGGATTGGATTTAGTGTACCTTGAATGTGACTCACCTGCTGAAAAATAAAGCAAAATCCCATCCCTGTATTGGCATCTTCCTCTTTGCATAAAATGCATGTGGTCATGCAAGAAAAAGAGGACCTGGGTATAACGTTGGCTCGATGAAGTTTCAGCACTTACTCTTGTCTTTTCCTTACTGTAGCCTCTTGCCCTCTTTCTTCCTCTCCAGCTCTCACTCTCTCTTTCTCTCTCCCTCCCTTCTTTTTTCTCTCCTCCCCCATTCACAGCTCATTGCAATACCCCTAGCTCTTCAGATCTCATAGGTCTTCAGCACTTACAGTTCATGCATCACACCTGTTCCTGCAGTAATGCTCTTTTGCTCCAGGTTCCACCACAAATCTACTTCTCTCTAGCAAAACACATATGTATCCCTCACTCAGACAGTCAACCAATTTGCTTTAATATTGTTATTTATTGAATAGATAACGTATGCACACACACAGGCATCTGCACAAACCTGCACACAATACACTTACAAAGCAACTTGTATGCTTATGCACAAGAATTCTATAAATACATTCATATGCACATATTTCATATGGAATGTGCACCCAGGAATATACACGCATCTTCGCTTATGTTGGACCTGGGCTTCTGCATGAATACATGTATTTATAATTTTTCATGCAGTAGTTTATAGTGCCAACCTGTGAAAGCTCTAGAATCTGAGGCATCCCTCGTAGTAGTTTCCAAAATTTGTTTGCATGGTGCATACAATTCACAAGTGAATAATTATTTATTAGCAGTGCAACCAGAAGCTTGTGATTTATAACTAGTATATTTATAATCTCCAGATTTTCACTCTTCAAGCAATTCTCAAAATGCCATTTCCCCAATCTGGCCAAACTTCTTCAACTCAAATTGTCCTAAAAATGGACATGTCAAATCTGAACTGCGGACCCACGGAAAGGGACCTCACACTCAGGCCCTTTGGACAATTCCGAGAAAAGTTTCACCAAATACATTTCCTTAAACTAGGGCCAGTGTTAGACATGCTGGGATCCAGGACAGAAATTTTGGAGGAAGCCTCAAAGCCCAGTAGCAAGCTGTGCCGCCTTGGGGCATAAGGGCAGTTGTGTGTCCCCTATTGCTGGCACAATTTAGAATGTTCTAAAGGTTTTCAAAGATTGGTTGTCCAACAAAATTATCCTAATTCAGACAGTCAATAGCAGTGACATATTCTAAGTTTGTTTCTCAATGCAATTAGTTATACCTATATTAAGCGGAAGTGCTCTCAAGGCCAGGGTTCGGCCAAGTAAAGCTTCAGTAGGTACAGTTCTGCATCTTTAAAATTGTCAGTTTGTCTGGAAAAAGTACCTACAGTAAAAGGAGGTGCATGACTCTGTGTGGTGGTTTTCCCCTAGAAAATTTTTAAAGTAAAAATATATTGGTAAGAAGTACCCAAGGTCTCTGCAATAACCTGAGTAACGTGAGAATTGACCTCTGAATGAATTATGTGCTTGACCCTCACTTTCTTGCCAGATTGTCTCTTAAACTGTACTGGAATAATGAAAGCATCAGCCTCCACCTTTCTGTCTCTGGATATCTGCTCACTTACCCTTGCCAGTTTCTATAAAGCAAGCTATTAACTGATATTTCCTGTTTCCTCCTGTGATTCATTTTCTGCCCTGCCTATTTTTCACTGCGGCCACTCTGTCTCTTCTTTCTCCCACATGAAGCCTCTCCTTTCACAGTCCTCATTTTCTCTACTCTCTTTTTTCATCTTCTCTGATATTTTCCACCAAGGATTTGTGAACAGTAAGTTGAAGGATCCCTTAGACCAGAGGTATTTTAACAGCCTTATAAGGGCAAGACATTTGTACTATGCAAAGCCAAGGGCTGATCTACAGTAAGCAATGTAAAGGCTGCACCAGAGACTAGTAGGAAAAAGGAGAACGTTGTCATCTGCATAGATTTGAAAGAACAGAGCAGTGAAGTCCTGAACTATCAGTGTCAATGGACTCGGAGACAACAGCATGGGAGATACGATGACGCCATGTGGGACTCCAAAGTGGACTTGACGGACGAATGACAGGGAAGAAGATGATGACAATTGTGTTGTAAAGGTTCTACCTTACAAGAAAGATTTATACCAAAACATAACAGAGCCAGTCAACCCTTGATCAGAAAGAGAGGAAAGTAGTAGTGTTTGATCAACCAAATCAAATGTAGTGGATAGCTCCAAAGAGATAGCAAGTGTTATACGGTTTTGATCCAGGTAAGAGTGAATGTTACTAAGGACAGATGTTATTACTGTAACCGGAATCCAGATTGTCATGGGTTAATGCTAAAGTTGTCTTCAATGTATTGACTTAACTGAAGAAAAACAATTTTCTCAGTAATCTTTGATAGACGGCATGGAATTTTGCTACTTTTTGGGACTGCCAGGTACTTGTGACCTGGACTGGCCACTGTTAAAAACAAGATACTGGGTTAGATGGACCTTTGGCTTGACCAAATAGGGCAACGTTTATATTATGTTCTAGATCAGTAGTTCCCAAGCCTGTCCTGGAGGACCACCAGCCAATCAGGTTTTCAGGATAGCCCTAATGAATATGCATGGGCCAGATTTCAATGCATGCTGCTCTGTTAGCTCCTCCTCCCTTTTGCCAGCTGGCTTGCTTCCGTTCATGGCCTAATGACTGGAGTCCGCTTAATGCTACAGGTTCCTGAGGAAGGGACCCAGAGTCTCCGAAACCGGACTTGGTAGAACCTGATTTGGCAGTGGGTTTTGTAGCCCTGCCTTTGTCTTCCATTTTCTGGACCATGCCTGCAAGCTAAGTCTGTTTTTTTGATCTAGGAGTCGGCTGGGGGACTTTCAGAGTGTCCCACTCTGTCTTTACTTTAGCACTTTAAATTTGTGATTTACTTTATCACTGTATTAGTTTTCTCACTTATGATTGAGTTGAGCACACAAGAGGGATTAAAGTGATGGTGTGCAGGTGGAGGTTATTATATCTTCACCAGTATGTGTAAGCGCTGGAGAATATTCTCCCTTCACTTATTTTTCACACTGAGAATCCCTCTCACATATTTATAATTATAACAATTTATTATCATTTGAGTGCTTTTGACAGACTGGGTCACTGAAAGTCCATTAGACTTTTTTACTGCTTTGTGGTTGCTATTTAGTATATTTTCCAGTATTTTTGGTTTTGGAGTTATTTGTGCTGTGTCATCATTGTATGCAAATCTCTCTCATGAATATTCATTAGGGCTATCTCAAAAATCTGACTGGCTGGTGGTCTTTCAGGACAGTGTTGGGAACCGCTGGTCTAGATATATGGTGGACTGGGAATGGAATTTGAAAGGGCAGTTGCAGAAGAGAGTGGAAGATCATTCATGGGAATATTCATAAGATTTCATTCTCTTTTAATTTGGCGGTATTTCACATTATATGAGAGGAGTCATGTGTGCAGACTCACACTATGGGAGCTTCTCCCTTCCCCCTCCCCCCCACCATACACTTTGTAATTAAGCATAAAACAGCTCTTGCACATTTAACTTCCCCATGAATGGTAAACTTTAGCAACTGAACCCCAAGAACTTACTGGTGGGTATTTCTGGGAGCTCAGAGCACAGAGTATGACACACAAATCTTGCAAGGGGCCTACAGAAAAACTGAAAGTGGTGGACGCGAAGAAACAACCGGTTCTAATAATATCATAGGAACCAGTATGCCACTTAACACATTTTTTGACCAAGGTGATCAAAGATAAACATAGAAAGTGACGGCAGATAAGGGCCAAGGCCCATCAAGTCTGCCCCCACCAATGACTCTCCCCTACCTCCCTTTGCGAAGAGATCCCACCTTTCGATCCCATTTAGCTTTAAAATCAGGCACACTGCTGGCCTCAATCACCTGCATCGGAAGACCATTCCATCGATCCACCACCCTCTCGGTGAAGAAGTATTTCCTGGTGTCACCATGCAATGTCCCTCCCCTGATTTTCCATGGATGCCCTCGTGTTGACGTGGGTTCCTTGAAGAAGAAGATATCCTCCCCCACCTCGATACGGCGCGTGAGGTACTTGAATGTCTCGATCATGTGCCCTCTCTCCCTGCGTTCCTCTAGGGAGTAGAGCTGCAATTTATTCAGCCGTTCCTCATACGGGAGATCCCTGAGCCCCGTGACCATCCGTGTGGCCATTCGCTGGACCGATTCAAGTCTCAGCACATCTTTGCGGTAATGTGGTCTCCAGAATTGTACACAGTATTCCAGATGGGGTCTCACCATGGACCTATATAATGGCATTATGACTTCGGGCTTACGGCTAACGAAACTCCTTCGTATGCAACCCATGATTTGTCTGGCTTTAGATGAAGCTTTCTCCACCTGAGTTGCAGTCTTCATGTCCTCACTGATGATTACACCTAAGTCTCGTTCCGCTACAGTTCTCTCTAGGATCTCACCATTAAGAGTGTAAGTCTTACATGGATTTTTGTTGCCAAGGTGCATGACCTTGCATTTTTTGGCATTGAAGTTTAGTTGCCAGGTCCTGGACCAATTCTCCAGTAGGAGGAGGTTGTGTGCCATACTATCGGTCTTGGATTTGTTGTCAGGTCCTGTTGTGTTCTTGTCCACTATATTGCATAATTTGGCGTCATCGGCGAATAACGTTAATTTACCCTGAAGCCCCTCAGCCAAGTTCCTTATGAAGATGTTGAACAAGATTGGGCCCAAGACCGAGCCCTGCGGCACTCCACTTATCACCTCTGTCGTTTCGGAGGGGGAGCCATTCACCACCACCCTCTGAAGTCTACCTCCTAGCCAGTCCCCCACCCATGTAGTCAAGGTATCTCCCAAACCTATAGAGCTCATCTTGCTCAACAACCTGCGGTGTGGTACGCTATCGAATGCTTTGCTGAAATCTAAGTACACGACGTCCAGGGACTCCCCAATATCCAGCTTCCTCGTCACCCAGTCAAAGAAGCTGATCAGGTTGGATTGACAGGACCTCCCCTTTGTAAACCCATGTTGACGGGGATCTCGCAGATTCCCCTCGTTAAGGACCGTATCCAATTGGTGTTTGATTAGAGTTTCCATTAGTTTGCTTACTATTGATGTGAGACTCGCTGGTCTGTAGTTCATAGCTTCCGTCCTGCTTCCTTTTTTGTGGAGTGGAATGACATTAGCCGTTTTCCAGTCTAGCGGGACTTTTCCTTTGCTAAGGGAGAGATTGAAGAGTGTTGATAGTGGTTTCGCCAAGGTGTCTCTTAACTCCCTGAGTACTCTGGGGTGTATGTTGTCTGGCCCCATAGCTTTGTGAACCTTGAGTTTGGATAGTTCACTGTAGACACTACTGGGCGTAAACTCGAAGCTGCAAAACGGGTCTATCGAGCTATCTCCTGTTGGTAGCTGAGGGCCGGATCCCTGCGCCTCACGGGTGAAAACTGAGCAAAAGTATTCATTTAACAGTTTAGCCTTCTCGGAGTCCGATTCTACATAGTTCCCGTCCGGTTTCCTAAGGCGTACTATCCCTCCTGTGTTCCTGTTTCTATCACTAATATACCTAAAGAATGCTTTATCGCCCTTTTTGATATTCTTTGCTAGATTCTCCTCCGCCTGCAATTTGGCCTCTCTGACTGCTGTTTTGACGGTTCTTGACTTGGCCAGATAGTCTTCCCTGGAGCCCTGCTTTCCTGAATGTTTGAAGGAGATGAATGCTGTTTTCTTCTCTTTTATGAGGTTGGAGACCTCCGTAGAGAACCACTGCGGTTTGTTTTTTCTTCGTCGTTTACTTACAGATTTAATAAATCGGTTTGTTGCTTCGTGTATGGTAGCTTTCAGTGTTGACCACAATTCCTCTACATTATCAGTCTCTGCTTGGTTTTGCAGCGACTGATGGATGAATTCCCCCATGTCCTCGAAGTTGGTGTCCTTGAAGCTGAGAACCTTAGTTAATGTGTTGGATTTGGTGAAACCTTTTCTGAGGTTAAACCATACCATGTTGTGGTCACTGGATGACAGCGTGTCTCCCACAGAGACATCTGTGACACTTTCTCCGTTGGTAAGTATTAGGTCTAGAATCGCCTGATCCATAGTTGGCTCCAAAATCATTTGCTTGAGTCTTGCTCCCTTTATAGAGTTTAATAGCCTTCTGCTGCTGCCGGTCGCAGAGGAAAGTGTGTTCCAATTCACGTCAGGCATATTGAAGTCACCCATCAATACTGTGTCCCCACGCAAGGTGATATTCTCTATGTCCTCGATTAATTCCATATCAAGGTCTTCCTGTTGCCTTGGAGGTCTGTATACTATGCCAAGGTACAGACATTTGTCCTTTCCCCTGGCCAAATTTACCCAAAGGGATTCCCCTGTGTACCTAACATCTGTGATTCTGGTAACTTTGATGTCATCTTTGGCATATAGTGCTACCCCTCCTCCCATTTTGCCCTCCCTGTCTCGGCGGAACAAATTGTAACCCGGTATGACCATGTCCCACCTGTGGGAGTCCGTAAGCCAGGTTTCGGATATCGCCACCACATCTAGGTCGGCGCCCCTCATTTCCGTCTCCAATTCCAGAATCTTGTTGCCCAAACTGTGGGCATTGACGTACATAACCTTCCAAATCCTAGGTTTGTTATGGCTATCTAGTGATATTCCCGATTGAGCTCCATCGGCTCCTTTGGTATTGTTTGCAATGTGTGTATTCTCCTTAGACCCTGAAACACAGTGTGAACTTACCCCGGACACGAAAATGTCAGTATCCCCCCCAGATCCATGATTGCTATGTGTATATACCTCAGATCCTGAATGGTATTTGCAGCTTACTTCATTAGATAGGTTATTAGTGCCCGTACCCTCCCCCAACTTACCTAGTTTAAAGCCCTATGGAGTAGGCGGGCTAATCGGTGTCCAAAGACGCTCTTCCCTCTGCTGGACAGGTGCAACCCATCTGGTCCCTGTAGTCCTTGTAGTGCCTCTCCGTGATTCAGGAACCCGAAGTTCATCTCCTTGCACCATCCTTGCAGCCAGTCGTTTGCCTTCTGGATCCGATTCTCTCTGGCTCTTCCCTTGCCCCTTACTGGAAGGATCGAGGAGAACACAACCTGCGCATCCAACCTCCTCAGCTTCTCACCCAGGGCACCAAAGTCCTCAGGTATCCTCTCCGGGGTGCTCCTGGCAGTATCGTTGGTTCCGACATGGATAAGAAACATGGGGAAGTGGTCCTGGGGCTTGATGAGACTGTCCAAGCAGGCGGTTACATCCCGGATCCTGGCTCCTGGCAAACAGCAAACCTCTCTCGATTGAATATCTGGTCTGCAGATTGGGCCCTCCGTGCCCTTCAGCATTGAATCCCCAATTACCACCACTCTACGCTTCTTAGGGGAGGACCGTACTGATGTCTCTGGGACCGGAACCTCCTGCTGGATATCTTCCTGTTCCTCATTGTCAGGTCTTCCCTGAAGCAGCTGGAATCTGTTCCTCAATGGGATTTGCGGGGTTGATGTAGAACTACCCTGTATGTGAGAAAAAGAGACAGTATATGAGGAAGGTTTTTTGTGTTTGCCTGTGGAGGAGGTTACCAGCTGCCAGGAGTCAGCGTCGTCAGCCTCCTCCTGAATTCCAATTGTTGGTCCCAATGAAGCGGGAATGGTGGTTTTGGGCGTCCCGAGGATGGTCCTGCCAGGTTCCTATACGGTGATCTGGGACAGTTCCTGGATGACTTCATCGATGTAAGCCTCGTCATCCCGGATACTTCTTAAGCGCATGACCTCCTCTCTCAAGCTATTCAGTTCTTGTAAAAGGCTGTTCTCTAGTTGATCTGTCGTTTCTGTCTGCGTAGAAACTGTAGCCATTTTTGTGGGGATGGCCTCGGACTGTACAGATACCTCTGTGCTCTGTCCCAGCTCTCCCTCTGTTTCCGTGGCCACCCCCTCGATCCCTTTGGTGACTGGACCGCCTACCTTGATTGTAGTCCTGTTGCTTCTGGTTCTACCTGCCATTTTTTTTTTTTTTAAAGATATTTGTAAAGTGTCTCAATTATGCAATCTATGTTGCAATTATTTCCTGGTTACCAACAAATAATAGGGCCCTTTTTATCAAGATGCGCTAAAGGATTTTAGCACAAGCCAGCGCAGTAAATGCTTCAACGCTCATAGAATTCCTATTAGCATCAGAGCATGTACCTTGTCGGCCTGCACTAAAAACCTCTAACGCAGATTGAGAAAAGGGAGTGGGGGGGCAAATGAGGTTGAATGTAGCCAAAATACAGATTATTTATCTAGTTTGGAAGATAATAGTTTTCATTTTGAGGGTTTTGATATTCCAATTAGAGAATGACACGGTGACTGTTACCCGCCGGAATGGGGAGGAAAAAACTGGTTGCTGCGGGTATGGTGACAAGGCCATTCATGCGGTCTAGCAGCCCCCTCCCTCCTGATTGTTGCGGTCCAGGCATCTCTTCCCCTTATCGGGGCATCTCCCTCCCTTCCTCTCACCTTCACTGGTGATTTTCAGTTTTCTCTCTCCAAGCGGCCAGAACCTTTTCAGAAATCATGTGCGTGACTGCCCTGAAACTTCTCCTAAGCAGAAACAGGAAGTTGTGTCAGAGGAGAAGTTTTGATGCAGCTGAAAAGGCGAAAACTGATGACAGCCATTCACACAGCGGGACCAGGCAGGCGTGTGAGAAGCTCACGCCTGCCTTATTTGTCACTCTGCCTCTTGCTGCCGCAGCCGTCCAGCAGGGGAAGCGCCGGGAGTCCAAAAAGGGCGCTGCCACAGCCGTCCAGCAAGTGAAGTGCTGGGAATACAAAAAGATGCAGGGGGCCCTGCCAGGATTTTAAAAAAGTAAAAATGCTAAAGGGGGAGGAGTGCGGGGGGGGGGAAGAACATAAACGTACAGGGGACCCCGCCGGGATTTTAAAAAAGTAAAAATAGTACACAGGGGGAAGTACGGAGGGAAGTACAAAAAGGTATGGAGGGCACTGCTGGGATTTTAAAAAGTAAAAAAGGTATGGGGAGGCCACCCCTGCCTGCTTGCCACTAGGCCTGCCTGCCCTGTCCCTATCTGCATGCCAGCCACTAGGCCTGCCTGCCTTGTGCCCTGTCTGCCCTGTCCCTACCTGCCTGGCAGCCCTGTGCCCTGTCCCTGCCTGCTCTGTCCCTACTAGCATGCCAGCCACTAGGCCAGTCTGCCTTGTGCCCTGTCCCTGCCTGACTGCCAACTACTAGCCCTTTATGCCCTTTGCCCTGCTTGCCAGCTACTAGCCCTGCCTGCCCTGTACCCTGTCCCTGCCTGCCAGCTACTAGTCCTGCCTGCCTGCCCTATGCCGTGTCCCTGCCTGTTCTGTCCCTACCTGTCTGCCAGCCATTATGCCTGCCTGCCCTTTGCCCTGCCCCGGCCTACCACTAGACCATCAGAAGGGGGACAGGCTACAGAGCTTGGCAAGGAGTGTAGGTTTGGGTACAGAGCCTAGCAGGGAGAATTTGGTTCAGAATGTTTTTTTTTCTTGTTTTCCTCCTCTAAATTTAGGGTGCATCTTATGGTCAGGTGCGTCTTATGGAGCGAAAAATATGGTAATAGACAAACTAGTTTGTCAACAAATATCAGACTTCCTAGAAAACTCATCAAAGCTAGACCAGGCCCAATCAGGGTTCAGAAGACACCTGAGCACAGAAACAGTACTAGTAGCAGTACAGGACTTGGTCCTCAAACACCATGCTAAAGGAGAAGCTGCTGGAGTTCCTGGTCCTCTCGGCAGCCTTCAACCTAATCCAACACACACTGCTAAAATTGAGATGCGGAGAATTCGACCTCAAAGAAAAAGTCATGGCATGGATAGAAACCTTTCTATCAAAAAGACTGAGAGTAGAATGGCAGGGAGCTACACGCAAATGGAAAGAAACAGACATAGGAGTACCACAGGAATCAGCCATATCATGTTCAACATCTTCCTTTAACCATTGGGGAAATTCATCAGAAAACACGGATAGGAATGCTAAATCTATGCAGATGACGTCCAACTGGACATCCCAGTGAAGTAACAGGACGTGAAAACCAAGCAGATCAAGACAGGCCTAGAGAAAATCTTCAGACTAGTAGCCAACAGGGAAAAAAACTGAACTACTTCTAATTAACAAATGGGGGGGGGGGGAGGCCAACCCAAGTCACCAACTAACTCTGAAAGGCAACACCATAAAATCATCCACAGAGGGAGGGAGAAACCTAGGAGTATTGCTAGCCCCAAACCTGGACATGACAATACACATCGTGAAAAATGCTTATGGCAAACTCCACTGGGTCAGAGGACTAAAACCTTACCTAACCCATCAAGCAATGTCCAACATAGTAATATTTCTAGTACTCTCAATCTTCGACAACTGCAATACAATTCTGCTGGGCATTCCAAAGAACATGATCAGACAGATCCAAATAGTACAAAATGCAACAGCTAGATTTCTGCTGGAAAAATTGAAGCAGACAAGTGCCACCCTGCTACTGAAAGAGTTACACTGGCTCCCGATTGAAAGCAGGGTAAAATTCAAAATCATGTTGCTGACACACAAAATCATTTATCTGTCAGAACAACTAGAACTAACAACTAGAACTAACAACTAGACTAGACAACCATACACCAACACGAGCCTCACACTCAAGCTAAGAATACCTACTGGAAATACCCTCCTACAGAGATATAAAAAACAAAAGCATCAGGAAAAGAATGTTCTCGGTGATGGCCCCAATGTGGTGGAACTCCCGAAGAATTAAAACTAGAAAAGGACACCAGCAAATAAAGAACACTTTAGCAAATAAAGAAACATTTAGGGGGAATAGCAATATGGAGAAACAGCAGGCTACTCCCCACTTGGAAAACAAAAGGGTGAACACAAATAATACAAAGAAAGATGAATATATGATAATACAGATACTATAAGTATATGTATATGGTAATACATGGGGATGACGCTGGAGGACCTTTCCAGACTAGCACTTTCCAGATCCGCACTTCATCAAGTCGCTAGGATTTGAGCATGATTGCACCTAACAACCAAGCAACAACAATATGATAATACAGATGCTATAATTAGAGTATATGTACAAAGATGGTATAAATAAGTAAGATATACATATATTTAGCTCAAGTGTTTTAACACCTTTATTGAAGCTCATGCTAACCGCTCTGAATTGACTCCCCAGTTATTAGTAGCGGTATTGAAGCTTCCAATAAACCAAGTTTTAAAGAAACATGATAGAGAACCAATGACAGTGGAGGAGGCATCTGAATCTAGAGGTGCCCACATAAGTTTATACTGTGGATGAGAAAGAATGGTCTC
Source organism: Geotrypetes seraphini (assembly GCF_902459505.1). NCBI lineage: Eukaryota > Metazoa > Chordata > Amphibia > Gymnophiona > Dermophiidae > Geotrypetes > Geotrypetes seraphini. Next base: position 260,724,443 of record NC_047085.1, on the reverse strand, counting down.
ATTTGGGATATATAGGGAGAGGGGAGGGTATGAGTTTTTGCTGCTTTCCAGGGGTATAATATTTAAAATATTGGAAAGGTGCAGAACTCTCCATGTTCAGACACTCAGGATAAGAGCAGCTGATATGTTCTGGAATTTCACAGAATATTTGAGAGGGGATTATGAAGTGTTTTCTCTCTCTCTCTCTCTTTTTTTTTTTTTTTTTTACCATTTGCTGCTTGTTGTGGTTATGATAATTTGACATCCTGTGTGTATGGTGCTCTTTTGTAATGCTGCTGACTTTGTTTATCAAGTTAAGAAAGCTTAATAAGCAGATATTGGTAAATATGTGGGACTCATGTATGGTGGACTTGCAGGTTATACAAAACGCAGCGGCACATCTCATAATGGGTTTGTCCAAATATGTCAAAAAAGTTTTAAAAACCCACCAATACCCAAAATGAAACTGTAAGGATTTTGTTAATAGGGGAACAGGCCTCAAATCATGGAGCTGCACCCATTTTGGGTATTGGTGGTTTTTTTTACTTTTTTGATTTAATTAATGGGCAACCACCTGGGCTTTTCCTGTTTAGTGTTTTACTATTTGTCCAAATATGACCATATCTGAAAAAATTGCACTGGCTTCCAGTCGCCTTCAGAGTCCAGTATAAAGTTGTGTATGATAATATTCTAGCATTGCTTAAAAGTAATATACTTAGCACTACTGAACATGTCTTTGAACCCAAGATGTTGAGACTAGCAAAATGACTTTCTGCTGCGCAGGAGTTAAGTTATGGAACGCCTTGGTGGGGCAGATATGAAATTGCTGTGGAAAGGGTAGCTTTAGAAAATTAGTAAAGACGCAGCTATTTGTTGATGCCTTTTTTTAGGTATTTCTGACAAAGTTGATGAACTAACCATGATTATCACATTATGGTATCTCTTGAAGATTGTTTTTATGTCTATTTTATTATATGTTTTTAATTATTCGTCTTTTTTACTATGGGTCCATTTTAAATATTATGTATGTAAACCTAGTAAACCGTTTAGTTTTAAATGGTATATACATTTTTTAAAATAAATAAATAAATACATAAATTATTGGAGAGAATGTATTACATTTATAAAATCATTAATGGAAGCACAACTCTCAGGAGATCCTTGTCTTTGTTGCACTACAAACACCTGAGGTAAATAAGAAGCTGTGGGAACTAATTAAAATGTCTTGTGGGTTCTTGTTGTCAAATTGCCTCCAGCTGGAAAAGGGCAAACTCTGGCCTCTTGATTAGGTGGGGAATTATTATTTACTTAGCAAGCTAATAGCGGTATGATGAGGGTGTCTCCACAGCTTCAGAATGCAAGTTGTGTGCAGAACAATGTGTGATAAATAGGATATCTTTTGGGTAGGGAGGGTTGCGAGAAATCTTACTGCTGGGCCTTTCCATACTATTTGTATTGGCCCTATCTTAAGACTTGCTGAGAAGAGCATAGCCATCATGATGTGCATAAGGATAACCCGTTTTATTTTGGCAGGTTTGAAAGGCAGCGGAAGCTGTTCTCCGAAGTGATATTATTGCCTATCCCCTGGATACAATATATGATGCTCAAAGTTGCGCATAGAAATTTGGGCATGGGCCCAAGTTGTGCATGCAACTTAATTGATCAATAAGCCTTTAACTAGTAATAATTGGGCACTAATAACCAATTATTGCAGCTAATTGACATCAATTAGAATTTGCATGTGGGGAGGGTCATGTGGTGATACGCTGCTGAGCGGTGGCTCTCTGCCTGAGCCACCGCTTATTCAGGCCATTATTAACCACATGCAGCAATAAGAATCGTTCTCACTATAGTGGATCCTGTGTAGTAAATCGGGGGTACCGGCGGGTGAGCAATTCGGCTGAGGAACGAGTGTTTGGGCGGTGTTATGTCCGCAAAGGCCCCGCAGCTGCCAAAGTACAAGCAGACCACGATTTCCCCCAAAATGGTGTCGGAGAGGACTCCACCGCGTACAACGGTCGCACTACAGGAGGAATCCCGTGCCGCGTACTTTGGTCTATGTAAACGGATAGAAACCCTGCTGACTGAGCGGGCCATGACTCATCAACGTTTATAAGTTCTGGTTATATAAGTGGGGCAACAAGCCAGGCAAATTATTGTCCAACCTGGTGAGGCCGTTTAGAAAGGTTACTTGTGTTTCCTGCATTCGCGAAGGGCAGCACACTCTCCACACGGAGGAGAAAGCGATACAAGACCTTTTGTCCATTTTTACACCAAACTTTATGGTCCAGGCCCCTATGACTTGGAAGCTCGAGACTCCTTCTTTTGTACTATTGCCCTCCCTCAAGTGTCGGCTGCCCATTTGCAGCTGTTGAATGCACCTATTTCATGTAAATAATTTCATGCTGCTGTGGGGAAGCTGAAACTGGCAAAGGCTCCTGAACTGGATGGCATGGGTCCTGAGTTCTACAAAATACTGAAACCCCAGATAGGGCCCACTCTGGTGGCTATGTATGCCAACATGCTGTCTACTGGATGTATACTCTCTGAACAAAGCCATGCTCACATGGTAGTCCTCCCAAAACCGGGGCGCGATCCTGACTTGGAGTATTATCGACCGATATCCCTGTTAACTCAGGACATGAAGATCCTCACAGCAATTCTGGCGGGTCGGTTGGCTCAGGTGGTCCCTTCTTTGGTTCATGATAATCATGTAGGATTTGTCCCTGGGCGTTTTGCCTCTTCCAATATCTTGCGGGCTTTGGCACTCCAGGAGGGTAAGGGCAGAGCGGGTGACGATCTCCTGGCCAGTTTGGATGCCGTAAAGGCATTCGGCAGGGTGACCTGGCCTTACCTCTTTTGGGTAGTGCAACAGTTTGCGATTATGGGTTCGTTCCATCAGTGGATTGTTAGCCTTTACACTGCACCAATGGCTCAACTGCTTATCAATAAACAACGCACTGCTTCATTCCCATTGTATCAGGGTACACGGCAGGGCTGCCCCTTATCTCTGCTTTTGTTTATTTTGTCCTTAGAGCCTCTGGCTCAAAAAATTCGGACTGGCCAGGACATCACGGGTATTCGAGTGGGCTCTAAGGAATGCAAAATCACACTATTCGCTGATGATATGCTGTTGTTTGTGAGTACTGCGCAGGAGACGATCCCTCATTTGACTACTCTTATTGGAGACTTTGGTGCCTTCTCGGGTCTTTGTATCAATTTTGGCAAATCTGAAGCTCTGCCCATCTCTTCCCTGTATCGCGCCATACCCCAGCTTTCCTGTTTCGCTGGGCAAGGGGGGGGAGCTCAAGTATCTGGGAATCTTTCTTATTGCGGACTGTAGACCAGTGTTTACCAACGCAATATTTCTGATAACCTGAAGACTTTGAAAGAATACTGTGATCATTGGGGGGCTTACCCCTATCTTTGTCTGGCAGAATTGCCCTTGTGAAAATGGTTTTGCTCCCCAAACTCCTCTATCCCCTACAGATGATTCCCCACTGGCTTCGTGGTGCGAATGAATGCTCTTATCAGTCTTTTATTGGCTCCTTTATATGGCATCATAGGAGAGCAAGTATAAATTGGTGGAAGCTAACACAGAGTCATGATGGGGGAGGGTTAGCCCTGCCAGATCTTCTATTATACAATGTTGCTGCTCTTATACGACGGATACATGAGCTCCTCACCGCTGAGTCTCAGTTTACCCCGTTGGACTTTTTGATTCTTGGACGGCCCCTTATACGGCATTGGCCTGAAAGGCGTGCCCACAATAGAGGCGTCCCCGCTAGGATTCAACTCGGTCTGGCTTACCCCCTTGCAGAAGGTGCTGAATTGGTGGTGGTACCAGATTGTTAAGGGACAGAGTAACTGGGCCTTCCAGATGCTTAGCCAGAGCCCTGCTTTTCCGCCAGGGGTGGGGGCACCTAAGGGTATTGGGGAATGGTTTGCTGTGAGTCAGATGAATTCTTGTGGTTATGGAGACGACTGCTGTAAAACATCCCTGGTTTACATCACAGGGTTTTTGTTTTTTTTTTGTAAGATTTATAACAAGGAAATAGCCAAGGCATTATTTTTATAACACACTTCTCACCAGAGTTCCTTTAAAATAGAGATGCCAGAAAGTCTCATTTTATGGAACTATATGTCGGTGATGCTCAGACTCCATTACCCAATGTAAGCAATGAGCTGAGTCTTAAAGTGATTACATTCACCCGTTCTCTCTTTTAATCTTACCATATATATTTTAGCTTTATATTATTTCACAATATTTAAAAAAAATTGTGGTATGAAAAAGTCATGTGAAGGCAGAGGTTAGTGCAGTGGACAGAGAACCTGGGAACTGGGTTTGAGTCCTGCTGTAGCTTCTTGTGAGCTTCTATCTCTGCTTGGGCCATGTGTCTTTGCTTGGGCCACCATCTACCTTCCCTTCGTACAACACACTCCGCACCATCTGGGCCTTGCCTCGCATGCCCTTTTTGCATACCTACATCTGAGACACTGTTATCTGGATAATCTTCGCCGCCAACCAGGGGGGGGGGGGGTAGCCATTTTCTGAAGGTGGATCAGATTTTCCTATCTCTCCCCACTGCTCTCAACTCTTTGTCTTTCTGGTATGGAACAGAGCGAGTGGAGAGGGAGGATACCCAGTTGATAACTCTGGCATCTAAGTGGTCACTGGAGATGGGGAAGGAGATCACACCTAGGGTGTTCAAAACCTGTTTTTCCAATATAACCCGGGGGCATGCAATGCTCAATTAAAAGAGCTACAATTTAAATTGCTCCATTGCACTTATTTTACTAGAACGCAGGGGGGTGAGGGCTGGCCTATTGGGACTCTGCTGTGTGAAGTGTGGGTGTATGTCCGGGACCCTATTGCACATGATCATTGAATGCCCGGTTCTGGGCATTTACTGGAATGGGGTGCAGGACTTTCTTGCCAAGATCCTGGGGGTGCTGGTTCAGTGATCATATGAGATTTTAGTAATGGGCCATGATGAGGAACTCTTGGATCAGGGGCTGACTGTGGACCACTGACGTTTCATATATGTTGCTATTCTTGCGGCCAAACGGCGAGTACTTCGCATGTGGATGGATGAGGCACCTCCGGAGTTGGTGGGATGGAAGCGGTCCCTTTGAGAGCTGGCACACTGGGAGCTGCGTAGCCTTGGGGGGAGTGTGGTGGGACCTCATAAGTTGTATGGGTCACTATTGGGTCTGGTCCTGGCTGCGGTTGATCCCTTGTGAAGCTGTTACATAGAAACATAGAAAGATGACGGCAGATAAGGGCCATAGCCCATCAAGTCTGCCCACACTATTTACCCACCCTCTTAAATCTACTGACCCCCTAAAGAATAATTGTAATTATACTGTCACTCTGCTGACCCGCTCATTCAGTCCTAGTGACCCTGTCCCTTGGCATGACCTCGTAGGGATCCCACATAGGTATCCCATTTGTTCTTGAAGTCTGAGATGCTGCGTGCCTCGACCACCTGCACTGGAAGCTCGTTCCAATGCTCAATCACTCTCTCCGTGAAGAAGTATTTCCTGGTGTCTCCACGAAACTTCCCTCCCCTGAGCTTGAGCGGATGTCCTCTTGTGGTCGAGGGTCCCCTGAGAAGAAAGATCTCATCTTCCACCTCTACCCGTCCCGTGATGTACTTAAATGTCTCAATCATGTCTCCCCTCTCCCTACGCTCCTCGAGAGTGTAGAGCTGCAATTTGCTCAGTCTTTCTTCGTACGGGAGACCCTTTAGCCCCGAGACCATCCTGGTGGCCATCCGCTGAACCGATTCGACTCTGAGCACATCCTTACGGTAATGTGGCCTCCAGAATTGAACACAGTATTCCAGATGTGGTCTCACCATGGCTCTGTACAGTGGCATCATGACTTCAGGTTTCCTGTTGACGAAGCTTCTCTTGATACAGCCTATCATTTGCCGTGCTTTAGATGAAGCCTTCTCCACTTGAGTGGCTGCTTTCATGTCAGCACTGATGATTACTCCTAAGTCTCGTTCTGCCGTAGTCCTTGCTAAAGTTTCTCCATTCAGGGTGTAAGTTCTGCAAGGATTTCCGTTGCCGAGATGCATGACCTTACATTTCTTGGCGTTGAAGCCCAGCTGCCAGATCAAGGACCAACTTTCTAAAGTACGCAGGTCTTGCTCCATAGCATCCTGAAGATTATAGCCGTTTACTACATTGCATAGTTTGGCGTCATCAGCGAATAAGGTTACCTTGCCTTGGAGCCCTTGAGTCAGATCCCTAATGAATATGTTGAAGAGGAGTGGGCCCAGGACCGAACCCTGTGGTACTCCGCTGGTCACCTCTGACATTTTAGAAAGGGTACCGTTGACCACCACCCTCTGAAGTCTGCCACTAAGCCAATCTTTAACCCATGCAGTTAGAGTCTCTCCTAATCCCATAGAATTCATCTTGTTCAGCAGCCTGCGGTGTGGGACGCTGTCAAACGCTTTGCTGAAGTCCAGGTACACGACGTCCAAGGACTCTCCTGAGTCTAGTCTTCTTGTTACCCAGTCAAAGAAGCTTATTAGATTGGACTGGCATGACCTACCCTTGGTGAATCCATGTTGGCTGGGATCCCGGAGATTTCCCTCGTTCAGGATCGTATCTAATTTATACTTAATTAGTGTTTCCATGAGTTTGCACACTATTGAGGTGAGGCTTACCGGTCTATAGTTTGCAGCCTCAGCCTTGCAACCCTTTTTATGTAGAGGAACGACATTGGCTGTTTTCCAGTCCAACGGAACTTTCCCCGTACTTAGTGAGAGATTGAAGAGCACCGCCAACGGTTCTGCCAGGACATCTCTCAATTCTCTGAGCACTCTTGGGTGTAAATTGTCCGGTCCCATGGCCTTGTTTACCTTTAGCCTTGCCAGTTCATTGTAGACGTCCCCAGGAGTGAACTCAACGTTCTGAAACGGGTCATCCACGTCTTGTATTATCTTCAACTGTGGTCCGTGTCCCGGTGCTTCGCAGGTGAAGACTGAGCAGAAATATTCATTTAGTAGTTCTGCTTTTTCTGAATCCGCCACCGCGTAGTTTCCGTCCGGTTGTCTAAGGCGTACTATACCGTCTGTGTTCCTTTTCCTATCGCTGATATACCTAAATATACCTACTTCTCCAGTCACTGAGGCGGGGGCTAAGGGGGGGGTTGTTTGTCTAATGGTTTAGGGGTGGGATTTATATATATTAAAAAACTGTGGGAGTAAACTAACAGATGGTGTTTCTTTCTTTTCCATTCACATTATTTGCTGCTATTGAGGAAGAGGTATTGTTGGGCTATTGCTATTTCTCTTGTCTGAGAGGTGCTCCCAATTGTCCCCCATGGTTGTTCTCTTTGTGACATTTATCGTTCTGATTTTGCATTGTATCCAGATATTGTTTGGCTGCTGTGTTTGTTTGTTTGCTTCTCAATAAAGATATTTCAAACAAACAAAAAAAAAAAGAATTTGCATGTGCAACTGGCTGCTCTCTATTGTATAAGCCTTGGAGCCAGATTCTCTAATCGATGCTATTGTCGGCAGCTACTATAAGAGCAGTGGCTGATCGTGTGTCAACCACTTGATGGCGGTGGTTAGAGAATCGCGCCTCCAGCAAAGGTAGGCTCCGGAAATGTAGGCTAGGGTTTTCCAGGCCTACATTTCTGGTGCCCACTTTTGATGTGAATTGCACCTCCGTAGGCACTTTATAGAGCCTAACTCCACTTTTGGCATTAGCCATGCCTACAGTGGCGAAAGGCGCAACTCTGGCGCCGATTTTTTAGGCACCTACTGGCATGAAAATCTGTGCTTACCGGCACCATTTACAGAATCCTGGCCTGGTGCCTAACACAGAGTGCACCTGAAAAGGGGGTGCGGCCAGTGGCATTTCAAAACGTTGCATACAGAATTTGCCCGCAGCACTCCTAAGATAAGCACTGACATTTATACCTGCTTTTAGCTTAGCAGGCATAAGTATGCCTTCAAAAGATTAGGCACCAGATTCGTTCCAAATGCTATTCTATAGAGAGTGCACTTCCTTTACAGAATAATGCTTACTGCTCAATATTTTCAGCATCACTTACTGAACTCCCTCCTTTGTTTAAGTACAAGAACTGAATAAGAATTAATTAAACTGGTTTTAAGATAGATTTGGACAAGTTCCTGGAGGAAAAGTTCATAGTCTGTTATTGAGAAAGACATGGGGGAAACCACTGCTTGCCCTGGATCGGTAGCATGGAATGTTGCTACTCCTTGGGTTTTGGCCAGGTACTAGTGATCTGGATTGGCCACCATGAGAACGGGCTACTGGGCTTGATGGACCATTGGTCTGACCCAGTAAGGCTGTTCTTATGTTCTTAAAACTTGGGAAAAAGATTTGCAGAAAGAGCACCAGTGGTTTACCAACAATTCTACCTGCTCTAATAAATATTGATTGTTGCCAGTTCAGGTAGCACTTAATACCTTGCTCCATGAGCAATACCTTCACAATCATACTTATAAGTGTGGACTCTATGCCTATGGTATTAAAAAAAATTGTATGCTCATGGTCAAGATATTGTGACCATGGATGAGACATAAGGCATATGAATATATGTTATATTAAGTATTCAAAGATAGCCCTTAACTAAAAGTAAAGATATAGCTGATCATTTTGCTGAAGTATTGGCTGTTATATACACTGCCTTTTGTAGGATGAAGATAGTTCTATGGGGGGCTTCTCCCTTCATGATTTTGAACAATTGCACCTTCCTTAATTAGGGAAAACTTTAGTGTGTCGGCTTAATTCGCCACTGACATCAGATGAAACACAGGCAGTATTTAATTCTCTCAAATTGAATAAAAAGCAAAGAAATTCACCAAAAAATTCCCCAGGAAGACTGGAGAAACCAACAAAGGAGGAAAACTGTGGAATCGATAATCATGATAAAGTAGTTTATTAAAAAGTCAGCTGATCACAACTCTGGTGCCGGCTCAGCCAATAGTGGTTTCACTCTCTCACCCTGACAGCTCACCTGATCATGGGCAGGTTGAGAGCGGCGGCACTGCTGACAATCAGGAAGAGGTTTGGGACTTTTCACCGAGGCAGCAAGCAAGGGAGAGAAGAGCCTGAAAACTACTGGGCCTGCTCAGAACAGCTGTGCCTACTGCTTAGCTCTTCCGAGCAGGCGCCAAGCACAGTTCCTCCCCCCCCTTTTACCAGGCTACACCCCACAAATAGCATGCATATAATTTGCATGCTATTTGTGCCAAGCATCACCCATTAAAGAAAAATCATTCACAACCTGTTTTTACTCTTTCTTCTCACACGCCTAGCTTTTATTAAGATTTCTTTCTCAGTATCACACAGGGCTCCTTTTACAAAGATGCATTAGGGCCTTAACGCGCGGAATAGCACGCACTAAAATGCTGCGTGTACTAGCCACTACCGCCTCCTCTTGAGCAGGCAGTAGTTTTTCGGGTAGCGCGCACTATAGCACGCACTAATCCGGTGCGTGCGCTAAAAACACGAGCACACCTTAGTAAAAGGAGCCCATAGTTTTCCAGATCAGCAATTAACAATGTTATTAATATAAGTTTTAATCCTTGCCCAGCACAATCTTAATTTCATATTTTAGCAAATTTTTTTTTTATTGAGTTGGTGGCCTTTTTTGCTGCTAATTTGTTTACTTATAACTTTTAGGGACTCTTCTATTAAACTGTGCTAGCAGTTTTCTAGTGTGGGAGCCGCGCTGAATGGCCTGCGCTGTTCCCGACCCTCGTAGAGGTCCTATGAGCATCAGGAGCCGTGTGGGCCATTCAACACGGCTCTCTGCACTATAAACTGCTAGCGCAGTTTAATAGAAGAGGGGGCTAGTATACTGTTCCTTTATGGGGACTATTTTACCCATACAAGCTAGGCACTACAGTGTTTTAGGGATAGTTTTACTTTGATTTTGCTAGGTCTTCCTTTTCATCTCCTACACTAGCTTAAATATTCCATAGTCACAACTTAACTGAAGTAGTTGTTTTCCAACTACACTTGCTTAATGTCTTTTATTTAGTCTAAAAGAATGGGGTTTATTACTTTTTTTTTCAGTGAAATCCTTTTACAATTACACCTGCATTTTGTCCGTCATTTACTTTAAATATGTTTTTTCAGCTAAATGGTTATCTTAGTTCTTCATCAACCATAGTTTAGAACTGACGTTCTTTCATTCATGCCAAGCATTTTTTAATGTTTGAGTTACACATTTTAATATTATATCACTTTATCTTTATGTCTAAATGCTGTATTGTATTGTTTAAATAATTTTCTTATGTTATATACATACCATTTTAGCAATCATAATTGTTTTATTAGTCTTTGTACATTCATAATTTATGGCTCCTTTTACTAAACAGTGGTAGAAGTTACTACCATGAACGAGTGAGGTAAATGCTCTGACAATCATAGAAATTCTAGATGATTGCTTGATGTATTCCCTCATCTTGATAGTTATTTATCCTGAAATCTAGGACACTCACTTATGAATGAACCTTCTCTATACTTATCCAAATTGAATCACACTGTTGTCCAGTTATCACTTGATGCCAGATGTTCACCCAGTCTCCCCATTCAAAAGTTTTAAGTCCAGTCCCATGTGGGTTCCATTACCAGTTGCCAGAACAGTTCTACCTGTAGAGTCCAGGGTCTCCCTATTTCTAGATGAGACAGCAGCAGGAGCGCCTCAACATTCAGCTTATTGAAATCACCTATTAGCAATATTGAATGTGTCTTATTTTCTATCTTCTATCTCTAAAGGAAGTCTGTACATTACATCAATGAAAGCAGATATTCAGTTCCTCTTTCCAGATTAACCTACAGTGTCTCATCCTTACCTTGTAAGCCCTGCAATTCTGTTTCTCATCCTTACCTTGTAAGCCCTGCAATTCTGTTATTTTAATATTTAACTTATAGCGCCATCAGGGCCAATTTTAGATATGCTGGGGCCAAGGGCATAGATTAAGGAGGGGGTCCCCAATTCTTCTCCTCCCCCAATTTCCCCATCAACAAAGTGCTCTCCCATCCCATCTCCTTCCTTCCCTTTCTCTACCACCCCCAGGTCCACCACATGCCCTCCCATCTAGCATCCCTCCCATCTACTCCCATGGGCTAGGTTGTCCTTCCCATCTCCCCACTCATTCTGAAGCCCCCCCCCCCAACCCCACCTTTAAAAATGTAAAGGGGTTGCAGGTGTGGCAGCAATTCTTTAGCACTGATCTGACTCTTCGGCACTGTTCTCCTTCTGCAATCTGCCCCTCCCCCCCCCCCCCCACACAACTTCCTATTTCCACTTGGGCAGACCACAGCAGGGCAACAGCACCAAGGAATCTGCACTTGGTGCTAAACTGCTGCCGCACCAGTGACAACTTTGCACTTTAAAAGGTGAGGGGGGCTTTGGAACAGGTGGGGCCCAAAGCAGTTGCCATGTTTGCTCCCCTTTCCTCTACCTCCATGCACCATTCCTCCTCCCTCCCCCTTTTCTTCCTTCCTGGATAATTATAGCCTAGAATAAATATATCCCAGTCATGGTTCTCTGTGATTGTCACTAAATCTAACTCAGCCTTTTTTATCACAGTCTCTAGATCAAGAACCTTATTTCCTATACTAGGGGCATTAGAATACATATCTTTCCAGATGTTGCCCTTTATCCGATATCTACACAAGTATTTAATGTTTTTCTTACCCATTCTTGATAAACCTAGTTTAAAGTCATCTTCAGTAGGTTAGCTAGTCTGCTGCAGAAGACACTTCTCACGTCTTCTTAGATAGGTGAATGTTATCTTTGTTCACCAACTCTTGGAATATGATCCCATAGTCCAAGAAGTATTTGTCTAGTCATGCATTTATATGAGTATTTCTTCTTCGGCCTATGCCTTTGATAGGAAGGATGGAGAAAAAATACCACCTGCACACCAATCTGCTTCCTCTTCTCTCCCAAAGCTGTGTAGTTGCTTTCACTGTTCTGTTTGAGCTGAACAACTGCATTGCTGATAGTGAAAAGTGGTGCTAGGGATAGGTAGGTTCTTTGGAATCCTTTAGTGCTTATCTGAACTTATTGAAAATGTGACAGTGAAACAGCCCCACCCACTTGCAGGGCTGTAGGTGGAGGATTCCCACTCCGCTTAGAGCAGGGGTGTCAAAGTCCCTCCTCGAGGGCCGCAATCCAGTCGGGTTTTCAGGATTTCCCCAATGAATATGCATGAGATCTATTAGCTTACAATGAAAGCAGTGCATGCAAATAGATCTCATGCATATTCATTGGGGAAATCCTGAAAACCCGACTGGATTGCGGCCCTCGAGGAGGGATTTTGACACTCCTGGCTTAGAGGGAACAGTGGTTACTTTACATATGTTTGGAGGGAGACCTAGAGGTGTCAACATGGATTACTAACATTGGGTATTAATAGTAAGTTTGAGTCTTAGCAAACCTGCTTTAACATCTCAAATCTTGGCACCAAAGCAGATAGCATACTCCTCCCCCCCCCCACAAGGGCACTGTGTCTGGTCAGCAGATGGGTACACCTTTGTATCCCTTGGTAGGGAGCCACCAACCATCACTATCCTAGTCACCACTGATTTGATTTCAATACTTAATATACCGCTAAAAACCAAAGTGCTAAAGCAGTTTACAAATTTAAAAACAGCTCATTATAACAAGTTACAAACTTAAAAACATCTCATTGTGCAACAATTATTATTGTAGTAATTATGCCATCACATCCATAGGATCCACCCCAAATATAATAATCATCTAATTATAACCCTCGTTATCAAATCCACTCATTAACTACAATATATGAAAGACCTCAATAAATAGCTGTTACCCATAGCATTCTGACTCTCCATACTATCCATGTTATAATGTTCATTCCATAATACAAAGATTTTCGGTAAAAAGCCACGTTTTCAATAGCACCCAAGTAATTTTCCATCGATTGCATGTCACTTGGCAGCCTGTTCCATGGGGTTTTGAGCTCCAGTTCCTTTTCTTCTTAAGATGTTCTTACCTCATCATTTCCAAAGCTGTATACTGGTTCTTTGGTTCAGAGGAAGGTAGGCAGGGAGGTCATTCTGCAGGGCCTGGTAAATCTGCTTTTGGCTGTCCTCTTTCAGTACAGTTGCATCCTCCCCTTTGCTAGAGATCGTTGATGCCTTAAGAAGCATTTCATCAATGATTTTTCAGTTACAGCTGCTTCTCAACTTTGCCACCTCCTGTTCCTCCATGCGTCATGAAGGATTCAGCCTGCAACCATCTTGCACACAAAACCAGTTTCGCATCTTGAATCACATTGTCCATCTTCTAGATCAGTGGTTCCCAAACCTGTCCTGGGGGACCCCAAGCCAGTCAGGTTTTCAAGATATCCCTAATGAATATGCATGAGAGAGATTTGCATATCTGTCACTTCCATTATATGGAAATCTCTCTCATGCATATTCATTAGGGATATCTTGAAAACCTGACTGGCTGGGGGGTCCCTCAGGACAGGTTTGGGAACCACTGTTCTAGATGGAGTCAAAAGCTGTACGGTGGGAGAAGGGGGCAATAGATTTGGTAGCAGTGATTCCAAGCCAGTACAATGGTTGAGGTTGTAAAGTTTACTTATAAAACTCCCACATCAGATTTGACAATCAAAATCCTCCATTGCGCCATGCCGTGGTCAGTCAGCTCAGTGGCCAATTTAATCTATAAGTTGAATCTGCCACAACTGGGACAGCAATGAGGGCAGCAGTCACAATGTCTTAGTAGGGCATTGTAAGCACTGCCCCTATCGAGTGCAGGATGAGTTATGGTGATTGCTTGAGGGTGACACCTAGTGGCCAGAGTCAAGGACCACAATAGAAGGATTCCATTACAATTGAAGAGTTCCATATCTTATGGCCATGGATCATCACTGCAATGTTTTTCTTAGGGCAGCGGGACATATAAAATGGGAGAAAAAAATCCCTGGGTAGTTATAAATGAAGGCTCGAGTGCCAGATCCCCACATCACTGCTTTGAATGAACTAAAAGATCAAAGCAACTGAAGGAAACTGCCAGGTCAAACGAGGCAAGAATAACCTCAACTAGAGTACTGTCAGCTTTTCAGGTTTCCGAGGGATAAATAGTAGTCATTTGCAAACTATAGACCTCAGGAGATACTATAACCTAAAGTTTTTCTGCAATTTAGATTTTTGGATCTTAGAGACATTAGTTCAAGGACAAAAAAGGTTACCAGCTCACATTCAATGCCACCTTTGATGCATTAATCAACTACACCAGTAGTGTGCAGCATATCAGGACGCCCCTGTGGAATGAAGTAATGCTTGCCTAATGGACAAAACTCCATCTCAAATTACAATAGCTGAGCTGCTATCAGCATAGCTTCCACAGTATGCAAATAGCACAACTTTATGCCTTTCTTGAACATAGAGGAAGGTAATGAAACTGGCCAATGCATAAGGAATGTAAATTTTTTTTTAAAAATGTGTCTGGATAGCTGAAGGATACCAGGATCGCCCAGTGCAAGGTCTCTCATTACAAATAGGGTTTATCTTTACTTGTTTATAAACTGTAAATTTAAGTGTTTAGTTTCCAGTTAATTAGGTGGTATTTGATCAATGGTTATCAGTGTTTTCAAACCACAAGTACTACTTCAGATTATGATTTCCAGTGGGATCAAAAATGTACATTTCTGTTACTTAAGAGTCATGTGTGGAAAAATACTGAAAGATACAAGACAATCATGGAGGGGTGAGAAAGTAGAAGTGTTTTTCCACTAAATTCCGATTTTAATATTTTTGCTTTGGGGCTGTTCAGATTTCAGACTAAACTGGCAGAGGAGACAGCAGTGCTGAGACATGTTGCCAGCAAAAAGGGATGAGAAAGTATCGTGATGCAATGGGGCAAAGGGAATAGAGAAAAGTCAAGATCTTACACAGAGGACAGTGAAAAAAAGAAAAAAAAACTTCAGTGTGAACTGGGTCATTGCCAGGCAAAGCTTGTAGCTGGATGGGGGAAGGGGGAAAGGGGAACTGTTCATGTGCAGTAAAAGCAACTTCTGTAACTAAAATAGTCAGCTCCATCATAGTCTCTTTCAGCCTGTCTCTTCCTGATACTAACTCTCCTTCTCCAGCTAATGCCCCTCCCTGCTCATCTTCTCACATTGTTCCACCCAACACTCCCTCTCCTTTCAGTCTATTTTATTACACTGTAAACTTCAAGAAGCAGAGGCAGTCTATGTGCAGCTTAACAATGCTGCACACAGCTGGTAGTGTATACAAACTAAAAGAACCCCATCTGTACCCAGTGCTCTCCCCCTTCCCCAGATCATTTCACTTCCCTAATACACACTCCTCTCCAACCCACTCCCAGCTACCCTCAACTGTCCCATCCCCACTACCAGTCACTTCAGAAACATAGACAACAATAAATAGGCTAATGAGATCAAGGTCAATGAACAAACATATTTTTTCAAAGAAAACCTTAGAATAGCCTATTATAGCAGTTCATAGACCTCAGTGGTGTAACCGTGTGAAAATCATGTTTCAGTACACACAGTATATTATACAGCAAACATCGTCATCGGTCCAGAGTTTGTTAGCAAGTGCTTAAAGTGCAAGCTTTATAAATATATTTAATAAATATAGATTCTCATCTTAATATGCAAGAAATGCGACTTGGGGGTACATATTCCAACATAGAGCTATGTTTTGCCAGATGGCTGTATCAAGGAATCCCCCTATACACAGATAGGTAAATATAATTAGAAAAGTTATCTCATATATATAATTTAGTTAAATAGTCAAAAAAGTCCTTACTATCAGATTTTAAAGCTAACCTTTAAGTTGGCCAGAATGATGTCTCCCGCGTTTCCAAGTTCATGCAGGGAAACATGGCTGCGGCGTCCTATTCTTTATACGTATTCAAAACAATGTAATGAAGTAGATATCTCTACATGTCCAATCAGGAGGGAAGAACCCTCTAATGACATGGATAGCTATTAAGCTCATTTTACACTAACGTCATCCACTCCAATTCAGCATTCAGGCCCCTAGGGTTCACCGTATCAAGAGTAAAAATCCATTTCTGTTCCTTAAAATTTTCTCAGTTAGGTTTCCACCCTCCCACCCGAGCTTCACTTGATCAATAACTCACCACTTAACATCAGTTAGCTCTTTATTGCTGAAGGTCACAGAAATGTGTGAGCATTGGAACCCATTACATCTGTCTTGGTGGGGGAGAGTCCAAACAGTTAAGATGATGATTCTGCCTGTAGTCTGTTACCAAATGGGTATGTTGCCAGTGTTTTTTCAGGGGTCTTTTTACAAGAAATTAAATAGTATTCTGATAAAATTTATTTGGCTGGGGAAAGCAGCAAGAATTGCCTTGGTATCTCTATAAAAAAAACAATTGCGGAGGGTGGGGTAAATTTTCCAAACATTTATAGGTACCATCAAGCCTATATTATGCGTCGGGGTAAGTCCTGGATCCTCCCTGAGCTCATGGAAAATCTCCCAGATTGGTTAAGGTTGGAATGGCAACTCATGTCACCATTGAGATTGAGTCATGTGTTAAGTATTAAGATGCCTAGGTTATACAAGGACAACAGAATACTAGTAGATACATGGAAATCCCTAAAATGTATGAATAATTTAACACCTATTCCAATTCATAAATCAACTTATCAGACCCTATGGCTGAACTCCAATATTCAAATTGGCGGATTTAAGGTCATCTGGAAGTATTGGATGAAGGTTGGTATACGCACTTTGGATAATGTTATTTCTGATGGTAAGCTGCTTGACTTTTCACAATTGCAACACAAATGTGGTCTTAATAAATCACAAAATTATAGATGGTTGCAGTTGAAGCAGGCCATTCAAAAATCTCAGTAATCAGTATCGTTTGCCGCTCTTATGCTTTCAGGTGGACTTCCTGGGACAGCAGGCTGCTCAGTGGTATAAATTAATATCTGGATTTTTAAATAAGAAACCAAAAACTGATCTTCAGGACATTTGGAGCATTAAGATCAAGCATCAAATTACTGCATCTCAATGACCACGTATTTGGGCTTGGAGGATGAGATGTACAGTTTCTGCATCTATGAGACAAACTTTGTTTTTTTCTGTTATATAGAGCATTTTGGACCCCGGTTCGTTTACAGAAGTCAAGTTTATTTAATAATTTGATTAATCACCTAATCATATATTCAAGGCGATGTACAATACTAAAATTATGTTACAACATATAAGGGGGAACTATCAATGCTACAGACATGACTTACAAGACTGACTGAACCACTAGGGAAGGCAGGGATAGAAATACATTAATTGATAGTAAATAAGACAATAAAAGGAAGCAACACAAGGTGGGGTTTAGGAAAAATTTAAAATGGGCTAAAAACAGGTTTTTAAAAAAAAAATAAATAATAATAAAGTATGCGATCTTGATTAAGGGAACTAATAGTCAAAAGCATCTTTAAAAAGAAAGCATTCTAATTTGCCCTTGAATCTATCTATATGTCTCTCTTCCCTTATATAAATTCCTTGACATAAACCCCCATCTGAACAAAGTTAGTTTTTAAAAAAAAAGTCTAGAACCTTTGCTTTTGAATGAGCCCTCTCTATACCCATCTTAATATTAAACTGTACCATGCAGTGATCCCTGGATGCCAGATGATCACCCACTGTAACATCAGAAACACTTTCCCCGTTTGTAAGCCACTAAGTCCAGTATGACTAAGGTGACCATTTATTTTTTTCATCAAAAAGGGACATCTATTAATTCTCAGTCCTCGCCCCAATCCCACCCTAGCCCCGCCCCCAATCCCGCCCCCAATTTCTTCCATTCATTTTCCATGTACACATAATATCTTCATATTAATTCATAATGGTAACCTTAAAATTAAAAAAAAACTATAAAGCATACTATATGCAGAGAAAATGTTAATTATCATTTATATTTGGGGGGTTTCAAAGATGTCAAGGCAAATGACTTTAAAATATGCAATGTCACCTCAGTAACTATAGAAAAATAGATAAATATAGTGCAAAATATAGACAGCAGATATAAATTCTCAAAACTGACACGTTTTGATCACTAAATTAAAAATAAAATCATTTTTCCTACCTTTGCTGTCTGGTGATTTCATGCGTTGTGTTTCCTTCTGACTGTGTATCCTTTCATTTCTTTCTTTCTGCACTCAGGCCCAACAATTGTCCCTTTCTATTCCCTCCCTCCTTTCTTCCTATGTCCTTAGTGCCCCCAGTGCCTCCTTCCCATGTCCACAGTGCCCCCAGTGCCTGTCCAGTGTCCTTATGCCCCCAGTGCCTCCTTCCCATGTCCATAGTGCCCCAATGCCTCCTTCCCATGTCCATAGTGCCCCCAGTGCCTCTCCTGTGTCTCTAGTGCCCTCAATACCTCCTTCCCATGTCCATAGTGCCCCCAGTGCCTCCTTCCTATGTCTTCCCTTGCCTTTGTCCCTTCCCCGAAGCCAGCCTGCCTGCCTACCTCCTTCCCTCCCTCCAGTGCCTGATTCAACCACCCCTGCGATTCAACAACCTCCCCCCCGGATTCAAACCGCCCATCCGTCCACCCATGTGCCGCCGCTGCCTGCCTGTCTGCCTCCCTGCCATGCCGATTCAAACCCTGGGCTGCCGCCACTGCTTCTTCCCTTGTTCCCGACATCAATTTTGACATCGGAGAGGAAGTTTGGGTCAGCCAGGCAGCGATTGGCTGGCCTGGAACGTCCTCTCCGATGTCAAAATTGATGTCGGGAAGAAGGGAAGAAGCAGCAGCAGCGGCCCAAGGTTAGAATCGGCACGGCAGGGAGGGAAAGTGATCGCCCATCCTGGTGTCCCCGCGCACAGCTTTGGGACGCTGTCCCTGAAAACGGGACATTTCGGTGTCCTGAAGCGGTGGGTCGGGACAATGGGACGGTCGGTCCGAAAACAGGACTGTCCCATTGAAAACGGGACGTATGGTCACCTTAAGTATGACCCCATCCCGAGTGGGTTCCATTACCAACTGCTGGAATAGTTGTCCTTGTAGAGAATCCAGAATCTCCCTACTTCTAGAAGACCCCGCAATAGGGATAGCCCAATGAACATCCGGCATGTTAAAATCACCTAATAGCAAGACTTCCCCTTTTTTAGATATATTCCGAATGTCTACTATTAAATCTCTATCTACTTCTTCCGTCTGTGGAGGCCTGTATATCACACCAATGTAAATATATTCACCATTCCCTCTTTCCAAATTGATCCACAGTGCCTCTTCCTTGCTCTGCAGATCCTGCAATTGTGTAGCTTTAATACAGCGGTCTCAAACACGCGGTCCCCCAGGGACTATTTTGTGGCCCACGATCTGTCCTCTCCACTTCACAAGTTTTCAGATTGTGGCGAGGACAATCGCGTACAGACCACGACTGCAGCTCGCCTAAAGCAGGGGTCCCCAATCTGCTTCCCTTCCCTTCTCACTGCCCTCCCTCAAGCCACCGCAATCGGGGAACAGGCCAGCGCCGAGGTCTTAGCTCTCCTTGATTATCTTCCCTAGCTCGGAGCCGACCAATTCTCACCACCTGACGTCAATTCTAACGTCGGGGAGGAAGTTCCAGGCCAGCCAATCGCTGCCTAGCTGGCCCGGAACTTCCTCTCCGACGTTAGAATTGATGACGGGTGGCTAGAACTGGTCAGCCCTGCGCTGGAGAAGATAAGCAGGGAGAGCTAAGACCTCGGTGCTGGCCTGTTCCCCGATTGCGGCGGTGGCGGCCTGTTCCCCAATGGTGGTGGCTTGGGGGGAGGGCAGGGAGAAATAAAGGAAGAAAGGGGAGGGGGGACAGGGAGACAGAAAGAAAGAAGGGAGATGGGACACAGACAAAAAAGGGCATGGAGAGAGAAAGACAGAAAGAAAGGAGCATGGAGAAAGAAAAAAAGAAAGAAAGGGGGCACTGAGAGAGAGAGAAAGACAGACAAATAGAAATAAAGGGGGCATGGAGAGAGAGAGAAAGAAAGAAGGGGACAGGGTGAAAGAAATAAAAAGTTGGAGGAGGGAAGGAGGCAGATGCCAGACCAGGGGAAAGGAAGGAAGGAAGGAGGGAGGGAGAGAAAGGAAAGAAAGAGATGTCAGACCATGGAAATAGGGAAGGTAAGACATGGAAACGTAGATTTTGAAAAGAAAGCAGAAAAAATTTAATATTAAGTTAATGCCTAAGATGGATGTAAGGCAGAAAGTGAAGACGGAGAGAAAAACATTCAAAGGACAAGAAGGCTCTGGAAACATAGTTAAAAGCACAGAAAAATAGTCACCAGCCAACAAAGGTAGGGAAAATGATTTTATTTTCAATATAGTGATTGAAATGTGTCAGTTTTGAGAAAGGAAAGATATTAAACTTTAAATGTGAGGTTTGCAGAAAAAATAGGGTACTTGGAGGGCCACAGAAAAAATAGTTAATGATAATTTTGCATAAGGTAAAGCTCTATATTTTATAAATCTTTCCTTTAACTGTTAAAGGAAAGATTTATAAACTATAGAGTTTTACCTCATGCAAAGTTGTCATTTCTTTTATAAGACATTAACTATTTTTTCTGCGGCCCTCCAAGTATCTACAAATCCAAAATGTGGCCCCACTAAGGGTTTGAGTTTGAGACCACTGCTTTAATATGATCTTTAACATATAATGCTACTTCCCCTCCTTTTCTTCCTACCCTCTTTCCAGAACAGATTATACCTGGTGTAACTACATCCCAGTTATGGTTCTCTGTGAACCATGTCTTCATGATCGCTACTATATCCAACTCTTCTTCCATCACAGTTTCTAGATCCAGAATCTTGTTTCCCATATTTCGATCATTAGTATATACTGTTTTCCAAACATTGTCCCCTTTTCCCATCCATGTAGAGGTATTCTGTGATTTACTTACCTGAGAGTTTATACTTACCGGGGGCTTTGATCATATGCCCCATCACTTCTAGTTTAAAGCCCTCTTCAGTAGATTTGGCCAGCTTGCTTCTGTTTGTTAATCATAATCTTCCCCAGAAGCTGTTTGCTACTAGAATGGTCTCAAGACCAGTCCTTTTGTTTTTCATATTGCTTGGCAGAGGTAGTGCTGGCAACAAGCCTCCAGAGAAACCAGGGACAGTGGTAATTTAACCCCCCCCCCACACACACACACAAAAAAAAACAACTGTCTTTAGTAGAGGCTGATCAAATTTTGGCATTGGTTATGGCACCATAACTGCCCAAAATTCTTTTTCTGCTCGGTTTTTGTTTCAACCAAAAGATTATTTTAATTTTCAGCCTTGTTCTCAGTTTCAGCCAAAAATGAAGATATGTT
This sequence comes from Geotrypetes seraphini, assembly GCF_902459505.1. Classification (NCBI taxonomy): domain Eukaryota; kingdom Metazoa; phylum Chordata; class Amphibia; order Gymnophiona; family Dermophiidae; genus Geotrypetes; species Geotrypetes seraphini. Next base: position 260,703,128 of record NC_047085.1, on the reverse strand, counting down.
TCTGCTGGAAGTTGAACGAGTGCTTTGCCCCATTTGTATCCCTCCCCCGAACAGTTGTACTTTTTCCCAACCCCCCCCCCCTCAACCTATAGGACCCCCTAGTCCTATCTTACAATCTTTGGTGGTCTATGAGTGTACTTGGGATAGGAGCCATTCCCAGTTACTCCTGCCCATTCCAACTCTTCTCTCAAAATGGCTGCCTTGACTGGTGCATTGTTCCTGCCCTGATTACACAAGACCACCGGGGAATGTAAGTTAGTCCTGGAGGAATTACTCATTATATTTTTTTGTACTGTGATTGCAAATAATGCAATTATGATCTTGCACAATACATTTTTATGGTAAATAGAGTGCTCCAAATAAATGCTTTTGAAATAAAATTTTAACATAAATTTGTTTGTAAATTTGGGATAAGTTCCTTAGGAATAGGGTTACAATATTTGTGAAGTAAAAAAAAGAGGACATATGATCCATACCAACCCCATCCCTGCCCCCCCCCCTCTCACTAGTCTTTCCTCTGCCCCACCTCCCATCTTTTGCCAGTCTCACCCCCGCCCCACTTTTCATCCATTTCCTTAGTCTCCCTTCCCATCTTCTGTACCCTTTTGGTGCTTCTCTCTTTCCCTCCCCACAACCCTCCCCCCATGGGTGCTTCTTTCCCTCTCCCTCCCCCATGGGTGCTTTTCTCTTTCTCAACCACCTACCTCATGGGTTCTTTTCTCTCTGTCCCAAGTCCCTGTTCATGTTGCTTCTCTCTCTCCCTTCACACCCCCTTCCCATAGGATAGTGTTTCTCACTCTCTCCTGTCCCCCATCTACCTCCTCGCTGAAACTGAATCTTCAGGCTGACTGGTAGCAGCAGCAGCGAGGTGAGCCTGCTGCCTTTGGCCTGCTCCAGAAGCTGCCTCTCTGAAGCATCCCGCCTACGCAGGAACAGGAAGTCGCTCCAGATAGAAAGCTTCTGAGGTAGGCTGATGGCAGCAGGCTCATCTCACTGCTGCTGTTGGCCAGCCTGAAGATTCAATTTCAGTGGAGCTGAAGGTATGTGAGGGACAGGGTAGGACTCCTAGATACTTTCTCCCCAGACAGGGGAGAAAGCCGTCCAGACAGTCCTCTAAAAACAAGACATGTCTGGGTAAATCCTGCTGTCTAGTAACCCTCTCTGTTTTCTGATGACAGATGTCACTGAGTGTGGCGCAAAGTCAGCCACTTTAAAAGCACATGGCTTTTAGTTTGGTTTTCATTAGCTATGGTCCATGTATGTGTGGAGGCTATTTAGCTTGAAGGTAAATAGTCTTTCATTACATAAATTATTATATTCTGGCTTGGATACTCTGGGATTGGCAGAGGGATGTAGACTTTATGATCTAAAAATCTCTAGAGGCTCTCGCTGGTTCATATTCACACAACCAAACTTTAGTTTTGAGTTTTGAATGTAGTTTTGGTTTCAGTCAAAAGTTTTCAAACAGGTTTGGTGGCAGTTTCAGTCGGTTTCCAACTAGGTCAGCTGTATTAGGAAACAAGGTTCAAAAAGGATCCAGAGCAGGAACCCGATATAAAAATCACCATTGAATTGAAGGAAGAGTCTCAGGGAGCCAGCATTGATGTTTACAGTTCAGTCTCACTTGTCACCTGTTCTTAAGGGTATAAAAAAAAGATATCCTTATATGAAAATTCTTTACCAGTGGCTGTTCATATTTGTTCAAATTATATTCAGTTTCATAAATTACTGTTTCATTTGTTTCTAAAAAAAAATGTTATTACAATTTTATAATTCGGTTTATGAGTTAGAAGTATATAATCTTTTGTTCATTGTGAGCTCCTGCTTAATGAATCAGTTTTCTTTATCTTTGTTAAACCCACCTTGAACCTATATTTAGGGATAAGGCAGGTAATAAGTACTTGTCATCATCACTGACCTAGGACCATGTGATATATAAATCCAGCCCTGCTAACAAAGTGGTGGCTAAAAATCAAAGGAATGGAGGCATGCCTAAGGAGAGGTGTTCATTTCGCAACAGCTGATGCATTCTGATACATTTGTGGCGAGCCTCAAAGACGCACCATAACTCGACTTAAGAAAGCATATGAGCTGTACTTCAGTTGCAAAATTGATGATCAAGACAAACCATGGGCTCCTCACATTTGTTGTGCAAAATGTGCTCCGAGGTCTTGGAACTCAATGCCATTTGTTATCCCAATAATATGGCGAGAACAGAAGGATAACTTGACAGATTGTTATGTCTGTCTGACAAATGTATCTGGTTTCTGTGGTAGAAATAAATCGAATACACCAATCTTCCTTCAGCCAAGAGACCAGTGCCTCATGATGACAGTCTTCCGGTACCAAAGCCACCAGAGAAATGGAGCTTAAACTAAGCTGACAAAGAATCTGCAATGCACCAGCCAAGCCCTGACAGTGACACTGGATCCTGATTTTGAACCATGTACATCTGGTGAGCCTTATTACACGGTCAGAATTAAGGACTTAGGTCTGGCAAAAGCAGAATGATTGGGTTCAATACTGGAGGGATAGTGTTTAATCATGAACTATTGGGCAGATTAGACTATTCACCTCTATCTGCTGTCGTCTACTATGTTAATATGTACTGTAGTTAATAAGACCATAAAATTAACAGTCTCTTCACCCATCCCAAGTTGTAGTTTAGCAGAACATAAGAAACTTCTGGTTCACCTTTGTTCATGTTCTGAGATATTATTTACAAGACATCAACGTACTTGGTTCTTGTTTCTTGGTTCATTCACTGCTTCTCTTGCTTTTAAGCAATATATTTTTGTGCTGTTGTACAGGTTTTTTGGTAGAGGAGGGAGCTTGCACAATTTTTTTTTTTTTTTTTTTTTTCAATACCCAGTGTGCACACTATTATTTTAAAACATTTTTACTCAGAGCTGTGCCTAATTGCTGATGCCCATGTATCAGTTAAAAACCGAGCAAAGCTCTGAGAAACAACTCAACAGTGCTTAATTCACCAAAATTCAACAATGGAAGGAGCAACTGTGGAATGAATATAAATCAGATAATGATAGGTGAGAAATGAATTATTCTGACAGTGTGTTTCAACTGTCAATTCTATCATTGCATAACATTTTCTCTAGTAATCCTGCAATGTTTTCTGCTCTGTAACCCTCTCTCACTTAAGAGACGCTTAGTACCAGATCTGATTTTGAAATCCATTCTAGGGTGCTCATTTCCTCATCCAAACAGGCCAACTACGACATACTGCCTTTGGGATGAAAGGAAACCAGGCCTAGACAAGCATTTCCAAGCTTGAGTCCAAGTGGTTTTTCCTTTATTTTCCTGTTAGTGGATGGATATTTGCATGCATTGCTGGTTTTTATGTTGATTTCTAATAAACATTTGTCCAACAAAATTTCAGACCCTCCAGGTTTGATCCACCCTTGCATCTTTGGGGTTTCTTGTTTGTTTTTGTTTCATCCCTTAAGTGGAGTTTTCTCTCCATTTTTTTCCCCCAACTTAGGGCAAGCATTTCATGCTGCTATGAATAATCCATGAATAAAAATGTTACTAGACTGCCCCCTAGTGTGTCAGCAACTGAACACCTTTGCTCTCTGCATACAATGCTGCTTACTCTAGGGCAGGGGTATCCAACCTGCGGCCCCACAAAGTATTTTGTGTGCCCCCGGTCGAGGGCGATGCAGTGTTTTCCTCTGCTGCCCCCGGGTGTATACCATCCTGCCGGCTCCCTCCTCTGTCTTGCTGCAGCGTTTGCACGGCCCCCAGAAACATTTTTTTTCGGCCAATGCGGCCCAGGGAAGCCAAAAGGTTGGACACCTCTGCTCTAGGGGTTCTTGATCCTGTCCTCGGGACAGACGCCTAGCCAGCCAGGTTTTTGTAACATCCACAATGAATATACATGAGGGAGATTTGCATTTTCATTGTAGGTATCCTGGACACCTGACTTGCTTGCTCTGTCCTGCAGACAGGGTTGAGAACCCTTGGCTTAAACCAATGCAAGGTTTCAAGATATTTAGAATGAATATTCATGAGATAGATTTGCATATAGTGGAAACAGTGCATGCAAATTTATCTCATGCATATTCATTGCGGCTATCCTGAAAACCTGACTGGCTAACCCATTTTTCTTTTACTGACAATTCTCAGCATAATAGTACACAAATTTTACTACAGTCATTGTGCAGAGAATCAGGCGGAGAAACTGTGCCTAGCACTTGCTCAGAAGAGTAGTTGCTAGGTACAGCTCCTCCCACCTATCAAAGCTGTTCTCCCTGTCCCGATCAACTGAGCTGCAGCTCAGCTAATTGACCAGCAGGGAGATCAGTAAAAATCCCTCCTCCCACCACCACCCACCTTCATCTGCTGCTGCCTGTCCTCCTCTCCCCCCACCCTGTACAAGATCAGCAGAATGGATGCCTACTTACTCCTGCCTTGGTCACTGCTACCCAGACCTCCTTCCCCCCCACACACACACATATTGTGCCTTGGCTCCAACCCTCTGCCCCCCTCCAGTACCTTTAAAGGATGGCAAGAGGGATGCCCACTTCCTCCTGCCACCGGGGTCCCCTGCCTCCCACCACACACACACAAGCAGGATGGCAGGAGGGATGACCACTCCTTCTGGCCAGTAGGCCCGTCTCTTCAAAAAGGCTGCCTGGGACTCATAGGGAAGAGCCTAAGGCTCTGATTGGCTGAGACACTTAACCCCTCTTCCTAGTGGCCTTGGGAGGGGCCTTAGGCTTTTCTAATTCCACTACATCTTTTTTGAGATACAGCAACCAGAATTGCACACAGTATTCGAGGTGTAGCTGTACCATAGAGTGATACAAGGGTATTATAACATTTTCATCTTTGTTTTCCATTCCTGTCTGGATAATTCCAAACATTCTATTTGCTTTCTTAGCTGCTGCTGCTGCTGCCACCACACATTGAACCAAGGGTTTCAATGTATCCTCAACAATGACACCTAGATCCTTTTCCTGGGTGGTAACTCCTAACATGGAACCCTACATCACGTAGCTATAGTTTGGGTTCCTCTTTTCCACATGCATCACTTTGCACTTGCTCACATTAAACATCATCTGCCATTTTGACACCCAGTTTCCCAAGATCCTCTTGCAATTTTTCACAATCATCTTGCAATTTAACAACATTGAACAACTTTGTGTCATCAGCAAATTTAATTATCTCACTAGTTATTCCCATCTCTAGATCATTGATTAAAAAACCCCCCCCCCCAAAAAAGCAGTCCCAGCGAAGCTCCCTGGGTAATACCACTATTTACCCTTCTCCATTGAGAATATTGACCACTTAAACCTACTCTCTGCTTTCTCCTAAAATGGTGTGTGGTCTTTGTCATAAGGCATATGGGGACAGACTTAAAGATCTCAATCTGTATACTTTGGAGGAAAGGTGGGAGAGGGGATATAAAAGCTTTGGACAGGTTCCTGGAGGAAAAGTCTATAGTTTGTTATTGAGACACACATAGGAGAAACCAATGCTTGCCCTGGGTTAGGTAGCATGGAATGTTGCCACTATTTGGGTTTTTGTCAGATATTTGTGACCTGAATTGGCTACTGTGGAAACAGGTATACTGGGCTACATGGACCATTGGTCTGACCCAGTATGGCTATTCTTATGTTTATTTACAATACTTGATGAATTGCCAAATGTTGGACTGGTCAAATCTAAGTGATGTACAAAAGAAATAAAAAATTCAAAAGACTTGACAAGAAAGCACAGTTACTTACCGTAACAGGTGTTATCCAGTGACAGCAGGCAGATATTCTTTACGCATGGGTGACGTCACCGACGGAGCCCCCGGTACGGACCTTTTTAACTAGAAAGTTCTAGTTGGCCGCACTGCGCGTGCGCGAGTGCCTTCCCGCCCGACGGAGGAGTGCGTGATCCCCAGTTAAGATAAGCCAGCTAAGAAGCCAACCCGGGGAGGAGGGTGGGACGTAAGAATATCTGCCTGCTGTCCCTGGATAACACCTGTTACGGTAAGTAACTGTGCTTTATCCCAGGACAAGCAGGCAGCATATTCTTTACGCATGGGTGACCTCCAAGCTAACAGAGAGGGAGGAGGGATGGTTGGCCATTAGGAAAATAAACTCTGTAGTACAGATTGGCCGAAGTGCCCATCCCATCTGGAGAATGCATCCAGGCAGTAGTGAGTAGTGAACGTGTGAACTGAGGACCAGGTGGCAGCCTTGCAGATTTCCTCAATGGGTGTGGAACGGAGGAAAGCAACAGAAGCAGCCATAGCTCTAACCCTGTGGGCCGTGACAGCACCTTCCAGTGACAGACCGGCCCGAGCATACCAGAACGCGATGCAGGCCGCAAGCCAGTTGGACAGCATCCGTTTAGAGACAGGGCGACCTAGACGGTTAGGATCGCAGGTCAGGAAGAGCTGAGGGGACAAGCGGTGAGCCCTTGTACGATCAAGATAGTAGGCAAGGGCACGCTTGCAATCCAGAGTGTGCAACGCCTGTTCCCCAGGATGTGAGTGAGGTTTCGGGAAAAAGACAGGCAACACAATGGACTGGTTGAGGTGAAAAGCCGAGACCACTTTGGGAAGGAACTTAGGGTGGGTACGCAGAACCACCTTGTCATGGTGAAAAACAGTGAACGGTGGATCGGCGACCAGTGCATGCATCTCACTAACCCTCCTGGCAGAGGTGATGGCAATGAGGAAAAGCACCTTCCATGTGAGAAGTTTGAGCGAAGTTGTGGCAAGAGGCTCAAAGGGGGGTTTCATGAGGGCTGATAAAACCACATTCAGGTCCCAGATGACAGGAGGAGGCTTCAGAGGCGGTTTGACATTGAAGAGGCCTCTCATGAACCGGGAAACCAGTGGATGAGCCGTGAGAGGTTTTCCGAGGATTGGCTCATGAAACGCAGTGATGGCACCGAGGTGGACTCTGATTGAGGTAGATTTGAGGCCAGCATTGGATAGAGAGAGCAAATAGTCCAGTATAGTTTCCACCGCTAAAGAGGTGGGATCGTGATGACGCCGTAGACACCAAGAGGAGAACCTGGTCCACTTCTGATGGTAACATTGGAGGGTGGCCGGTTTCCTGGAGGCGTCCAAAATGAGACGGACAGGCTGAGACAGATTCTCTGGAGAGGTCAGCCCGAGAGAAACCAAGCTGTCAGGTGGAGCGAAGACAGATTGGGATGCAGTAGAGACTGACGTTGTTGCGTAAGTAGAGTAGGAAACACAGGAAGAGGAATGGGCTCCCTGGAGCTGAGCTGAAGCAGGAGGGAGAACCAGTGTTGGCGAGGCCACCGAGGAGCGATGAGAATCATGGTGGCCCTGTCCCTGCGGAGTTTGGATAACGTCCGCAACATCAGAGGAAGTGGAGGAAAGGCATAGAGGAACCGATCCCTCCAGTCGAGCAGGAATGCATCTGGGGTCAGACGATGAGGAGAGAAGAGTCTGGAACAGAACTGGGGCAGCTGATGGTTGTGAGGTGCTGCAAAGAGGTCCACATGCGGAGTGCCCCAGTGAGCAAAGATGGAGTGGAGTGTGGAAGGGTCCAGAGTCCACTCGTGAGGTTGAAGGATGCGGCTGAGATTGTCGGCCAGGGAGTTCTGTTCGCCCTGGATATAGACAGCCTTGAGGAAGAGATTGCGGGCCGTGGCCCAAGTCCAGATGCTGAGAGCCTCTTGACAAAGGAGGCGAGATCCGGTGCCGCCTTGCTTGTTTATGTAGTACATGGCGACTTGATTGTCTGTGCACAGGAGAAGAACCTGAGGGCAGAGAAGGTGCTGGAAGGCCTTGAGAGCATAGAACATGGCTCTGAGTTCTAGGAAATTGATGTGATGTTGACGCTCCTGCGGGGTCCAGAGTCCCTGGGTGCGTAGATCTCCCAGGTGAGCTCCCCACGCATAGGGGGAGGCATCCGTGGTTATGATCATGGAGTGAGGGGGTAGATGAAAAAGTAGACCCCTGGAAAGATTTGAGGAGTTCAACCACCATTGAAGAGATTGCTGAAGAGATGATGTCACAGAGATGGGATGAGAAAGAAGATCCGTGGTCTGTGACCATTGGTTGGCAAGAGTCCATTGAGGTGTCCTGAGGTGGAGTCGCGCCAGAGGAAGCACATGGACCGTCGAGGCCATGTGGCCCAGGAGGACCATCATCTTTCGGGCAGGAATGGAGTGATGAAGGAGCACCTGACGGCAGAGGTGGAGCAGGGTCCGTTGACGGTCGGAGGGGAGAAACGCCCTCATTAGTGTGGTGTCGAGAACTGCTCCAATGAACTGAAGTCGCTGTGTGGGAAGTAGATGCGACTTGGGGTAGTTGATCTCGAACCCCAGAAGATGGAGGAGAGAGATGGTGTGATGAGTGGCTTGTAGCACAAGTGGAGACGTAGGTGCTTTCACCAAACAATCGTCCAAGTAGGGGAACACCTGGAAGTTGTGAGACCTGAGGAAGGCCGCCACCACAATAAGGCACTTGGTGAACACCCTGGGCGATGAAGCGAGGCCAAAAGGTAGCACTTTGTACTGATAGTGACGGTGCTGTACCTGAAATCGTAGGTAGCGACGTGAAGTCGGATTGATTGGGATGTGAGTGTAGGCCTCTTTGAGGTCCAGGGAACATAGCCAGTCGTGCTGAGAGAGAAGAGGGTAAAGCGTGGCAAGGGAGAGCATTCTGAACTTCTCCTTGACTAGACACTTGTTGAGGTCCCTGAGATCGAGAATGGAACGGATGTCTCCTGTCTTCTTGGGAACCAGGAAGTAGCGGGAGTAGAATCCCTGACCCCTTTGGTCCGGAGGCACCTCTTCAATGGCATTGAGAAGAAGGAGGGATTGGACCTCCCTCAGGAGGAGGGGGGTTTGGGAGGAGTGAGAAGCAGACTCTACGGGAGGATTGTCTGGTGGAAGAGTCTGGAAGTTGAGAGAGTAGCCGTGGCGGATGATGTTGAGGACCCACTGGTCCGATGTGATGACCTCCCAACGGCTGAGGAAGATGTGGAGACGGCCTCCGATTGGTTGAGGAAGAGGCAATGAAGGCGGGAGACTGGCTATGCCCTGGAGAGAAGAGTCAAAAGGGCTGAGAGGGTTTGGAAGGTGGAAGAGGCTTGGCAGGTTGGTTGGACTGAGAACGAGCCTGGGTGTGGTGTTGTTGCTGGCGGGGCCGCCTAGGTTGTTGCGAAGGCGGATTGAGCGGTCTGGCTGAGAACCTGCGTTGATATGAGGACTGTGGTCTGTAAGGTCGAGCAGGTGGAGCCTTTTTCTTGGGTTTAACCAGGGTGTCCCATCTGGTCTCATGGGCCGAGAGTTTCTGGGTGGTGGAATCCAGGGACTCCCCAAAAAGTTCATCCCCAAGACAGGGAGCGTTGGCTAGACGGTCTTGGTGGTTGATGTCCAAATCCGATACTCTCAGCCAAGCCAGGCGGCGCATGGCGACAGCAATGGCAGAGGCACGAGAGGTCAGCTCAAAGGAATCGTAGATAGAGCGGACCATAAATTTCCTCAGTTGAAGGAGACTGGAAATTTGTTGCTGGAAAAGTGGAATCTTCCTCTCTGGAAGATATTTTTGAAGGGCGGACAGCTGTTGGACCAGGTGTTTCATGTAAAATGAAAAGTGGAACGTGTAATTGTTCGCCCTGTTGGCCAGCATGGCATTCTGGTAGAGCCTCTTGCCAAACTTGTCCATAGTTTTACCCTCTCTGCCAGGAGGGGTGGAGGCATAAACACTGGAGCCCTGAGTTTTCTTCAAGGTGGACTCAACAAGGAGAGACTCATGGGGCAATTGAGGTTTATCAAACCCCGAGATCGGGATAACTCGGTAAAGGTTATCTAACTTGCGGGGGGCCCCGGGGACCGTAAGAGGGTTCTCCCAGTTTTTATAAAAGGTTTCCCGTAGTATGTCATGCACGGGTAACTTGAGGAACTCCTTAGGTGGTTGTTCAAAATCCAGGGCCTCCAGAAAGGCTTGGGATTTTTTGGAGTCTGACTCTAGAGGGAGAGACAAAGCCGCTGACATCTCCCTGAGGAACTTGGAGAACGAGGATTGCTCAGGTTTGGAAGTGGTATCGGGCGCTGAGGGTTCCTCGTCCAATGATGAGACATCCTCCTCGGTACCGGGGGGATTCTTCCCATAAGTCCGGGTCCCGGACCTCCGGGTGCACGTGCCGAGAAACCGGGGTGGAAGGCTCGGTATGGTGGGTCTTAGATAGAGACTTGCCCGAGCGCACCAAAACGGTACCGGGAGAGGAAGATCGGTGTCGGTCCCGGTCCCGGGAAGAACGGTGCCCCGCCCGGTCCCGAGGCGGATCTGTAGTGGTATGTGAGTGAACTACAGGATGGGCACGGAGTTGTTCAGCCGAGAGAATCGGCATGGACGTATTAAGTGGCACCGATGGGGTGGATACCGGTTGTTCGGCGCAGGGCTCAGGCCGGTCTGGTACCGAAAGGAGCGGTGCCAGGATAGTGGGTAACAGGTGCTGGAGTTGATGCTGCAGCTGTTCCTGTAATTGTGTTTGGAGGATGGCTACGATGCGGTCATCCAGGGGTGGCACCGGAACCGCTTTCTTCTGTTTCGGTTCCATAGGTGCCGCTCCACGCCCCGGCGATGAGGAGGCCGATGACGAGGCACTCACCGAGATCGGGGCGGAGCGTTTCTGGGGCCAGCGTGAAGCCGGTATGGTCGGTGCCGCCACTGTGGCTGGCGGGCGCTCGAGGGAAGAGGAAGGCTTCTTAGCCGGCTTACCTGGCGCCAGTGGCGCCGATGTCGGGTCGGGCGTCGTCAAAGTGGTGGGTGTCGATTTTGGCGGTACCGCCGTCGACGCAGAGGATTCCATCGCAGAACCGGTGCCGAATAGGATGTTCTGCTGAATCTGGCGATTCTTAAATGTTCGCTTTTTAAGAGTGGCACAGCGGGTGCAGGAGTCCGCCCGATGCTCAGGACCCAAACACTGCAAGCACCAATTGTGTGGGTCAGTGAGGGAGATCGGGTGTGCACACCGCTGGCACTTCTTAAAACCTGGCTGCGGGGGCATGAATGGGAATACGGCCTCCGCAAAATCAAACCCGGAGGCCTGTATAGTGGCAACAGGCCCCGCCGGGGCTAGTTCGAAAAAAGAAAGGAAAATTCTTCTTCTTTTTTTTTTTTAAAAGAAAATAAAAGGGAACCCGAAGGTAAGAAAAGTAAAACAACAAGAAAATTCACGAGCGGGAAGGCAAAAAAGGTAGTTTCAACGGCCGTTGAAAAAACACGCGTCTTCTTTGCTCCGCGGAAACGAAGAAACTGGGGACCACGCACTCCTCCGTCGGGCGGGAAGGCACTCGCGCACGCGCGGTGCGGCCAACTAGAACTTTCTAGTTAAAAAGGTCCGTACCGGGGGCTCCGTCGGTGACGTCACCCATGCGTAAAGAATATGCTGCCTGCTTGTCCTGGGATAAAAGGAACTCCAATAATAGGAAAGAAAATCATAACACCCACAATAGCGAGTGCCAAATTATTCATTCCCCAGTATTCTTCAAGGATTAAATACTACAGAGAAAATAGGAGTTTTAAGATCAACTAGAGAATGACATGGTTATCCCTTATGTTTATCATTTTTGGTCAGTTATTATGTATATAGCATTTGTGTTCCGTGTGTGACCAAGGTATTCTGTTAGGATGAATTTTCTATGTGGTATTCAGTTTTCCTGATAGTGGAAGGGATATTGTGAGGAGAGATTGGTTTTGTTGATCCTTTTTATGTATTTGTGATTTATAAAATGACAGTTGTACAGTATACTGTTCCTTTATATACTTTAATAAAATGATTTCAATATAAAATAGCTATTCAAGACTTGTGTGGATGGGATCAGACAGAATCTGCAGGGACAGGAACAAATTTTTTCCCCGTGTCATTCTCTAAGATCGACATTAGGTGTGAGAACTGGCTCTAAGTACTGTACTCATCTCAGAGCACTGCTTAGAATGAATGCCCCCTGTGTGTCTGGTAATAATATGAGGGTGTTACTGTTCATGAGGCAACACCACAATCTATTTTTTCTTGTTTGTTGAGATGTAAGGAAATATCTAGTTCTGTTGTTGAGGAATGTGAAGCATATGTTACAGAACTGATATTGTCTAATCATGTATAGCAGGGGTCCCTAAACCTCAGTCGGCAGCCCACTATGACCTTGTGCAACATCTATCCATCCCTCGTTCCCATCCCGCACAGCAGAACCCCACCGACCGTGAGGCCGACATACCTCCGTTCTAAAAAGCAGCAGCACTGAACAGGCTGCTTTGCTGCCTTCACTCTGCTGCTGCATCACTGATGACATCATTAGTGACATAGCAACAGAGGGACTGCCCTGGCAAGGAAGCAGCCTTTTCAGTTTTGCCGCCACTGCTACTTTTGAGAACAGAGGTATATCGGGGCCTTGCGGTTGGAGGGTCATCAGGGTTCTGCTGCACATGGGGGATAGGAGAGATGGAAAGGTACTGCACAGGGAGATTGGTTGGCAGGGTCATTGAGGTTCTGTTGCACGTGGGGGATGGGAGGGAGAGATAGAAAAGTACTGCACAGGGAGATTGGTTGGCAGGGTCATCGAGGTTCTGCTGCACATGGGGGATGGGAGGGAGAGATGGAAAGGTACTGCACAGGGAGATTGGTTGGCAGGGTCATTGAGGTTCTGTTGCACATGGGGGATGGGAGGGAGAGATGGAAAGATGTTGTGCAGGGGGATGGGTTGGCGTGGTCATCGAGGTTCTGCTGCACGGGGGGGGGGGGGGGGGGGTAAGGGAGGAAGATATGGAAAGTTACCTGATAATGTAATCAGTGATGCAGCAGCAGAGGGCAGGCCCTGGCAGGGAAGCATCCTGTTCAGTGCTGCCGCTGCTGCTGTTCGTAACAAAGGTATGTTGGACTCATGGTGGGAGGGTTGGTGGGGTTCTGCTGTGCGGAATGGAAAAGATGTTGTGCTGCTGTAATTCGTGTACAGAATTCAGCTTTCACTCCCATGAAAAATTTGTTGATGGGCACATGTGCAGAAAAAATGCTGCTGTCAATGCCGCCGTAAATAAAAAACCAAAACCAACACACCACGACTGACCCAAACCCCCCCCCCCCCCCAGCAGGAGAGATGACCACATTCTCCAGCTGCACTACAACCTAACCGGAGGCCACTCTCTGTTGCTGGCAAGTAAACACCCTCCCCACTTATCTCAAAGATGAAGAGCAGGAGGGACACGGACCCACTCCTGCCAGCTGGCTGCGTTGAGTAAGGAAATGCACTGGGGAGGCTCCGGGGAGACTCTGATTGGCCCTGGTTGTATAAGGTCCCTCCCATGGGAGAGGCCTTATAAAACCTGGGCCAGAGCCTCAAGCCCCTCGACGGGAATTCCCTTACTCGATGCAGGCAGCTGGTAGGAGCGAGTCCATGTCCCTCCCACTCTTCATCTTTGAGGTAAAGGGAGGGAGTGCAGGGGGTGGCAGGGTTTACTTGCCAGCGGGAGTGGGCATCTCTCCTGCTGCCGGGGGGGGGGGGGGGGACGGGACCTCCGGTTAAGTTTTAGTGTGGGCATCTCTCCCGCTGCCGGGGTGGGGGGGTTGTGTTAGGTTAGGTTTTAGTGCAGCAGGAGAGGGTGGGTGTAGCATGAAATTAGTTAATTATTGCCTGACCCAACAGATCATTTATTTTGAGGGACTTAAAAGTAAAAGATATAGTTTTATAATTCTGCTTAGAGTTAAAATGGTTTTATAATTATTAATTTGATGGATTTAAAAATGAATTTCTGATGTGGTGTTTGAGCTAGCACAGGCATCTGTTAGAAAGGTGTTAAATGACCCATTCAATAGAACACAAAAGGAAGGACTGAGTCAACTGCCTTCAGCAAGTATTAAGTATCTGGCCAGAGTGGATAATAGGATATAGGCCAGAAAACCAAATTCATCTCTGAACTACCCCAGTCTGAACAACAGAAACTCATTTTTCTGTTAAATGCACATATCACAAAAGAAAGGATGGAACCATCACCTTCAGAAAGTGTTAAGCACACCTATTCAGATACCAGAGCTAAACAAAACTTTAAATTCATCTCTGGACTGCAAGATCACCAAAGTAATCTCTGGACTGCTCCAATCAGCAAGAACAATAGAAGCTCATCACTCCATTTTAAACCACCACTTTACATAGAGTTATACCACATTCAGTAAGCACAATACTCTGTATTGGGACATCCTTTCAAGCCATTGTAATTCAATCATCATCCACCTAGGAACAGAGAAAAAGGCTGGACTGCTATGCATCATGGGTCCAAAGACCTAGGATTCTATTTTTAGAACAGGTCTCAGCCTTCTAAAAATGAAGCAAAATCCGTTCTCAAAAGGGAAAAATGCTCACTCTCCCTCTAGAACCAGCCTTGATCAAACTATAATTCTCCTCCTCCCTGGATCTACTCCATTTTAAGGACTATTCACATTGTGAGTAACTTTTTGAATCCAGATAAATTATTCCTTCTGCTTTAGCAACATTTGTCTTTGCTGAAAAGGTCCCATCTGTAACAACTGCCTACCTGCTTGGTTTTTAACGCTTTTAAACAAAAACTTTCAGTTCGCTTATGAATGTTCTGGATCTTGGTCCTTGAATTATTAATCAAGCGAGCTAACTTTCCCCAAATTAATAGTTCTTTATAAAATATATTCCTCTCTATGAGAGTGATATATTTTATTGGTGGAGAATAATAATTTTTATAACATATTTTAATGGTGGGGAGAATGTGGGAAGTATTAGAACATGGGTATCTCTCTCACTGCAGGATGGGCCCCCCCCCTTTCTGCAGTGGGAGAGATACCCATGTTCTAATACTTCCCACATTCTCCCCACCCCCCGGGTTGGGTTAGGTTTTCTAGTGCAGCGGGAGAGGGTGGGCATCTCTCCCGCTGGGGGGGGGTCATATTTTTTTTTTAGGCAAGGGGTGTAGTGATGCAGTGGATGGGCATCTCACCCACTGCATCACAACACATGGGATTTCTAGTTGTCTCAACACGAACCAGTATCCCTGGACCACTTGGTTTTTTTTGTAAGTAAAAGCCGATGCCTCTTTCAGAAAATGGCTCAGCAATTTTTAAAAATCCACTGAAGGGCTCATTTCAATGTTGTAGAGCCCATTTGCATGTCAGTGTCTGAGACTGCTAGAATCGTTGCTAAAGAGGGAAATAATCCCTTTTGATAGCCGGAGGTCGAGAGGACCGGCTGGTGACATGTCTCCCTGGGGCCAGGACAAAGGACATTGCCGACAGAATCGAGAGGATCTTGGACGGAGCCGAAACGGAGGAGACAGCAGTAATTGTCCACGTCGGAACAAATGATGTGAGCCAGAGGAATTTCAGCATGCCTGCGCTAACAGACCAGTTCAGGGTCCTGGGAAGGAAGCTGAAACGGAGGTCACAGAGGATAGCATTCTCGGAGATCCTGCCGGTCCCGAGGGCAGATGCAAGGAGGCAGGCCGAGCTCCAGGAGGTGAATGCGTGGCTGAGGAGGTGGTGCAAGGAGGAGGGCTTCCACTTTGTGAGGAACTGGTCGTCTTTCTGGGGAAAGAGCAAGCTCTACAGGCGGGATGGCCTGCACCTGAGCACGGCGGGAACAAGAATACTAGCAGCCAACGTAAAGAAGGAGATCGAGAGGGCTTTAAACTACAGAGAGGGGGAAAGCCGACAGCTGACCTGATGACGCTTCGGACAGCAGTATCAAGAAAAGATGCTGAATGGGCTGACTGCAGGGAGGAGGACGGGGGTCCGATGGAACTCGCGATCAGACAGCGAGGGAAACACCAGGTAACAGAAACTTGCTGGGAGAAGTCTAAGGGGAAGGAGAAAACAGGGGATTCAGGAGGACAAGATGGCACCAGGGTGCAAACAGAAGGCAATA
Source organism: Geotrypetes seraphini (assembly GCF_902459505.1). NCBI lineage: Eukaryota > Metazoa > Chordata > Amphibia > Gymnophiona > Dermophiidae > Geotrypetes > Geotrypetes seraphini. The sequence goes on along the minus strand of NC_047085.1, from coordinate 260,687,246 downwards.
AGGTGGAGCCACAGGGCAAAGGGGAGACACAAGGCAAGGGGGAACAAACCAAGGCCCAGGGGACGATAGCACAGGAGGGGGCTGGTACTCCCCGAGGAAAAGCGGGGAGGTGGGGTGGAGGGGACATGGGGAGGAAGAGAGTTGCGAGGGTAAAGGCGGAGGGCACAGCAGAGGCACCGGGAGCGGGAAAACGGCCCGAGACCCAAGGGAAGGCGGCCCAGGTAAAGGCAGAGGTGGAGGACAAACACCGGGACCTACAGTGCTTATACGCAAATGCAAGAAGCCTCATGGCTAAGATGGGTGAACTGGAAGTCATGGCCAAGGGGGAGGACCTGGATATAATAGGAATTACAGAAACCTGGTGGACAGAAGAAAATCAATGGGATGTGGCGCTGCCAGGGTACAAGCTCTACAGGAGGGACAGGACCCACAAGAAGGGGGGGAGGCATAGCGCTGTATATAAAGGACTATATCTACTCGATTGGGATCGATACGGCAACAAAGGCAGAGGAGCTAGAATCGCTATGGGTCAAATTGCCGGGAAAGAAGAGTGCAGACATAAAGCTGGGGCTGTATTATCGCCCGCCTGGTGCGTCAGAAACAATAGGACAAGACTTGGAAGCAGAACTGAGACAGGAATGCAGGACTGGAAGTGTAACAGTGATGGGGGACTTCAACTACCCGGGGATAGACTGGAGTACGGGACACTCCAACTCCACGAGGGAAGCAGGATTCGTAGAAGCTGTGAGGGACTGCTTCATGGAGCAACTAGTCAAGGAACCGACGCGAGGGGATGCTACTCTTGACCTCATCCTTAACGGATTAGGGGGGCCTGCAAGAGGGGTAGAAGTGGGAGGAACACTAGGCAACAGTGATCACAACGTGATCAGATTCACATTAGAAAGGGGGTCACCCATAGTGGGGAGGACCGCAACGACTGCGCTCAACTTCAGGAAAGGGAACTATGTTGCTATGAGGAAAATGGTGGGGAGGAAGCTCAGGAACGGCTTTAGGATGGAGACTGTAGAGAGCGCCTGGACCCTTCTCAGGGACACACTGCAGGAAGCGCAAAAACTGTACATCCCCAGTTTCAGGAAAGGCCGCAAGAACAAGCGGTCAAAAGACCCGGTTTGGATGACACATGAAGTAAAGAAGGTAATCAGTGACAAGAAAGTGTCCTTCCGGAAATGGAAAAGGGATCCAATGGAGGAAAATCACCAGGAGCACAGGAAATGCCAAAAGGAATGCCACCGAGAGATTAGAAAAGCAAAAGGGAAATACGAGGAGGGGCTGGCCAGGGAGGTGAAAAACTTCAAGGCATTCTTCAGTTACGTAAAGGGGAAGCAACCAGTGAGAGAGGAGGTGGGGCCATTGGACGATGGGGATAGGAAGGGAGTGATTAAGGAGAATAAAGAGGTAGCTGAGAGGTTGAACACGTTCTTCTCGTCGGTCTTCACGAGCGAGGACACGTCCAATATACCGGACTCAGAGGAGCTCATGAGTGGGGAGCAGGCCAAAAGATTGGGGCATATAGAGGTAAGTCGGGAGGATGTCCTCAAGCAGATTGACAGACTGAAAAGCGGCAAATCACCGGGACCGGACGGGATCCACCCAAGGGTTCTAAAGGAACTAAGTCAGGAAATAGCGGGCGCAATCCAGCATGTTTGCAACCTATCCTTGAAAACTGGAGAGGTACCAGAGGACTGGAAACTGGCGAATGTCACACCTATCTTTAAGAAGGGATCGAGAGGTGACCCTGGGAACTACAGGCCGGTGAGCCTGACTTCAGTTATAGGGAAGATGGTGGAAGCAATGATCAAGGACAGCATTTGCGAGCACATCGAGAAAAATGGCCTACTGCGGACAAGCCAGCACGGATTCTGTAAGGGAAGGTCGTGCCTGACAAACCTTCTGTACTTCTTTGAGGGAATAAGCAGTCAGGTGGACAAAGGGGAACCCATAGACATCATTTACCTCGATTTTCAAAAGGCCTTTGACAAGGTGCCACATGAAAGGCTGCTTAAGAAGCTGTGGAACCACGGGGTGGGCGGGGATGTACACAGATGGATCAAGCACTGGCTGTCAGGTAGACTACAGAGGGTCGGAGTAAAGGGCCAATATTCTGACTGGCGGGGAGTCACGAGCGGTGTGCCGCAGGGATCGGTGCTGGGGCCGCTACTCTTCAACATATTTATCAATGACCTGGAAACGGAGGCAAAGTGTGAGGTTATAAAATTTGCAGACAATACCAAGCTCTGCGTCAGAGTTAGGACCAGGGAGGAGTGTGAGGAACTGCAAAGGGACCTCGATAAGCTGGAGGACTGGGCAAACAAATGGCAAATGCGCTTTAACGTAGATAAATGCAAGGTCATGCACATAGGGAAAAAGAACCCGTTGTTCGAGTATAAAATGGGGGGGAGATTGCTGGAAGACACCGGACTTGAGAGAGACTTGGGTGTGCTAGTGGATCCATCCATGAAACCATCCGCACAGTGTGCAGCAGCCTCGAAGAAAGCCAACAGGATGCTGGGCATCATCAAGAGGGGCATATCAACCAGGACGCGGGAAGTCATCATGCCGCTGTATCGAGCGATGGTGCGCCCACATCTGGAATACTGCGTTCAATATTGGTCGCCGCACCTCAAGAAGGACATGGCAGTTCTTGAGAGAGTCCAAAGGAGGGCAACGAAACTGGTAAGAGGGCTGGAAAACTGCCCATATGCTGAGAGGCTGGATAAATTGGGGCTCTTCTCTCTGGAAAAGAGGAGGCTCAGGGGGGATATGATAGAGACCTTCAAAATACTTAGGGGCATAGAGAGGGTGGACAGGGACAGGTTCTTCAGACTAAAAGGGACGACAGGTACGAGGGGGCACTCAGAGAAACTGAAGGGAGATAGGTTCAAATCAAATGCAAGGAAGTTTTTCTTCACCCAAAGGGTCGTGGACAAATGGAATGCGCTCCCGGAGGAAGTGATCCGGCAGAGTACAGTACAGGGATTCAAACAGGGATTGGACAGATTCCTGAGGGAAAAGGGGATCGTGGGGTACTGAGGGAGGTGCTGGGGTGTTGCATAAGTATAGACAGCTCACCAGGTCATGCAGGTGCAAGGCCGGAGGGTTAGGACATTGATGGGAAGATAGGACTTCGATGAGAAACCTAGGGGGCAAGGGGGCCCCTTCTGGTGATTAAGGCAGGTCATGACCTGTTGGGCCGCCGCAGGGGCGGACTGCTGGGCGGGATGGACCTCTGGTCTGACCCGGCAGAGGCACTGCTTATGTTCTTATGTTCTTATGATAATCCATTGCTAAACTGTTTATAGGTTTAAACTGCTGGAAAACAGTTTAACGACCGCGTTAAAAGTTTTGAGAATCTGGGCCTCAGTGCTTAGAGATTTACAGCAAGCTGAAAGAAAATGCACCTTCTGTCCACAGAAAATAGATGGTGACAACTTAAGCTGGTCTCAAATTCAATGCATTCCCATCCACAATGGCAATGTATTTATGTTTAGTTTGAAAAAAAAAAATCTCCATTTTAAAAATCACACACACAAAATAATCCAAACACAAAGAGAGAATGCAAAACCTGAGGAGCTAATATTCAGCAGCACTTATCTGGGCAGAAATGGCAAATTTGTATGCAAATTTTCAGCAACATTATCCAAAGAACGCCACTGAATGTTCTGGTAGTGCCATGGCAGAGCCAAGAGTTTTCTAGTTGGTGGCAATATTCAGTCTACGAACTGGGTAACTGCTCAGATAAATTTAGAACAGAAAAAAAGTCTAACCTAGCTTTATTCAGTTACCGATTCCGGGTATTCAGTGCCAGCCAGTATCCAGACAGGTGTTGAAAAAAATACAAAACCAAAAAATGCCAACCACTGTAGCTGAATATTGGGATGGGGGAGGGAACAAGTAAATTCATTCTCACCCATTCAGCCAGAACACAGTTAACATTGCACAGCATGGTGCCCGAGGATATTTGGTGCATTGAAGAGCAAAAGCCAATCATTCATTCGATTCAATATCTTTATTTCACAATTCTTTGGATATATGTCCTCTCTCACTAACCATGCATTTAATCATTCCCAACACTCAGCTACCACTTGAAGAGCTGGAATCCCATCCTTAAACAGGACAGCTTGTTAGAAATACTGCTACATTAGATTCAGTGCCCTCCAGCCAGCATGGCACTTCTTGGTGGCATTGCTTGGTAACAGTGCTCAAATATCACACATCCCAAACCATTTCCAAACGGGAGAAGGAAAACATTTTTGTGATTGCTTGATTACAGCTTTAAGTCAAGACACAACAAACAAATTTGGGCCAGATGTACTAAAGTGTTTTCTTTTATATAAATATAAAAGTTTAATGCTGGCTGAGCTTGACCCCTGTCCTGGTTATTTATTTATACAACCAGGACAGGGGTCAGCTCAGCCAGCATTAAACTTGCATGCCAAATGTCTCCTGGCCTATAACTCTGTGCTCTATATCAATGGTTCTCAACTTTGAGCCAGCTGGGGGTTTTGTTTTTTTAAGGATATTCACAATGAATATGTTAAAACACAGGTGTGCTCAACATCGATACTTGAGGGCTGCAGCCAAGTCAGGTTTTTCAGAATTTCCCCAATGAATATATATTTTTCTTTCACATAATTCTAACAAAAATATTAATAATCACCCTACAATAACTTCAATCTTTTATGAAGCAGCATTAGGCTTTTTTTTTTTTTTTTAAATCGCCAGCTGCAGCAGTACTAGCTCTGATGCTCATAAGAATTCTATGAGTGCTGGAGCTTTTACCACCGCGGCTGGTGATAAAACAACCTAATGCAGCTTCATAAGGGGGGGTGTTATTACAATTGCCTTCATTACTAGTTCTAGTTTCTAAATTTAAAATTAAATTTTGTATTACAAACTTTAAACCATACATGCAAACCTTTACCACAATCACATGTTCCTTAAGATGTGCAATAGAAAGACTGAATTTTTTGATCCACCATGGAATAGCAACTCACTCAGGCTGAAATGCTTTTTCAATTCATTCAAGCGGAGGTTTTCTCTCCTAATCTGTCCACTTTATATTGCACTGAAATTGTATTCAAACAGTCCTTGCGCTGTCAAAAATCAATTCACACATGAAATACTGCCCACCAACTCGACGCGGATCTGCGTTTTGCTGAAGCTTTCTCAAGAGTTGGACATAAAGCACAGCACAAAGCATGTGATTAACGGCTCCAAATACTCTGCTCCATAGAAGAGATTTTTATCAAGATTCCTTCATAACTACTAAAACCAGCAGAGATCTATATCAAAGCTGCGATAAACCTTGCTCAATTTTTCATGCATAAATTGATTTTTGACAACACAAGAACCGTTTGAGAATACAATTTCAGTGCAATATAAAGTGGACAGATTAAGAAAGAAAATCTCTGCTTGAATGAATTAAAAAAAGCATTTCAGCCTGAGTGGATTGCTACCACATGGTGGATAAAAAAAAATTCAAATCTTTCTTTTGCAAATCTTTCAGAACATGCGATTGTGGTAAAAGGTTGAGTGCATAGTTTAAAGTTTGTAATACAACAGTTAATTTTAAATTTAAGTGATAGTACATGCTATGAAGGCAATTGTAACAAAGTTCTTGTAAGATTAATATTTTGTATTTTATTATCTTACAGAGTTACATGAAAGATGAGAAATAATTGATGTTTGAAAATATTAGGTATAAGACAGCTTTATTGTAAATTTGGGCAGTAATTGAGGAAGCTCCATCTTAAAATTCTCACATTTTGTATATAAATGAGATTTGCACAAAATGGAGACAGAGAATGCAAATAGATCTCATGAATTGTTCACAGGAGAAATCCTAAAATCACAAATAGATTTTGAGTGCCATCAAGAACTAACATTGAGCATCCCTGTCTTAGAGATGCACACAACGGAGGCGGTATATGCAAATGCAATGCAAATCTTTCTTGGGGACACTTCACTGTGGATAATACAAGAATCTGACTGGCTGGAATAAAACCACTGCTCAAGTAAAACCATCCCATCTCCTTCCTTACGCTTCCCACATCTGTCCTGGGCCACGTGAGCTAGGAGGACTTTCAGGACATCCACCGTGAATTGCATGGAAATTTTACACATACAAGAGACCTAAAACAAATAAGATTTTATATTCAAGATATCTGCAATGAATATGTAAAAGATGTAACTGGCTATGGGGGCTTCAGGACAGTTTGGGGAAGCCCTGATGTAAACCAACATTGGAAGAAATTACTGGTTGCACTAGCTTTGTGAGCTCTGCTCCCACACATCACATGGAACAGCTGATGAACAGAGCAATACTGGGAAAACCAAAAAACCCAAACAACTCTGGAGTGACGATGTTCCTAAATGGACTTTATTTGAAAGTGTCAGAGTTCCAAAGGTACACTGAAATCATCCACATAAAATAATTCCATCCACATAAAATAAATCATCCACATAAGAGCCTTAAAGGACCTAGTCCGCTAGGGATACAGGACCCAACACGGTCCGCATTTCGACAAAAAGTCTTCTTCAGGGGTCCAATTGTGTGGTGAGCCGGAAGTGAGACACTTTAAGGCTCTTATGTGGATGATTTATTTTATGTGGATGGAATTATTTTATGTGGATAATTTCAGTGTACCTTTGGAACTTTTGACACTTTCAAATAAAGTCCATTTAGGAACATCGTCACTCCACAGAGCTGCTGCTTTTTTTTCTCTGGATTTTCTTCTTTGTGGATATTTTGGGGTCAATTCCTTTTGTTCAGAGCAATACTGGCCCAGTCTTGGATCACTATGTAATTGCATTTATAGTTTTATTTTACCCAAACAGGTTTTCAAGATCAACCATGTAGCTCCATTAAAAGAAAGACAGAGGTAATAGAAAATGTCATTTTTTTGGGAAAGTGGGGTTGGGGGTTAGAAGGGGGGCACGCTATATGCAATTTTTCTCACAGCTGTTGCAGCCACTTTTAAGAATGTCTCAGGAGACAGCTTGGATGTGATCTGGTTTTCATCCATTGCCTAAACACTAGGATATAGGGAGTTCTGCAAACAACTATCCTTGGCATTCAGAAAAAGAAAATCCTTTGCCTAACTAAAATACTGAAAGGGGGGAAAGGGGAAAGATTCAACTATTTCTCCATTTTAAATTAATAGCTTTCCTTGAAATTTGACCAAAGCCAATTTTGACAGTCTCCTGCTTCTAAAGGAAGAACTACAACTCCCACATCACATTGTGCTCAAAAGAAACTGGACACTTCAAGCCCATTCTAGTGACTTAAGACTGGGCAGCCTGACTCTAAATACAGAACACAAATCTCACTTTGGGCCACCTTTATCTTGACTTGGCCAACATCAAGGGCCTTGATAATATTTACAAGGTTTGTGTTTACCCAAATGGACCTCACAGATTTCTTAATGCCTGATTCACTCCATATTCAACCACAAATTGCTAGAGAAAATTAGCCAGTGAACTGAGCAAATTCCAGCTTCAAAAATACACACAAACTTAACAGCTGGACTACTACAGAGTCTGGGCAAAATAGAGATAACTTACTGTACAACCAAACACATTTTGGATCCTTTTAAAGAGAGTGTTCCCATGACTCTGTTCTCCAGCTGACAAAAAGGGGAGGGTGTGCACAATAGAGAAAGACATACAGTCAAACCTCGGTTTACGAGTGCACCAGTTTGCGAGTGTTTTGCAAGACGAGCAAAACATTTGCAAAATCAGCGCCTCGGAAACCGAGTTTGACTGTATGTCATTCTCTATTGATCCAGCATCCAAGAGATTCTCAGATTCAGAATCTCGGAGAGAGCGAGACCAGAAGGCTTTGAGCATGCGCAAATGCTCAAAGCCCAGTCCAGCCCAGCACAGGGAAGAGCCAGAAGAGGGAGGATCTTCGGGCACCGGCACCTCCTGTGCATTGGTGCTGGTGCCAGTGCCTAATCAGGGTAAGCGATGTCGTTGCGGTGCTCGGGGGGGGTATGGAGCAGCGTCGGTGGCCTCAAGGGGGAGGGGATGGAGCAGCACCGGTAGCCTCGGGGGGGGGGGGGGGGGGGGGAGGTGGAACGAATCAAAGTGAATTTCCCTTAATTCCTATGGGGAAACTCGCTTTGATATATGAGCAATTTGGTTTACGAGCATACTTCTGGAACAAATTATGCTCGTAAACCAAGGTTCCATTGTACTTTAAGAATGAAATATTAAACTGTGTCTAGATTCATGGAAAATGTGAGACTAAGAAAACATCTCTATTATAGTGATCATTGATGTAGAGCAATGGCTCAAACTCAAACCCTTTGCAGTGCCACATTTTGGATTTGTAGGTACTTGGAGGGCCTCAGAAAAAATAGTTAATGTCTTATTGAAGAAATGACAATTTTGCATGAGGTAAAACTCTTTATAGTTTATAAATCTTTCCTCTTGGCTAAGTCATAATATGACATATGAGCAAGAAACTTATTTTACTTTTAAGAACATAAGATTTGTCGCTGCTGGGTCAGACCAATGGTCCATCGTGCCCAGCAGTCCGCTCATACGGCGGCCCTTAGGTCAAAGACCAGTGCTCTAACTGAGACTAGCCTTACCTGCTTATGTTCTGGTTCAGCAGGAACTTGTCTAACTTTGTCTTGAATCCCTGGAGAGTGTTCCCCTATAACAGCCTCCAAAGGCCTCAAAATAGTACCTGGTGGGCCGCGAGTTTAAGACCACTGTTGTAGGGTATAGCCTCTTTGTAAAAAGAGTTACATTGATGCCCTGCTCATTTTTGTCTATTTAAGACTAGCTGTATGGTTTGAAAATGCTTTAGGGACGTGAGATCTAAATAACTTTCGAGGACTATTTTTTCACTTCATCCTAAATATGAATTAAGTTCAAGTTCTCAGAACTTGTTACAGCATGTTTTGGAGACTAAGCTTCAGTTGCCAAATTCATACTCTCATATGTTTTTTTGGCTGTGTGTTCATGCTTCCTCAGAAAGTTTGTCATTCCTGAAGCACTTAAAGGCATTGACTATAAATTATCAGATCCTATGTTTAAAAAAAAAAAAAATTATATATACAGAAAAAAACCCCACATAAATCCTGAGTGCATTTCAGAACCGTGAAGTGTGCAATAATATGCATGACCCTCATTATTCATTGCCCAAAATGGGCAATCCCTCTCATAAACTCAGCAACTAAAATCTAGGTGGAACATCTGAGCTAGCCTTGAGAATACTCAAACCTCAATGTCAGTTTGAACAAAAGGTAGAATTATCTAGGGACAAAATTCCCCTTCCTGAGGCTCTAGCTATTTTTCAAGAGCCACATACTAGACCAGAAGGAAACCCAATTATTTTTAACATAGCACTTTATACATATACAAAGAAAATGCTGCTGTCTAATAATGTGAAAGGCAAGAGTGTGTTCCAGACTGTGTTTCTATTTCCTTCCTTACTCCAAAAAGTGCAAAAAAAAAAAAAATATTTCACAACTGGCAAAATGGCTTCCCCAAAAAGTGAGAAGGGCTTGATAGCTAGGGCAGTGGTCCACTCCAGTGTAGCTAGTGCCTGTACATGGACTGCAAAGCCTCTGGAAGACAAAGGATAGGTTTATCCATGGATTTTTCTAAGTGCTAAAGGCAAGTCTGTGGCAACACGAAACCTTGCTGGTGACTCATACAAAATATTGTTATTTAAAAAAAAGAAAAACCACTCCTTCATTAGAGATAGAAGCCTTTACAAAAGCCACCAGTCAGCATTCTAAAAATAATTGCTTTCAGAGACAAGTTTATTTGGGGTAGATCAGGGCCCTGAAGAATATAGAAAAATAAATAAATCCCTATCAACATAAGATTGAATTCCAGTGCCAAAAAGCTAAAATAGACACAGTAAAAACTGTTTATAAGGTCCTTCGCTGCTAGATTCAATACTATACTGGGGGACAAACAGTTTGCTAATTTAATCCCAAACCAGATAAATTCACCACCAACACATGATTCTATTCATCAATATGCTGTATGACCTAGAAAATCATTTTAAACATATCAAGTAATTGGAAATAACTGTAGAAGATATGGTAAAAGTTATATTTAGAAACAGTATGACCCTTAAACTAGTCCATGCACTGTACAAGGGCCTCTCTATTACAGTTTTTCTCTGCTGTGGTACACCAAAAAGATATGGGATTTTAAGGAAAAACTCAAAATGAGGGAATTCATTGTGAGCATTCCACAGACGGACTAATACAGGAGGCATGCTGGCATAAGAGAACAGCGCAGGCTGAAGCAAGGGAAACATTCTAGGTTCATATGGTGAAAGACAGGATGAAAATTGTTTAAAACAAAACATTTAGCACAAATCTGCTCTAAAATTGCAACAATATTAGATGAGTTCAAGAGGTGCTAAAACTGATTTATAGTTTGCATAGAGAAAACCATCTCTGAAACTCTTCCCATGAGCCTCCCACCATGTAGACTATTCTTTACCTGGAAAGCACACCGAGAGTATTTACTCACAGAAAAAAAGTCATTTGGCTGCATTATTTACCTATCCTTTTTAGTCAGGGATTTCTCACCTCATCCCTCCACCAGCAACCACAGCAGGAGTTCTTTGGCCGAGGCAGAGCAATTTTTCATAGAAAATTATTGCATTCCTCCTTTTTAGTGACATTTCGCTTTGCTGAGCTTTTCCAGATTTGCAAGCAAAAGAAGAGCATGGAGACCAGTTTTAAGTGGGGGAAAAACAGGATCCAGGACATAGAATCTGTCACCTGGGATAAAGGTGTCTCCCGTGCTGTTTTGATCCTCCCATGTTTTTTCGAGGTCAGAGTTATGTATGTAAACAAGCTTATCAGAATGCAATGGCAGTTCCAAATTCATACTGCAAACGGCTTACAACCCGCACTCTACACTCCTTCTGCTTGTAGCAACGGAGATGTTGGCAATGGTACATAAAGGTCAGAAGCAGGGCACACACATCCCCCACATCTTCTCTCGTTCTAGATAGCCAATCAGGTCTCTAAAGTGGTAGAGCTCACTGACTGGACGTGCATTTATTTTATGCATATTTATACCAGCAAAATATCCAAAACTCATTGCAAGCAGTGCCTCTTACCCAAGGGCTGAATAATTAACAGTATGATTTGTTATGGAAGGATCGATTCATGAGTTCTTATTGTGTACACAATGCTCTCTTCTGTCAGAAAAGACAGATGAATATACTATGTAATTGGAATAGTCTGGAAACACACCTGTTAACACTCACCCCACATCAACCATCAAATTTTCTTTGCAAGTTATTTTTGAAGTTCATCGACCCAAATGTACCTTCTTTCCTCCCTGAGCCCTCTGCAGCAGACGCACTGAACAGAGTCCCACAGCTGATATTGCACATGCTGGTATGGGATAATATCTGCGTCCTGGTCGGCATGCACCTGGGGGATAAGAATGTGTGATAATCTGCGACACTTCCACCTCACAGTACTATTAGCAAAGGCAGGTGTAGAGTGTAAGAACAGGTCATGTGTGCTTGGAAAATACCGAACCTGATCTCTGAAGTTCACTTCTAGGCTTCCCTCATCGGTCCCCCTATATCTTAGAACATTTCCTCCATAGACCCAAAAAGGAAGAAAACCTTTAGTACTACTGATCCCAAGTACGTACACCTGCAAGCTACTTCAATGAAATTAGCAAGAGGGAAAAACAAACAAACAAAAAAAAAACCCCACCACAAAGAAAAGCACCTTTTCTATTTCTTCTTGTGTTCCTAGCTCCCTAGCAAAATAGCAACTTCCTCACTGGGTGCTTTTGCCTGGACTGCTGCTTTTTCATTAAGCCACTCTCACTGCCTCTTTTTTGGCATCTTCCTTTTTAGAAATATTTACTTTTTCCCCTCTGGAATAAAATACTGAGCATACCATACATAATGGCAGAATTAAGAGTTGGCTAGGAGACAGTTTAAGCCAAGGCAGACAATCATTAACCAATATTAGAAGTCACAGAGCAGCCAGGCAGCCAGGCAGCCAGCCAGGCAGTGAAAAGTGTTTTTGTATCCTGTGGCCTAAGGCAGCAGGCATAATCCAAAATGCCCCCTCCAGGAGCCAGTAGATTTGACTCCCATGATCACTATGTGCCGTGCCATGCCAGTCTGAGAATCCTGACTCTTGCACTCTTAAGCCCTTGGTACTTAAAGGGGCACTGAATGCTTGAGAGTTGTTCTCAGTGAACAGATGCCACTGTTCCTAGAGCATGGCATTCTCACCAGTTAGCTATCAGTAGCCTTTGGTGCAGCCACCAGACTACCACCTTATGTATCAGTCTTCAGGAGCACCTCAGGTTCAGACAGGGAGGAGTACAGGGTGTAACCCAGCTCATCCACTTCCTCAGGGGTCAGCTCACAAAACAAATTCACTTTGGGGTTCACTGCAGAGGGCAAGTTGCCCCGTTCTAGATAGCCAATCAGTTCTCGGATGACCTGCAGGAAGCGGTCAGCCAGGGCATCATGTGACCAGCATAGCTCTTGATCACTGACATGCAGAATCACATTAGTCAGCTGGGAGGCATTTAACCGGTTCAAGGAGGGTTTGAACCTACAGATGGCTTTGAGAATCTTCAGGCAGATGCAGCGGCACCCAGAATCTTGTTGGTCTGCCGCCCGCAGTCTTGCCGTCTCAGAGGCTCGCAGGCTTAGGCGCCACATGTTCCCATACTCAGCAAAGCGGTGAGGCTTGGCAATCAGCACACAGTCCTCCATGACCAGGGTGGGAAGGAAATCGATAAATAGTCTGCGTTCTGCCTCATACTGGACCTCTAGGATTAGGGTCTCCGAGGGCACCACTGGCCGAATAATGTAGTCCAGGAGGCTCCCAATGGCTGGCCAGTTGATGGAACCTGCTACCACCTTCTCAAAGTTCTCTACCACCACCTTGGGCGAAAGGTAGCCTCCCACAATGCAGCGATCCCAGTAACTACTACCTTTGGGGAAGTATTCTGGGTTCTCGCGCCGCACCAAGCAGAAGCCTGGCACGTTCATGATGGTGTCTTCTCCAGGGATGCAGGACCACAGGTTCCGCTCAACCACTAAGGGGACCATTAGCTGGATGTGATCAGCTGTCACTACCTGCAACCAAAAGAAAAACAGATGAATCCAAGTCAAATCCCAAGTACTGAGGATGGCATTTCAAGAAGAACAACTCATTCAATATCTTATGTATTCTAAATGAAATCAGCTATTTTTCTGTCAGGTTACTAACATAATCATCAGTAGGGGAAGGGCAAGGAAGGAAGTTTGTTTTACATCTTCTACTGCTTTAGTAGAAGGACAGGCAGACAGGCGCTCTGACTGGCTCAAAGAAGCATGCAACACTAACTTCAAGATACAAATTACCATCTAGCTGGCAGCTAGACTTTGCCACCCCAACCCTTTTGGTACAAAAACGTTCCATGTCTACAATAGGATGTGAACAAATAATAGGAACTGAGACCAGTCTTAAGAACAGGATAGTGTGGTAGTGAAATTTACATCACTGATTTTTGTTAGATTAAGATCTTTTGGTTTTATATTTGTCTTTTACTGATGTAATTTTTTTTCTCGTAACATGTTTATGTTGTAAACTGATTAATTCCTCGTTGTCAATAGAAGTATATCAAATTAATAAATTCAATCAATAACAGACAAAAGGACAAATATGAATAGTCCACAAAGTATAAAAGCTGCAAAGTATTAAACAAATGCTTCAGGAAAATGCGGGCAGAATAATGGAGGTGAAAGAGGAAGTAGTGAACTTAACTAAGCAAATGGAGATCGCAAACCAGAGAGTTTCAGTTGGAGATAAGAGTGGAACAGACGGAGCTTAATGCACAGCAGTGTAAGAAAGACAGACAAACTATACAAGAAATGAGAAAACAGCTTGAGGACTATGAAAATAGGAGAAGAAGAAAGAACGTGAGAATTTTAGGTTTGGTGGAAGGGCTTGGAAGGGGGGGATACTGTTCGGTTTTTAGAAGGCCTTTTACTTAAGTTGTTGCAGTTAAATTCAAAAAGCCCGTTGGAAATCGAAGGTGTAAACAGGATTCCAACAAGGCAATCAACAAACCAAGTGGGCCCAAGACCATTAATTTTTAATTACTACGTTTTCAGCAGGCCCTCGAAATATTGAAGTTGGCAAAAGCTGATAGAAATTTGAACTACAAGGGTTCTAAGTTGATGTTAGTGCCGGATTTTGCAAAACCGACAGCAAACACCCGGAAGCAGTTCCTTATGTTAAGGCCACAAATGAGAGAAAAAGGGATCACATATGGTCTATACTATCCAGCAACGATGCGAGTTACAAGTGGAAATAAAACATTACATTTTGATGATCCTGAAAAACTAAAAGATTTTGTCAAAAACGGAGCCAATGTCTATATAGATTTGATATGAGGTTTCTGAATTTAGAAATAATAATACTGAATTTGGATTTATTAATTGGAGAAAAATAAAAAGGATTTTATTATTCTGAAAGAAAAGAAAAGTAATTCATGAATTGAGCACTTGTTGGTTCTGAATGGTATTGGTCATTCCCAATCGCTTCTTCAATTATTTGCATCAATATTTAGGATGGAGGAGTATGGATATAAGGATCTTATTGCTGAGTTGGTCATTACACAAACGGGAGTTCAAGTCATATCGTTCGTAATTCGGAAGAAATTGAAGATCTACCAGATGAGTTACAGTTATTGCCAGCGTTTCATTCTTAGAGACTGTCTTAAGAAAACATATGTTCATGCTTTGGAAGAAGTGAATAAAAACACATTTTCAAACTTGGACAATGCAGATGCAGTTGCTAAAAACGGGATTTTGAGAAGGTCCTGAGCAGGAACATTTTTATATTAGGAATCTGGAGGACTTTACAAATGTGTCCGTTGGGTTCAACGGAATGGAAGTTATTTAGTCTGCAATACAGAAGAGATCTTTAAATGCCTAATATCTGTTTTTGAGTCATATGGACATATATGTTATTGTTTGTCTGATATGTTGTCCATAGACATGCTTTTATTGTTTGTTTGTTTTTTGCAGATTCAGATATTAGTTTAGGAGGTTAGTGTGTATGGAGTTACTATCAAAATTTATTTTTGTAGGGTTTTTAATTGCATAAATATGTATGAAGATGGTATTACATCAGAGGTTTTGGGAAAAAAAAGGTTTGGGAAAAAAGAAAAAGTTAGAAGTAATTGGATAAATTGATATTCATGAGTGATTAAATTTAGAATTTAAAATATAGTATTAGTAAGGATAAGACTATATGATAAATTTGTATGCTCTAACAATAGAAATGGTTATTTTAATTGTAGTAAGTAACAATAGATGATCTTTATTACTTATTGGGTGTTAATTTCAAGTGCTGGGATTAATTTTCAGATAGGCTGTTTTTATGACATATTACTTAAGATAATTATTGATGAAGTTTCAAATTTATGAAATTTTATGGATGTACACTACAGGAAATATTCATTGATGGTAAATAGGAAAGGGGGAAAATAAAAATGGGGGAATAAGATGAGTTTAATGGGAAAAGGGAGTGTTATTGATTTTATTTTTATCTCCCTTATGTTATTTAGAGGATGGTTAAGGGATATTTAATATTTTATTTAATGTTGTGAGAAGGCAGATGAAAGTTTTGGGGAAGGACTCTAAGAATGGATGGGGGGTTGATTTATTTTCAATTTTATCTGATGGGAGGGAATTATTCCCATTGTTAAGTTAATTTGTGGGGTTATTTCTTTAAAGGTTTGAATTTGGGAAGGAAGAGGTACAGTGACATGGGGGAGGGAGTATTGTGATTACTAATCCTATGCGTGCTCCAAGGCAGTCATTTTATTGGGGGGGAGAGGAGGGGTTCTTTTTTAAATTAGGGACTGGATGTGTAGGGGAATTATGAATTTACTGAGACAACAGTATATTTTGTGGAATTTCCTGTGGTTCCTTTTTATTAAAATATTATAATGGAATTAAAAAAATTTTCATTAAATGTTAATGGCCTCAATCATCCAATTAAAAGGAAGAAAATGCTTTATTTCATGAAACAGAAAGCGGATATATGCTATCTCCAAGAAATGCACTTATCGGCTGCAGAATCAAAAAAAATTAGAGGGAGAGTGGGTAAAATATTGTGTTTTTTGCCCCTGCTGTAGAAAAGAAGGCTGGGGAAGCAATTCTGGTGCATAAGAAATGTTCAGCTGTGTTTAAATTAGTTGCTGCAGATCCATTAGGAAGATGGTTACATGTGATTATGAGCTTGGGAAATAATACGCTGGTGCTATTCAATGTATATGCCCCTAATTCGAATCAAATTGAATTTTTCAAAACTCTGCAAAAGTTGATTCTACTACTGGCTGCTTCTAATATAATAGTGGTAGGGGATTTTAACGCTGTTATGGATCTATTGATAGATTAAAAAAAAAAACTAGTAAGGTTATGAAGTCATTAGATTTAGAAAATCTTGTACAATCTTGTAGTTTGAAAGATATGGCGGATCCTTCATTTTAATGAACGGAAATTTTCTTTTTGCTCACATGCTAATCTAATCTAAACCTTAAGTTTATATACCGCATCATCTCCATGAGAATGGAGCTCGACACGGTTTACAAGAACTTAAAATAGTGGGTAGAGAAGAAGAAAAAGGATTACATGAACTTATGTGTAGAAGGGGGGAAGGATAGAGCTACAATTTGCTGAAAAGCCAGGTTTTCAGTTGTTTGTGGAATAACTGAAGGGAGCTCAGGTTCCGCAGCGGGGTGGTGAGGTTGTTCCAAAGACCTGTGATTTTGAAGAGAAGGGATTTTCCCATTTTTCCTGAATAGTGGATGCCGCGTGGAGAGATCAATTAGTTCAGCAGGTAACAAGAGCCATCATAGACCCAATCATTTTGTCAGACCATGGTGGAGTTTGGATTGACTTTTGCTGAACAAGATAGTACTAGACCTGTGTGGAGATTTAATAATACATTGCTTGCAGACTCAAACTTTCTTGAAGAATTTCTTGAGTATTTCCTAATTAATGCCTCAAGAGGAAATCTCCTTAGAAACCTTGTGGGATGCTTTCAAGGCAACCATGAGGGGGCAAATTATTTCATACTCAGCATATGTTAGGAAACAGCTAAAGAGAGAATTTTCTAATTTGGAACAAAAAATTAAGGTTTTAGAGCTAAAATTGGCTGAAAAATGGGAACAAGTTACTCTACAGATACTGCAAAGAAATCTCATATAAGTACAATGAGATTTCTTCGCAGTTGGTCAGGAAAGATTTGTTTTTTCAGCAGGCCTTGTATTATGGAAACTCGAATAAAGTGGGAAGAAAGGTAAAAATTGTTGCAGTCAAAGATGAGAAGGGGGATACCCATTCTCAAATTGGAACTATTTTAAAACAATTCCTGAACTTTTATAAAAATTTATATTCTTCCGAGCCTTATTTAAATAAGGAATTAGGATTAGAATTTTTACAGTTAATCAAGGGACCAAAAATTCCCGAGCATGTAAAAGGAGCCTATATCACTAAAAGAGGAGCCTATATTGCTAAAAGAATTACAAACAGCATTGAAATGTCTTAAGAGTTGGATCCGCTCCAGGTGGTGATGGTTTCACTGTAGAGTTCTATAAATCATTCCAAATTACCCTATTACCACATCTATTAAAATTATATCAGGTTGCATTACAGGTACTATGGCATAATCTTTAACTATAGTTTTGCCGAAGCCAAATAAAGATCCTATGTTGGTTTCAAATTACAGGCCTATTTCTTTGATAAATGTAGATGGGAAACTTCTGGCTAAGTTATTGGCTTTACACTTGGCCAAGGCTCTCCCTCATATCTAACAATACCAGGCTGGCTTTTCATATGTTAAATTTAACAAAAGCCATGGAAGATCCAGCCTTCTCTTTCTCCTTAGATGCAGAGAAGGCATTTGATTATGTGGAATGGACCTTCATATATCAAGCAATGGATTGGTTTGATATAGGTTCGGGATTTATATAAATGATTTAAACTTTGTATAGCTCCTCTGCTGCTAGATTGTATATTAATAATAATTTCTCAGAGCGTTTCTGTTTGCAGCGGGGAGTTAGACAAGGGTGTCCTTTGCTTTTTGATATTGTATTGGAACCCTTGTTATTAGCTATTCAACAGGCGGAGGCTATTCGGGGTATTCCTTATGCAGGTCAGGAATACAAAGGGCTCCTTTTACGAAGCCATTTTAGCGGTTTAACACACGTAATAGCGCACACTAAACTGCTGGCTGCACTAGACGCTAAAGCCAGCATTGAGCTGGCGTTAGTTCTAACCGCGTAGCGCGGGTTTAGCGCGCACTAAAAATCTGCGTACGCTAAAACTGCTAACACGGCTTCGTAACAGGAGCCCAAAGTCTCTGCATATGCAGATGTTTTGCTTCATTTGAGAAACCCTGAAACAACCATTTCATATTTACTGGATTTGATTGAGAAATTTGGGAAATTTTCAGGATACAAGATAAACTGGAGTAAATCAGAGGTTCTTCCGCTTAATGTACATTGTACAAAAGCTTTATTTGATTCATTCCACTTTCTTTGGAAGGAAGAGGGTTTAAAATACAGTGGTACCTCGGTTTACGAGTGCACCAGTTTGTGAGTGTTTTGCAAGACGAGCAAAACATTTGCAAACTTGGTGCCTCGTAAACTGAGCTTGCCTCGCTGTACGAGCGCCCCCCCCCCGCGATCTGGCATCCCCCCAGCAATCCGGCATCCCCCCCCTCCACCGCGATCCTACTTCCCCCCACCCCCTCCGAGCAATGACACTTCCTTTACCCGACTTGGCACCAGTGCCGGTGCCCGAAGATCCTCCCTCTTCTGGCGCGGCCTGGGCTGGGCGGTGCATCGGAGATCCTCCTTCTTCTGGTCTGGGCTGCACTGGCTTTGAGCATTTGCGCATGCTCAAAGCCAGTCCAGCCCAGCCCAGACCAGAAGGAGGATCTCCGATGCACCGCCCAGCCCAGGCCACGCCAGAAGAGGGAGGATCTTCAGGCACCGGCACTGGTGCCAAGTCAGGTAAAGGAAGTGTCATTGACTGCTTTGGGGGGGGGGGGGAAGCCAGATCGCGGGGAGGGGTTTGGAACAGCGTCGGATTCTTCAAGGGGGGGTAGAATGGAGTAGCGCCGGTCGCCTCGGGGGGGGGTGAGGGGAGGAGGTGGAACCAATCAAAACAGTTTCCCTTACTTCCTATGGGAAAACTTGCTTTGATATATGAGCAATTTGGTTTACGAGCATGCTTCTGGAACGAATTATGCTCGTAAACCAAGGTTCCACTGTATTTAGTTATCTGGATGAGACAATGAAAGTAAATGAAAAATCTTTATTGCTAAAGGTCACAGAAATGTGTGAGCAATGGAACCCCTTATATCTGTCTTGGTGGGGGAGAGTTCAAACTGTTAAAATGATGATTTTGCCTGTGGTTTGTTATCAAATGGGTATGTTACCAGTTTTTTTTTCCGGGGTCCTTTTATAAAAAGTTAAATAGTATACTGATGAAATTTATTTGGCTGGGTAAAGTTGCAAGAATTGCTTTAGTATTTTTACAAAAAAAAAATTGCGGAGGGTGGGGTAAATTTTCCTAATTTTTATAGGTATCATCAATCCTATATTGTGCGTCAGGGATCCTCCTAGAGCTCATGGAAAGTCTCTCAGATTGGTTATGGTTGGAATGGCAACTCCCATCTCCACTGCGATTAGGTCACGTTCTAAGTATCAAGATGCCTAGGTTATATAAAGAAAATAGAATATTAGTAGATACATGGAAAACCCTAAAATGTGTGAATAATTTAACACTTATTCCAGTACATAAATCAACATATCAAGCCCTATGGCTGAGCTCCAAAATTCAAATTGGCAGATTTAAGGTCATCTGGAAATATTGGATGAAAGCAGGTATACGTACTTTAGATGATTTTATTTCTGATGGTAAACTGCTTGACTTTTCACAATTGCAACAAAGTTTGGTCTTATTAAATCACAAAATTATAGATGGTTACATTGAAGCAGCCATTCAGGTGAGGTTCCCTGAATGGAAAAAAATCTTAGTAATCAGTATAGTTTGCCGTTCTTGTGTTTCAGGTGGACTTTCTGGGACACCAGGCCGCTCAGTGGTATAAATCAATATCTGGATTTTTAAAAAAATAAGTAACCAAAAACTGGTCTACGGGACATTTGGAGCATTGAGATAAAGCATCAAATTACTGCGTCTCAATGGCCATGAATTTGGACTTGGAGAATGAGATGTACAGTGTCGGCATCTATGAGACAAACTTGGTTTTTCTTGTTACATGGAGCATTTTTGACCCCAGTTCGTTTACAGAAATTAGATAGTTCTAAGCCTAATAGATGCTGCATTGTCATCTTGAAGCTGGGACTTTAGATCATTTATTATTCTATTGTCCATTGATACTTGCTTTTTGGAAATCAATTTGGGGTCAAATAAATGGTTTTAGAAAATTTGGTTGCATTATCCTATGATACTGTGTTATTTGGTACATCAATGAGGGCTAAGAGTCAAATATCATCTAATAATAATAAGCTATTACTCATTATAACAGGGGTTGCCATACAACATATAATGAAAAATTGGGATCGTTTTGAATTATAGCTTTTGGTGGAACTCTCTATGTCACATATTTAAAGTGGAAAGGGTAATTGCCAAGCAGCAGGAGAACATTAAGAAGTTTCAGGATATTTGGGATCCATTAAGAAAATACTGTAATGAATGAATATAATTTTTTCCCCTTAAATATGCACATCCAGGGTGGGGGTATTTTGGTTTTCTTTTGAGTGTAAACAATGTGGGGCGGTGAGGTTATTATATGTTTTCTTGGGTTTGATGAAAGTTATTGAATAGGGAGGGGGAGGGATATGGGATCTGAAATAGAATTTTAGAGTATTAAGTGATTTATTTAAGTACAAATTGATGTTATATATTGTTTCGCTTATTGTAAGTGTTAAAAATGAATAAAGAACTTTTTAAAAAAAAGAAGTTCAAGGCGCACTATACATGGTATTCAATTGTCACAGCAATGCCATCATCTACTATGTAACATATTATGTTATACAGTAATGAAAACGTGGAAGGACTTCACTATCGCCAATCCATCAATGTCATTGAAAGAGTGATGAAAGCTGTTAAGCCAGAAATAGTGAAACTGTGCTGGAAGAATCTTTGGCCTGAATGTGTAAAGGAGTTTATTTATTTATTTATTCAATTTTCTATACTGTTCTCCCTCGGGAGCTCAGAACGGTTTACATGAATTTATTCAGGTACTCAAGCATATTTCCCTTTCTGTCCTGGTGGGCTCACAATCTATCTAATGTATCTGGGGCAATGGGGGGATTAAGTGACTTGCCCAGGGTCACAAGAAGCAGCATGGATTTGAACAAGGAGCAGCATGGATTTGAACCCACAACCTCAGGGTGCTGAAGCTGTAGTTTTAACCACTGTGCTACACTCTCTTTACCACAGAGCCGGTCTAAAAAATTACAGAAGACACTGTGGACTTGGCAAAGAACATGGGTGGGGAATAATAATAATAACTTTATTCTTCTATACCACCACAATCATGCCACTTCTAGGCGGTTCACATCTAAGAGAGCTGGACAATCAGCGAGTTACAATATGCAGATAGTCAGTGAAATTACAGTATTCAGAATCTTAAAAATGCAGTGAATTACAATACACAGTTTGTTTAGAATTTCAGAGGGGACATTTAGGAAAAAAAGAATTGGAATTAGTGTTTGGAGTAGTTAATATTTAGGTGATATATCTGTCGAATAAGGCAGTTTTTATGACTTTCTAAAAGCGACGTAGGTCAGTCTAGCTCCATTAATGTAGTTGTCTAGCCAGTGTTGTTGTTTGTTTGCTTGGTACATAAAAGTTCTATCCAGAAAGGTTTTGTATTTACAGCCGGTAATGCTTGGGTATGCAAATAGATTGCAGTTTCTGGTTTGTCTTATGGGACTGTATAATATGAAGTGAGATTACAAGTATGTAGGAGCTAGTCCCCAGACAAGCTTGAAGCATATGCAAGAGAACTTGAATATTATTCGTGCCTCGACTGGCAGTCAGTGCAGCAGTCTGTAGTAGGGGCTGACATGGTTGCTTTTTTTAAATCCAAATATCAAGCGGACCGCTGTGTTCTAGACAATTCTAAGTTTCCTCACTGTTTTTTTTGGTATACCCATATAAATGATATTGCAATAATCCAGTGTAGAAAGTACTAGTGATTGCACTAGTAATCTAAATAATGGGTCAAAGTATTTTTTGATGGTCTTTAATTTCCATGTCAGGAAACACTTTTTTACCACTAAATTTGTGTGTTCAACCATTGTCAAATGTGTGTCTAATGTGACTCCCAATATTTTTATTGTTTTAGTAATCGGGTAGTCGTGATCTTTTATATGTAACGTTGTTTTGGTAATTTTGTCCCTTGGGCTTGCAAGGAAGACTTGTTTTTTCTGTGTTTAGTTTAAGCTTGAAGTTGATTGTCCAGAGTTCTATTTCGGTCATAATATGAGAAATGTATTCTGAGGTCTCGTTTGTTATGCTGTTCACTGGGATTAAAATGGAAATGTCATCTGCATATATGTAATAGTTTAAGTTTAGCTTTTGCAGTAAGTGTCCTAGGGATGAGATGTAAATGTTGAATAATGTAGGTGATAGTGGTGAACCCTGTGGTACTCCCGAGGGGTTTCTCCAGGAGTTTGAGTTTCAAGATATGGATCTGGGGGATATTCAAGACTTAATTCATCAGCTCTGGTATCTATTAACAGAAGATGACCTAATGGACCTGAATATTCCTGAAGGAGAGGCAATACCAGATGAAGAAGAAGTGCCAGAGGACAAGTTTTCAATGAACAATATTGCGGAGGGTCTGTGTAGGTTCAGTGCTGTCATGGACTATTTTTATAGCATCAACTCGTCCAAAGCAAGTGACTGAAAGTGCATGTAACATTTAAGGCGCAATCACGTAAATCAGCCCTGTAGCTGTTGTAAATGCCTGCACCTAGATTTATTTATTTAAGTATTTATACACTGTTTATAGCTTAAACGGTTTACATTCAGGTGCTCAAGTATATCTCCCTATCTGTCCTGGTGGGCTCACAATCTGACTAATGCACCTGGGGCTATGGAGGACTAAGTGACTTGCCCAGGGTCACAAGCAGCAGCACGGGGTTTGAGCCCACAACCCCAGGGTGCTGAGGCTGTAGCTCCAACCACTGTGCCACACACCCCTCCTTACACATGTAAGTGGAAGAGTGGCCTAGTGGTTAGGGCTGCAGACTCATCACCCTGAGGTTGCAGGTTCAAGCCCAGTGACCCTGGACAAGTCACTAACACTCCATTGCCCCAGGTACGTTAGTCATATTGTGAGCCCACCAGGACAGATAGGGAGAAATACTTGAGTACCTGAATGTAAACTGTTTAGGCTATAAGCAGTGTATAAATACATCTAGGTGCAGGCATTTACAACAGCTACAGGGCTGATAAGTGATTGCGCCTTAAATGTTACATGCACTTTCAGTCACTTGCTTTGGTAATCTCTACGTAAAGTAGGCGTCATGACTAGCATCTTTATTAGGTGCTCTGTTTAAGAATTACTGCCTGAAAGTGGACAAAGTCACATTATTGGGCCTATTACACACTAGGATACCAAGGGAACTCCAAGAGGTTCTGGTGAATCCGCTGAAGAATCTGTTTAATAGATTTTGCAGACATGTTGTTCTGGAGAAAGATGTATGCTGTTCCTCTCTATGAAAGTGGTAATAGGGTGGAGGCTGGAAACTACAGACAAGATAACAACTTTAGTAATGAGAACATTAATGGAGACCCTCTGCAGTAAAATAACAGTAAACTATCTTGAATTCAGATGGTTGCAAGAGCAGAGGCAGTTACACATGGTTTTATGAGAAAGATCACATCAAGTGAATCAAGTTATTTCTTGAAGGTGGATGTTTACTTGATCTCAGTAAAGTTTTGATATTGTCCTCCACAGGAAGTCCATAAATAAACCTAATGACTTAGAGAAGGACAGAGGTGATAGACTAGATCAGTGATGGCTAACCTTTTTGAGCCCGAGTGCCCAAACTGCCGCACAAAACCAAAGAATTTCCTCAAAGTGCCAGCACGTCAATTAAACCTTAACAAGATTTTAGTATCTAAAAACTCTTTATAAAGTTGCCTGAACTATGTAACATCATTTTTAAAGGTTGGAATCTTTGTATTGTCAGAGAATCAATTTGATTCACAATCCTTTGGTTTTCATTTCAATTTATTGGCAATTAATGTTTTAATGATTTCATTCAATTTAATGAATTTAGAAAGAATTTGATTCAGTTATACAATATATTTTAAATGTATTATTCACATAACATGTCAAATGTATCCTGAGTAAAAAAAAAGATAAACTTCTTAAAACTGTTAACTGTGTCAAGACTCGGTGTGCATTCCCAAAGAGTCTATACATGTTTTTTTGTAAAATTTACAATCAAATTAGAAAATAGTTAAATCATTACATTTCTAATAATATGATGTAAAGAAAACAAAAGAGCTTTCAATTAAACCAACCGTTTTTATTGGAAATTCCAGATTGGAATACAACAGGGCCATGTAAAGTCCCTTTTTTAAATAACATCTTTAAATAATATTTAAATAACTTAGAAAGTGTCTTAACTGCAAACTGAAAACACTGCTTCATGTAAACATATGCATTGGGCATGCTCTGAAAAAAATTAATGTGATTTTTGTTGTTGCATGCATGCTGATAACTTGTCAATCCTTGGCTCATAGTGCGTTAATTTCAGAGCAACACATGCAGCACTCATGTCATCCGTTAATCTGTTTCTAGCATCAGATTTTATTTGATTCAAAGCCGAAAACAGCTGCTCACAAGCATAGGATGACCCAAACAAAGTAAGAAGAGCAATCCCAAGTGCTTTCATGGACTTAAAATTGTCTGGCAGAGAATTCCACGCTTTTAGGATTTCATTTTCAGAACTGCTAGCAGTGATTTCATTTGTCACCCTTTCACACTCAATACATTCAAGAGCCGCACGCAGGTCATTGAATTTACTTTTCCAGATAGAGCTTTCTTGAAATTCCAGTAGCTCCATTTCCAAATTTTGAATATCCAACCACTGTAAGCAGGAAAGATCAAGATCTTCAAATGTGGACTTTTCTGGGGACGTTATAAATGAAAGGGTTGTCTCCATCTTACGGAACTGAGAAAATCTTTTACTAAAATTCTCCTTTGCTTCGGCTACAATGGTGGAATATGCTTTGTGGATTTCCTGGTGTTTTTTATGACTGTCCACAAATGTTGTAGAATTATCCAAATGTATTTTTAGGTTGGGGAAATATTTTAGCTGTCCACTCTCAAGGTCTTTTTCAAAAACATGCAATTTTCTCTCAAAAGCTTTGATGTCACTAAACATGCTTTCTGCTGTTTTTCCCATGCCTTGTAATTTTTTGTTTAGTACATTAAAGTGGTTAGTAAAATGTGTAAAGAACATGAGGTTGGTAAGCCAGGCCATGTTGGTGAGTTGAGGATAGTCTTCCCCCTTTTCGTTCATAAATAGCCTAACTTCTTCCAAGCAGGCCACAAATCTCTCTAACACTCGTCCTCTGCTCAGCCACCGGACATTATTGTACATCAGTAAAGTGTTATATTATGCCTGAATCTCATCAAGAAGGGTTTGAAATTGTCGAAAATTAAGAGCACGCGCCATGATGAAGTTCACCATTTTTGTTACATCTTTGAGGACATCGTCAAGTTTTTTGCCGCTTTCTTTGGCGCAGAGAGCCTCTTGATGTATTATGAAGTGAAATTGAATCAGTGGATGTTTTGCTTCCTTAGCAAAGAAATGAATGAATCCTGATGTTGTCCCCACCATGCTAGGTGCTCCATCGCTAGTAACTGAAACCACTTTTTCTGGACTAATGTCTAGTGATGAAAAAGCCTCCATCACAGCATTGTGGATATCTATCCCTTGTGTTCTTCCAGGCAAAGACAGCAGTTTTACCAGCTCTTCTCTCATGATGTAACCAGTAGCATAACGCAAAATGAGCGCTAGTCTTGCATGGTTAGTAATATCTGTACTTTCATCCAAGCACATGTAGTAGAAGGGTGCTTTTTGTAAGTCGCAAGTAAGCTGTTGACTAACATCAGCAGCCATTCGCAGAACCCTATCTTTTGCAGTATTTCTGCTTAGCGGCATCTCAGAGATGCGCTGCACAATTTTATCCTTGTTTTGGAAATCATGGAAGAGTGAATTACTCCCAGCCAAAATTGCCTTTTTAATAAAATCTCCATCAGAGAGGGGCTTACCATGTTTTGCCATGCACAGTGAAATTTGAAAGCTGGCAACTGTAAGATGATTAGTTTTTGAAAGATAGTTGCTAAAACTAAGAGACTAGGAGTGATATTTCTTTAATTTTCCTACAAGGAACTCTTTTTTTTGAGCTAAACCAAGTTCAGCAACACTGTTATGGTTGGATTAAAGTGACGTTTGACACTTGATGTGCGAGACACAACACTTTCATTACACATAATACACAATGCTTTCCCACTGCATTCAATCACTCCATATGTACTCTGTCCAGGCCTTTTGGAATGGTCTTCCACTATCTGTTTTTGCTTTTTTTGCTGTACTCATTTTCTTTGTTCAAGACTTCAAGTCTACAAAAAGATAAAATTTGTATAATAAAAAAAATCTAATGAAGTGCTATATCCAAATCCGTCCCCATAAAAAAATATGTGATTGGGGAATTTTACTAATTGTAGACATCCGTTTTGGTCAAAAAATATACTGTCCGGGTGAAAACCGGACTTGTGCAACCTGAGTGTATGGGAAAAGGACTTTTATTTTTCATTATTGGAGCCTTTGTTATTTTATTATGATGTTTACAAAAGCACTGTGAAGGGCCACATATACACGTTACTGTTTTTTGCTATATTGAGTTTTCCATAAGGTACAGCACAGAGGATTAGTGTGTTGGTTGTTCAGAGAGCCCAGCCCTCCTCTCAGCTTACTGAACTTCTCTATGCAATCATCATAAGCAGCTTTTTTATTTCCTCGAATTTAGCATGTCCCCCATGGAAGATACAGAGGTTTTTACAGAGGAGCACATTATTAGACACATTAACATCCCCCCATATCCTCACCTCTCTAGCATGGGAGCACTAGGAACTGTTCCTGATTACAGATGTCACATGTGGAGTCACACTACAGCCTCACTGAGTTCCTGTGACAGACTCAGTGTGAAGCTTCTCTTCCTCCCCCCACTTCCCCCTCACACTGCCTGGCTCATAGGATACTAAGGGGAAGACAGGCAGGCTAAACATCCACTCACAGGACTGCAGCCAGCACAGGAGGATGGGCCGCGGCCCACCGGGACAATGCCCGGTCCTCCCAATGGCCAGTCCGGCCCTGTTGCCAGGTGAGCTGCAAAGCAGACACCGGCACACTCGCTTCCCGCCGCGCCGCATATCTTAATTGCGGACTAGAGAGTTGCGCGGGGACAGAAATCCCACCCATCCCCACCCGTCCCCGTGAGGAATCCCACCCGTCCCCGCCCATCCCTATAAACTTCAGAAATAGTTATTTCATTTAATTATGCTACTGAATTAAAGGATCTGGTAGAAACCCATTTACAAATAAGCAAAAAGACTATTAATTTGGAAATATTAATTGGGAAGAATACACACTTTGTAAACAGGTTTCTACCAGAGCCTCTTTTGTTTATAAATTTTTATCAACACAACTAATATACTACTTTATCCTGAAGCAAAAAAAAAAGAAAAAAAGAAATAGAATTCTTTTCCTACCTTTGTTGCCTTGTTTCTGCTTTCCTCATGTTCTCATTCAGTTCCTTCCATCCACTGTCTCTCTTCCTTCTGCGTCTTCCATTTGCTCTGTTACTGTGCCTCTCCCTTTCTCCCCCCTTCCAAATTGGGCTTCACCCATCTTCTTCCCTCCGCTCCCCTCATAGTCTGGCATCTCTGTCTTCTTTCCTGCCATCGTCTTCTCCCCACTCTCTCTTCCCCATTTCCTTTCAGCATCCTTCTCCCCCCCATCTTCCCCATGTCCTGTCAGCGTCCTTCTCCCCCCTCTGTCTTCCCCATGGCCTTTCAGCGTCCTTCTCCACCCCCCCCCCGTCTTCCCCATGGCCTTTCAGCGTCCTTCTCCACCCCCCCATCTTCCCTATGTGCTTTCAGCGTCCTTCTTCCCCCCCGTCTTCCCCATGTCCTGTCAGCGTCCTTCTCCCCCTTCTGTCTTCCACAAATGCTTTCAGTGTCCTTCCCCCCCACCCCGTCTTCCCCATGGCCTTTCAGCGTCCTTCTCCACCCCTTTGTCTTCCCCAATGCTTTCAGCGTCCTTCTCCCCCCTCCTTCTCTCCCGCCCCGGGTGCAGCACAGCCGGCCAGGTCCCCTTACTTTTGTGGCGCTTCCCCGACCGACAGACCGACAACAGCCCTGGTCTGACAAACCTCCCTGCCCTTAACCGCAAATCTAAATTTCCTTCTTACAGCTGCGTGAGCGCGTTGTACAATTTTTTTTACATAGTTCCCCCCCCCCCGACGTCCGATTCATCCCCCAGCCCTGAAAGCCTGATGCTCCACCCCGAAGGACTGCTTGCACTCCCCCCCTCCTTCAGCGGTCCTTCAGGGTGGGGCATCAGGCTTTCAGGTTGGGGACAGGACTTCAATGGGGGACAGGCAGACCTTCAAAGGGGGACAGGCAGAAGGAGATTTAAATTCATGGAGCAGCATGCACGGTATACGCGTGTGCGCGCTATATAATAATTTGTTTACATAAATTTAGGTTTCCCGTGCGCTATACCCGTGTGCGTGGTATATGCATGAAAATACGGTAATCAGCCTTTTGGCAGCTATAAGAAAATGCAGTTAAACATTTTGGGCGCAGAAATCCTTCTGTTATAAGGCTCAACACCTGTGCCAAAGCTTTTGCATATACTGGACCTCAACTTTGGAAAACCTTAGCTCTTCACTTTAAATATGAACATCTTACTTTTAATAAGCTCCTTATAAACTTTGCCTCTTTAAATCAAGCCTTTCCTTCGTGATGCAGGGAACATACATTATCAACTCCTCAACTGACCTTTTTTCCCCTCCTCCTTACAGCTCTCCCTGAACTTTTAGTGGAATGGAATATTTATGTTTATTAAGATTTAATATACCACTCAGCATTTCACTGACCTAAGTGGTTTACAATGCAACAATTGATTAAAGAAAGGAACTCCATTAAAGATAGGAAAGATAGAGATAAGATACGTATATCCTAACAAGCATTCAATGAGGATGAAAACAAAGATTACATTAAAAATAAAAAAATTAGTTAATTATAAAATTAATTAAAAATGATAATAGATAATAAAATAAAAAATTCCAGTCAGATCCTAGTCCAGTGGAGACAAAGAGACCCCTCAATGCTGGGAAAGTATGGAAGGCAAACAGTAACTTGGAAGACAGTCAGGTCCAACTCCAGCATCCGATCCTCCACTTTCGGCCCCAGCCAGCTGTTTTCTCTCCCCTCTCTGCCACCATTCCTGATCGGGCTGTGGTGGAAGGTGGCTCCTCAGAAGCACCGTCTCCGAGCTCACTTTGATGCGCCGTCCTCCTCCCAACCAGCCTGACTCCAACGACGGAAAATCATGATTTTCAGCAGTGCCTCTTGATTTGAAGGAAGAGAGAGAGCCGCCGCCTGTGAAGAAGAGCTCCATGCAAAAAAAAAAAAAAAATGCCGCCGCCTTCTGAGGTGAACCACGCTTCAGCAGCACTGTCGATGTTTCTGTCTCTCCGCCCAGCTGATTTCCTTCCTTTCCACCAGTCCCAGCACCTGGCCACAAACCCTCCAAGCAGGTCTGTGCAGCCGAAAAGTCAAAGGAGCCAACTCCAATCTCTCCATCCGAGACGGCACCCCAGAACCGCCACCGTGGAACCAGATGGCGGTAGCAGGCAGAGAGCACCCCTGACCGTTAGACAGGAGCCAACAATCAGATCGATCTTAATTTTTTTTTTTTGAGGAGCTATTTACTCCAGGGCCAAAAAACAGATTAAGAGTAAAACAGATCATATAAAAGAATAAAACATAAAACATAAAATTTTGAAAACAAATAAGTAGGGTAAAGGAAAAAAATAAAATAAACAGGGTGAGGGAGACAGCACAGCTGATGACTTAACTGGCCGCCATCTTGTTAGAATAGAATGGAAAACAAAGATGAAAATGCCTTTGTATCGCTCTGATATGGCCACACCTCAAATACAGTGTGCAATTCTGGTCACTATCTCAAAAAAGATATAGCAGAATCAGAAAAGGTACAGAGAAGGACAATGAAAATGATAAAAAGGATGGGACAACTGCACTATAAGGAAAGGCTAAAGCGGCTAGGTTCTTCAGCTTGGAGAAGAGATGGCTCAGGGGTGATAAGATAGGTCTATAAAATACTGGAGTAGAGTGGAAAGGGTAAAAGTGAATCACTTGTTTACTCTTTCCAAAAATACTAGGACTAGGAGGCATGTCCAACATGTAATTAAACTCTGGAATTTGTTGCTGGAGAATGTGGTGAAATCAGGGTTTTTTGTTTTGTTTGTTTATTTCTCACCCGCCCTTATCCAGGGCGAGTTACATATTAACATACAAATTAAAACATTTACATTTGTCATACAAAACACTTCAAGGACACACTATTAACAAATTGCATACTTACATATCAAATCAAATTACATCAGCGACAAATATAATTTAAGGCCAAAACTGGCCAAACCCACACATATCAAAATATAAAATTCTATAAGTCATACAAGATGCCTCAATAACAGACATCATTAAACTAAATAAAACAAACCAGACCATCGAACGCCTCCGTGACCAGCACTCATTTCCTAAAAAAGTCATCCATAGGTCATTATTGATATGGTCATGGGAAATCCATTGCTTATTCCTAGGATAAGCAGCATAAAATCTGTTTTACTACTTTGGACCTGGATTGGCCACTGTTGGAAACATGATATTGGGCCTGATGGACCTTTAGTTTGTCCTAGTATGGCAATATGGCAATTCTTATGTTCTTATATTTTTATAGTGTTAACCGCCTAGCTGCCATTTGGCAGTAAATCAAATAAAAGGAAATAAGGAGTAAGATGCTGATATTCACGAAATCAAGTTAAGAACTTAGAATTATTTGCTGATGGTTTCAAGGGAGGGATATAGTGTGACAAGAAACAGCCGGAGCTGAAGATATATACAGGAGTATAAGTAGAAGAAAAGGGTACTAGAGTACTGTGATTACAGTGGCCATAAGACAGCGAAGACAGTCTAGAGGAGTAACCAAATTGGTCTGCATCAAAGGCCCTGTGAGACTTAAACATCTAAATATATCTACCCTAGAGGATGACACGGGGACAAATTTGTCCCTGTCCTCGCAGAGACTCTCTTGCGGGGACGGGGAAAAAAATTTGTCCCCGTGTCTACCCTAGGTAAAAAAAAAAAAAAAAGGGAGACTTAAATAACTGGAGAATATTAATGCACAAGAAACAAACCTTCAAGAGAGAATGTTCTAGAATGACAAGTCAAAGTTCTGAGGTGAGACAAACACAGTAAGGCTGGTGAAACCATGGACACCCTCCTGGTTTGGCTGGCAGGAGCTAAAAGACACAGAATAAGCTTAGAGCAATAGTCTACAATAAGTGGCCCCTGCAGTCCATTTTTGTGGCCCTCCTATCCAGCAACCCCCACTGCTACTGTGGGTAGAGAAAAGGCCTTATGAAGCTCTGTTATATCACATGTGCCTGCATGGTCATACTGATGCGCTGGCACAAAAATGCCTGTCTACTCGCCTCTCCCTGTGTATGTATGTACATCAAGGTGACCATGCAGTCACACAGGTGCACCTCTGCTCCAGCTCAGTCCCAAAAATGTAAGCCAAGTGGAATTACAGGTTTACTGGTTGCTGGTGAACATACAACTCCTTTTTTAATATTGGCTTGATAGGTTTGAAAATTAGAGAAAAGGTCTGTGGTACTTTGCACCAAGGTGGGCTGACGGGCAGCAATGGAATATAGGGCCTGTGTTGTGTGCACCCTCATTGCTTGCACTTATCTACATGACGTTACACTGTTGGAAGGCATTATGCTTGTAGAATCAAAATTAGTATTTAAAATTACATTTGTAAGCCTAAAACCATTGGGCAGCCCCCAGAGCTCTCTTGTTCACTTTGTGGCCCTCTACATGGAAAAGGTTGGAGACCACTGGCCTAGAGGATGCTTACCTGCTAGAAGCATAGAAAGAAGGCATGATTGAGCCACACATATTAAAGCATCCACAGCACCCCATACCTGTCTGATTCAACAATGGGCATCTTGGCTGCCAGGATGTGCAGAAAAGAACTGCGAAAGCTTTACAAGACAAGTTTCTATGAAAGCACGATTGAGCTGAATGTAATTCATAGCATGATGGTTTACAGCATACTTTGGGGAAGACAGAGGGGGAAGAAGACGCTGAAAGGAAATGGGGGAAGACAGAGTGGGGAGAAGACAAATGGACTCAAACAGTTTGGTCACAGTGAAACTTGCTCACCTTAGAATTAATTTGGTGGTGCATAATCAGCCACAGAGCCACTAGATTGGCTACCAAGGCAGTCTTATCTATTATACCTTATTAAAAAATGTTTAAAACTATTAAGATTTATATATCTAAGAACATAAGAATTGCCAGACTGGGACAGACCCAAGGTCCATCAAGCTCAGTATCCTGTTTCCAACAGTAGTTAACCCAGATCCCAAGTAGTAAAACAGGAATTCAGAAATAAAGAATGCTCTTTCACTTCTCATTGATCCATGTCATTGGTTCCTCAATTTTGTTGTTTTGATCATATAAAGAATGGAATTAAAATGTTAGAAGAACTAGTGGTAGCATAGGATCCACACAACTGAGCTGTCACACTGTAAAGGTGTGAATCAAACCAGTAGCTTGGGTATGTGCAGCAGGCTGTAATAACTAGGATCCTAGAAGCAAGTAGGGGAACCCTTACAGAGCTCTGATTAGGCATGGGAAAGACAAGATGCTGCACAAAACTAAATGGGAAATATTGTTTTCTTTTCTATCTAAGGGGGTAGAGTACTAAAGAGAGAAGAAATCTTACAGGGGTGGCATCTTTTCTTGCCAGCACTTCCTATGTATGTATGACAGCAGCTCCAATCAAGATTCTGGCTGCACCACTTTAGGTCAAGAGCAAATGAAAAACAACATACTGTGGCCAAGATCATCTCCAAGGTTACCTGCAGGTCATCATAGAGGCTGCCACTCAGATACATGTCACGCAAGGGCATGTCAGGAAGCTTGCTATGGATGAAGGTGCGCAACTCAGCACAGATGTCCATGGCAGCCTGCTTGGCACGGCTCTGCTCACCAGCCGGGATGGCCACATTTTTGCGGTAGTACGAGAAGAGTTTTTCCTGCATGGAAAGACGCAGTCGGGCTTTCTTGAGGTCCGTGGAGCTTTTCTTACTGGGGGGCTTGAGGTGAGGGAAGTCTAAAGTGGAAACAAGGAGGTTAATGATGAAAAATTAAAGGAACCAAGATTAAGCTATGTGCAGCAGACGGATGGGAACCCAGCTGAGAGCTGCCAGTGGAAGTTTTACAAGTATTGGGCAACCAATTTGGATGAGACTGTGGAGACTGAATGGGATTTGATTTATTATACCTTTCTTTCGTGGGATGGCTTAATTTTTGTTTTTTCTTTTGTTTGCTTCTTCTTAGTTGTACCTTGATGTAGTTTTTGTCTTTATCTATAGTACAATTTTTTTCTCTTCATCTCTCTTTGAGAATCGATTTTTCTTAGATATTTAATGTAACTTGGAATGTAAACCGCTGAGGTCTGTAATATGGTGTAGGCCAGTGGTTCCCAACCCTGTTCTGAAGGACCACCAGGCCAATCGGGTTTTCGGGCTAGCCCTAATGAATATGCATGGAGCAGATTTGCATGCCTGTCACTTCCATTATATGCAAATCTCTCTCATGTGATCCTGTGCATCAGAGGGAACGTGCTACTGAGGCTGGAGAGTGGCCTGCGAGGTTCTTTAAAGCCGGCCATGATCGCAGGCTGCTCTGAAGAGGAGGATCAGCGGCAGCGGTGAGCAAGGGCAGGAGGTGTGTTCCCTGCCGAGGACACGGGCAGGGAGAGAGCTTGCCTGCACTTCCGGTTGGTGAGTGAGGGTGGGAGGAGGGGAGTGGCCAGAATGTTCCCTGCCGCCGGGTTCTAAAATGGAACACAGCCACGGATCACACACCACAGCGGCAGGGATCAAGCTGTTTTAACAGCGCATGCGCCGGTAAGCTTTTATTATATAGGATTTGTTTTCTCAGGTACTTTAGCTAGATTGTGAACATTCGGGAAAGTTAGGGAATTTCCAAGTACCTAATTTTTACTTTTATTTTATTGTAACCCGTTCTGGGCTCTTGGGAGGACAGGCTATAAAAATGAATAAATAAATAAAACAAAAGATATACTTCCTATAATCTACAGACAATGCCTACTGATTATTTGTGAACTTGACAGACTTTCTAAGTTGCTAATAGAGAGCTGCACGGGAGCGGGGACGACGAGAATCCCGCGGGTTCCCCCTTCAGGTCATGGGGATCCTGTGGGTTCCCCCTTCGGGTCATGGGGATCCTGTGGGGACACCCCCTAGGGTCGCGGGGTTCGATGCACTCGAGCCGCGAGGTTCGTCTTCTTTTCCCTACCTGCCTACATGGAGGGAGAGAGACAACAACGGTAGAGGAAATGCTTTTATTTAGTGATTTTGCATCTGCTGTCTGTTCAGGAAGAAATGCATTTGTTTGGTTTTCTCTGGGGGTTGTACTGCTTGAAGAGTCGTGCATCTTACGGTTTGTTTGAATATTAGTACTTTTAAGTTTTTGGTCCTGCATTTGCATGGGGTTATTTGTTTTCTGGTAGAAATGAATGTTGAAAAGCATACAGTGTGCTTTCTGTATTTTAATCTTGTGGTTAACCATTATGTGTTTAATACGATTATATTGTATGTGTGTATATATGAAAAATGGATGGAAAAAATGGTGTTACAATTAGTACTATTATGGGGGTGGGGTCTGGGGTGGAGGTTGGTCGGCCCGGCGCTTCAGCATCCTCTTTATGGGGAAGGAAGCAGGGAGAACTCAGAACTTGGCGGCAGCCTGTTCCCCGATTGCGGCAGCAGTGGCAGCCTGTTCCCCAATGGCGGTGGCTTGGGGGAGGGGAGGGTGAAAGAAAGAAAGGGGGCAGG
The DNA here is from genome assembly GCF_902459505.1 of Geotrypetes seraphini. Lineage (NCBI taxonomy): Eukaryota > Metazoa > Chordata > Amphibia > Gymnophiona > Dermophiidae > Geotrypetes > Geotrypetes seraphini. The sequence continues at coordinate 260,651,887 of NC_047085.1, read as the reverse complement.
GAGAGAGAAAGAAAGGGGCAGGGTGAAAAAGAAAAAGTTGGGGGAGGGAATGAAGTCTGGACCAACTTTATGGAAAAATAAGTCTCCAGACAAAGGTAAAAAACGGAATTTATTGACTAAAATATGTTAGCTTTGGGAAATGTATATAGCAGATGTCTTTCTATTGTGTTCAAAATAAAAGGAAATGGTTTTATTTCTACAGTGTTGAAGTACTTGCTGACCCTTGCTGTGACTGGTGGGGATCCCCAAGCACCGCCAGCAGAGGACCTCCTCTAGAGACGGCCAGAACTCCCCTCCACCAAGCACAGCAGTCGCTGGCAACATCCATGAGCCACTGAGGTGCCAGCATCTGTGACTCAGGGACGCTACTGCTGCCTGCCAAGCTTGGCAAAAGGTGCCCCTGGCCAACTGCAAATGAAGTCTTCAGCTGACAGCTTAGGGGTTCTCATCAGCTGAGTATTTATATTTTATATTTACATTAGAGGCTCTGGTAGAAACCCGTTTACAAAGTATGTATTCTTCCCAATTAATATTTCCAAATAAAGTGTCTTTGCTTATTTGTAAATGGGTCTCTACCAGAGCCTTTAATTCAGTAGCATAATTAAATGAAATAACTATTTCTGAAGTTTATAGGGACGGGCGGGGATGGAGGGGATAACTCACGGGGACGGGTGGGATTTCTGTCCCCGCACAACTCTAGTTGCTAAACCAGAAAGATGGAACTGGAAATCTCCCTGTTAGACACCTATCTTCCTATCTACCTCCCTACTATAAGCAAGTCTCACCTCCCCTTCACAGCCTCTCCAGAATTTACTGCCATATGCTCTGCACTTTTCCATTTTTTTAAATGCTGCGGCTTGGTTACCATGAACCCTAAAGGAAAGGAAAACACTTAACTATACTTTAGTACTTTAAAATCAATGCCCAATTTATGCTGGCCTGGTAGTTTAATGCTGCAACACATAATCTGGGCTAAAGATGTTTTTATTTCAAATGTTTTCACAGTTGTAACTACCATATATACTCGAATATAAGATTATATTTTGGGGCCCCAAAATGGGTGTTCTCGTCTTATATTTGGGTCAGCGCTCACCCGCCCTGTTCCCGGACTTGCTGCAGGCCTCCATTGGCCTGTCCTATGACCTGGTGAGCCGGGACAGGAGGGATCCCTCTCATCTCCTGTCCTGGCCAACTCAGACAACTTTTCTACCTCCCTCCCGGGTCCCCCCCCCCCCACATACCTTTTTGAATCCCTGGTGTACCGGGCAGGAACGAGCTTTCCGCGCTACTGCCCCATGCTGAGCCGCTTTGAATGGCTGCTGCGAGTTCTTGCAGTCCAGCAGTGTACTGAGCAAGAGTGAGCTTTTTGAGCTCTTGCCCAGCGCTGACCCACTTGCTGAATGGCTGCCACCAGTTCTCACGGGACTTGTGAGAACTGGCAGCAGCCATTCAGGGAGCGGCTCAGGATCAGGCAAAAGCACAAAAAGCTCGCTCATACCTGGTATACTGCTGGGCCGTGAGAATTCAAAGCAGGAGCACAGGTTTGCTGATCACCAGGGATTCAAAAAGATACATGGGGGAAGGTGGGAGGAAGGTAAAAAAATTGTCAGTCGGCTGGGACAAGAAATGGGAGCAATCCCTCCTGGCCTACCACTTGCCTACCAGGTCATTCGAAGACAGAGTGGGGAGAAGACGCTGAAGGGAAATGGGGAAGACAGGAACCCCGCGAATTTTGAAAAACCGCAAATACGGTTTTTTGTGGGGGAGACTGGAGAGGGCAGTGGGAGAGAGCAGCCGGAGTGCCAGCGAGTGCAGGAAATCACTCGCTGTATGCTCCGACCACCTCTTCCTGCACTAATCGGGCATTACCAATCAGAAGCTGCGTGTCAAAGCAGCTCCTGATTGGCAAGGAGCGACTTAGTGCAGGAAGAGGTGGTCGGAGCATACAGTGAGTGATCTTTCACTCGCCGGTGCTCCAGCTGCTCTCTCCTGCCTCTTCAGCTGTCCTCTCCTTGTTGGCGGTTTGTGGTCGGAAAATACAGCGAACCGCTGACTGCGGGAACACTGTACTGTACTATCCACCTAAACCCCAAAAGTTCCAGGCAGATTAGATATAGCTAGGCATTCCCTAGGAAAACAGCAAATAATATATTTTATATTGACTAAGTTACTCAAACTTACAAGCACCAGCTACAGGTCTGCTGTACTGAATCTATTTCTTGCTGTTCCCTTATTTCAGTGTGTTTCTCAAGTTAGTCCTAGACTACCTTCTTGCCAGTCAGATTTTTAGGATATCCACAATGAATAGGCATGAGATTGGTTTGCATACATTGCCTCCACCGTATGCAAATCTTTTCCATGCATATTCATTGTGGATATCCAGAAAACGTGACTGGCAAGGGGTAAGGTTACTCCAGGACCGACTTGAGAAACACTGCCTTATTTCTTCCCTGAGGGTCTACACCAGAGGTAAGCAGTTCTGGCCCTGAATGCTGCAGGTCCGTCAGGATGTCAAGATATCTACAATTAATATGCATGAGCTACAACTGGACACTATAAGTCATTCTAATGCTACTCCTTCAAATGGTGGTATAAAAAAATCACTTAATTAAAATGTAAATGCATCTCATGCATATTCAATATGGATGTCTGAAATACTCAACTGGATAATGGCAGTAAAGGACCGGAGTTTACATCTTTCCCAGTGTCTATCCCACTTAAGATGCAGTTAGCCTGGCATCTGATTCAAGTAGCACTCCATACCCAAGATTCTCTCTACTAACCCAATGCCATCTCTGTAGAACAAGAACCCGCGCTGGATACCAAACTACGAACGCCAGTGCAAACAATTTCACTTTGCAGTCAGTACTAGCAAAAAGCCCCAAGATCCCCACACTAGACCCAGGCCTTTCTGTTCTCTAGAGAGCAGGCATGGGATTCCCCTGTGATCCTGCCAGAACTATAGATGCCACATAGAAGCAGTCAGCAGCAGCAGTGATGAGACAAAAGTCATGATAGATCCGAGGTATAACAAGTGGAGCAACATGTAACTTCAGACTCTTCAGACATCTCAATCCTGTGATCTCCTGACAGACACAGCTCCTGCACCAAAAGCAGCACTTCACGTAATGAGGCACAATCAAATTCAGAATCTAAATGGTACCCAGGGTATGTTTCTGAGATCTAAACCTCCTCTAACCTGGATCAAATGCCGTTGGCTCCGTAGGCAGGCTCTGCAGTGAGCGACTGATGTTGTTTTTCATATCTTTGTTCAGCATACGAGATGATGACCCCATCCAGGAAGGCTCCTCCCAGCTCCTTTTGCCAGCCTGGCTCATCCTGGAAGGGCTGGCAGGGGCACTAAGGGCCCTGTCATACATCTGAAACCAGAGCAAAACAAGGCATGAGAGATGGCTACAGTTACCAGGAAAACTTGCTCTGCTCCTTATCTCCTAGCCAACTCCAGTCACACTCTCCCTACACTGTTCCATTATAGACCCCTGGGTCATGTTTATCACCCCCCAAATTCACTGGCAGGCCAAATGCTCAAAACCTAATGCCAGTGCTAAGGGCAATTAGCGTCAATGTTAGTGTACCACCCAATGCTCTAATGGCTTCCCTTATTTGGTCGTTAGCTCCACTCAGTGCATCCAGAATGCACCATGCAGGATGGAGTGCCACCATTTTGATGCTGCCCTTGGAGAGAGAAGGGAAGGATGCCTACTCTCTCCTCCTTGCTTTCTCAAAGGTATGTTTGGGGCTATGGGTTGGGGGGGGCGGGGGTAGGGAGTCCACAACTGGTCAGGCATCTTACTGGAACAATTGTCAGCGGGACTGGAAGGGGTCCACCAGACCACCAAGAGCATTTTTTTAAGGGGGGGATTGTTCAAAATGTTGGTTTCTTGGGGGGGGGGGGGGGTATGTCAACTTTCTGTCAGTGTCTGAGCCAATCAGTGCTCAGGCATTGACAGGAAAATAGTGCAGAAGAGTGAGCAGCAAATTACTACCACAATTCTAACATAGCATGAATTTGCATGATCATTACTCTGAGTATGCTGTGCTGATTTTTCAGCACTGGATTTGCAGTAGAGTTTCCTCTACAGCAAATCTTTTGAGCATGGGCCCTAGGGAGCATAACACACACCCAAAGGAAGTTGCTCAGGTAAACACAGGAATGCAATGAAGCAGCCTGCTGGCTGAGTCATAGACACTGGAAGCCGTAAGTCACCTCTTCTAGCTACCAGTATTCTTTATTTCAGGTTCAGTTCACCTCTCTTTTTAGTGACTTTCTTTCCGCTTTATTAGTTTCATACTGTTAAATAAAATTATATGTTCCAGAGAGGTAGACATGTTTGTCATTTTTCCCTGCTAGAGACCATGGGTTCTGAATAAGAGAGTTGAAAAGGACAGAAATTTTGCCCATCCCTAATGGAATCTAAGATCCATTCCATCCCCACCCTTCCCTCAAATAATCTCCTCAATCCCCACCCATATCTGCAGTTGACACTATTTACTTGCTCACATCCTTCTGTTTCCTCCCAATCCCAACAGCCTCCCGTGGATTTTTTGAATGGTATTCACTATTCAATCTGCTTGTCAAGCTTCAGTCTGGTGTTTTAGCTCCCTCTCTGGGCATCCCATGTCTCATTCTGGCACTCCAATTGCCTCTCTCAGTGCATGCCAAGCCTCATTCCAGAGTCACTAAAGATCCTGACTACACTCTCACAGGAATCCTGTGGCAACTTCTTCCATCCCCTCAGGAATTCCACAATCCTCATTCCCATGCAGCTTTCAGGATATTTGCAATAAATACGTATGAGGTAAATTTGCATACATTGAAGAAAGCACAAGCAACTTATCTCATGCACATCCATTGTGGATATCCAAGGACACAAGATATCTACAGGTTATCAAGGCCTGGGTTAAGAATCCCTAGTCTAGACTAAATGATATGTTGAGACATGAGATTCTGAAGAGACAAATCTATCTACTTCACATATTTAATGAATTTAACTCTTCTTGAAAACTCATGCCTCAATGAATAGCTTAGGCAAAAAGGCACCAGCAGTCTCCAAGCTTATAACAACCTCACCATTGTGCTCTTTCAGAGAACGCTTCGCCTCACCTAATCTCAGATCACGGTCTTTCCAGTACTGCCTCCAGACCTCTCAATCATACTCTCCTGTCTATCCCCAAGACTTCCACTCAAGCCTGTTCTCCCACTGCACCTCCTTACCCATCTCCAGATCCCACTTCAAACTGAACCTTCTTCCATTCAGTTATTTTCTTATATTTAAAGCATTTATATACCCCATATCTCAAAGGGAAGCAGCTCACATTATTGCACAGTATCCGTAACTAACAATAAAAATACATTCAATATTTAGATACAGTATAACCATCCAAAAAACCCACTGACTCAACATAAGCCAATAATCAGTTATTTCACATAACTCAAATGTTAAAACTTTACATATCTGGAATAAAAGTTCCATGTGGGTTATCTTCTCAATTCCTTTCTTTTGCAACAATCCCTCCAGCTCCCTCCCTTTCCTTTTCACTGCTACAAAGAATCTCGGGGTTCCTTATCTTCTTACTCATGAGGGATCTATACTAATCATTTTATTCCTATGAACCTTGCTGCAGATAACACACTAATGTTTAGTAAAAACACCCCTACAATGCCCTAACCTCCCTCCCAACCTTTTCTAGTTTTTTTATGCTGCCTTGGCCTCAGCCTCATCTTGTCGCATCAAGATTCTATATGTTCTAATCTATTTAGTGCATATCCATTCTTAATGCTTTGTAATCCTAGGATGTTATATAAAAGGTATCCTTCCCCCCCCCCCTTGCTTCTTTTCAAATGTTTTCTACAACCTCATATGAGCAACCTGAGACTTGCCCCCTTACCCGTTTGACAGCCAGTGTTGCAATACCCAGCATGGCAGCTCCTCCAACCCCCAGCACCAGTCGAGCATTGGAGAGCATAAAGTCGATAGCTGTGCCAATGCCATTGTCTTCCTTCTTCCCCTTTCGCTCCCCTGCACCAGCCATCCTTGTGCCTGCAAAACAGAAACTGGTCAAATGCTGCCCTGGACTTCAAATACTGCTCCCACTCCTTCACTACTACACCAACAAAACTCCAGTTCTCTGCTGGCAGCGATACTCCTCCCTCTTACTGCCAGCAGCAGGCAGTTCTCCCTCATGCTCAGAACTGGTGCATCATCTGTTAAAAAAAATTTAAAAAAACCATACCATACCATACATTTTCTTCTATACTGCAAGTTTTGACAAGGATTCAATGTGGCTTACAATAAGATTTCTAATCAGTGGTTATGAACAATGAATTACAAGTTTGAAGAAGCAGAAGGGCCACAGACCTTGGCTTTTCAGAATATCTGAAGTAAACAGCAATCATATATAGCTCCATTGGTATCTTGTTTAGGGCTCTTAAGGACTAGCATGGAAAGTCTCTGCCCTAAATGTGGTGAGAGAAGAGCCCATGAAGGCTCTCCTGAGCAGCCACATGCTTGACAGCATACAGAGCCAGCATCAGGGAGTGTCTGCCATTTGCTCTGGTCTCACAAGGTCCTGCGCGAGCAGAGACACACACAAAGGCAGTGTTTCTTGAATCAACACTTGCCAGTTTATTCTTAACACGTGAAATACAGGCCTGCCTAACTTGAAACAAAATCAAGGCATCCTGGATTTGAAGAAGGCAGAAACCACAAGTGTGCATCTCAAGTTTAAAAAAAGACTGGAAACTGGAGGTTCCACACAGCACTCTGGCAGAGAACGTTGCAGCCATCTAAATATATTTGTCTCTACAGCTCATGAAAATATTACCATTGATATAGATTGCATCCATCTTTGCATTCTAAACCCACTATCTTGCCAGCAAATGTTACCAACACAAAGCTCAGCACTGCTGCCTCCTCCATCCCCCTTCCCTCTCAGAGGTCAGACTAAGAAGCCAGAAATCCCTTCAGATGACCTGAGAGTATAGGGATGCTTCTCTCTTTTGGCACATGCCCCCTTTTCCAACCTCTTCCCACATTAAGAATCAGTCTCAGTACCACGTAAGAAGCGCAGAGTGGTGGTGATCGGGGTTTCACTACTGAGAGGCACCGAGGGACCAATTTGCAGATCAGACTTACAATCAAGAGAGGTTTGCTGTTTGCCGGGGGCCAGGATCCGGGATGTAACCGCTTGCCTGGACAGACTCATCAAGCCCCAGGACCACTTCCCTATGCTTCTCATCCACATTGGAACTAACGACACTGCCAGGAACACCCAGGAGAGCATACAAGAAGACTTTAGAGCCCTGGGTGAGAAGCTGAGGAGGATGGATGCACAGGTGGTCTTCTCCTCGATCCTCCCAGTGAGGGGCAAGGGTAGAGCCAGGGAGGAGCGCATCCAGAGGGCTAACGACTGGCTGCGAGGATGGTGCAAGGAGATGAACTTCGGGTTCCTGCACCATGGAGAGGCACTACAAGGACCACAAGGATCAGACGGGCTACACCTGACCAGAAGAGGGAAGAACATCCTTGGACACCGACTAGCCCGCCTACTTCACAGGGCTTTAAACTAGGTAAGTTGGGGGAGGGTACAGGCTCAAACAACCCACCTGGCGAGCTAGGCTGCCAATACTTTTTTGAGACTGGGGTAAGTGGACACCAAAATTCTGGGTCTGGGGCGAGTACACATATTTCCAAGTCTGGGGTGGGTACATGCTGTGATTCGGGGTCTAGGGAGGGTACACACATTGCAAATTATACCAAAAGAGTCTAAGTAGCTCAAGCGGGAATTCCCCCACAGGGTACACACATTTCTGAGTCTGGGGTAGGTGCTCATATTACAGCTAGTACTAAAAGTGTTCAAGTACCTCAAGTGGGAATATCCCCACAGAAACTTAGCGAACATGCGACATGGAAAGCCATGTACGTCAACGCCCACAGTTTGGGCAACAAGATCCTAGAATTAGAGACTGAAATGAGGAACGCTGACCTGGATGTGGTGGCGATATCTGAGACCTGTCTCACGGACTCCCACGGGTGGGACATGGTCATACCGGGCTACAATTTACTTCGCCGTGACAGGGAGGGCAAAATGGGAGGAGGTGTAGCACTATATACTAAAGATGACATTAAATTCACCAGAATCGCAGATGTCAGGTACACAGGGGAATCCCTTTGGGTAAATTTGGCCAGGGGGAAAGACAAATGCCTGTATCTTGGCGTAATATACAGACCCCCAAGACAACAGGATGACCTGGACATGGAATTGATCAGAGACAGAGAATATCACCTTGCGTGGGGATACAGTACTGTTAGGTGACTTCAATATGCCTGATGTGGATTGGAACACACTTTCCTCTGCATCCAGCAGCAGCAGGAGGCTATTGAACTCTATGAAGGGAGCAAGACTGAGACAACTGGTATTGGAGCCAACAAGGGAGCAGGCAATACTGGACCTGTTACTTACCAATGGCGAAAGTGTCACAGAGGTCTCAGTGGGCGAAGCGTTGGCCTCCAGTGACCACAACATGGTATGGTTCAATCTCAAAAAGGGGTTCGCCAAATCTAACACATTGACCAAGGTCCTCAGCTTCAAGGACACCAACTTCGAGGGCATGGGGGAATTCATCCATCATGCGCTACAAAACCAAGCAGTAACAAATAACGTAGAAGAAATGTTGTCAGCTCTGAAAGATACCATACAGGAGGCAACCAACCGCTATATAAAATCAGTAAGTAAACGGCAAAGGAACAATAAGCCACAGTGGTTCTCTGCGGAGATCTCGGGCCTCATAAGAGAAGAAAAGAGCGTTCATTTCTTACAAACAATCAGGGAATCAGGACTCGAGAGAAGACTACCTGGCCAAGGCAAGAGCCATCAAAACAGCAGTTAGAGAGGCCAAATTCCGAAACGAGGAGACGTTAGCGAAGATCAAGAAGGGTGATAAATCCTTCTTCAGGTATATTAGTGACAGAAACAGAAACACAGGCGGGATAGTACGCCTTAGGAAACCAGACGGGAACTATGTAGAAGCAGACTCGGAAAAGGCTAAACTTTTAAACGAATACTTCTGTTCGGTCTTCACCCGCGAGGCGCTGGGATCCGGCCCTCAGCTACAGACAAGGGATGGCTCAGTAGACCCGTTTAATAATTTCGAGTTTACGCCAAGCAGTGTCTACTGTGAGCTGTCTAAACTCAAGGTTAACAAAGCGATGGGGCCAGACAACCTACACCCCAGGGTGCTCAGGGAGTTGAGTGACGTCTTGGCGGAACCACTATCCGCGCTCTTCAATCTCTCCCTTAGTACGGGTATAGTCCCGTTGGACTGGAAAACGGCTAACGTCATTCCACTCCACAAAAAAGGTTGCAGGATGGAGGCTGCGAACTATAGACTGGTGAGTCTCACATCAATAGTGAGCAAGCTGATGGAAACTCTAATCAAACGCCAATTGGATACGATCCTGAACGAGGACAATCTACAGGATCCCCGTCAACATGGATTTACTATGGGGAGATCCTGCCAATCCAACCTGATCAGCTTCTTTGACTGGGTGACGAGGAAGCTGGATGTTGGGGAGCCCCTAGACATCGTATACTTAGACTTCAGCAAAGCTTTCGATAGCGTACCACACCGCAGGTTGTTGAGCAAAATGAGTTCTATAGGATTGGGTGACACATTGACAAAATGGGTTGAGAACTGGCTTGGAGGTAGGCTTCAGCGGGTGGTGGTGGTGAACGGCACCCCCTCTGAAACTACGGAGGTGATCAGTGGAGTGCCACAGGGCTCGGTCTTGGGCCCGATCCTGTTCAACATCTTTATGAGAGACTTGGCTGAAGGGCTTCGAGGTAAAATAACGTTATTCGCAGATGACGCCAAACTATGCAGAGTAGTAGACAGGAGTGCAACGGTCAAAAACTCAATGTCCGATAATATGACGCACAACCTACTCCTACTGGAGCGCTGGTCTAGGATCTGGCAACTAGGTTTCAATGCCAAAAAATACAAAGTCATGCACCTTGGCAGCCAAAATCCATGCAAAAGTTACACCCTTAATGTCGAGATCCTAACAAGGACTGTAGCAGAACGGGACTTAGGGGTGATCATCAGTGAAGACATGAAGACTGCCAATCAAGTGGAGCAGGCTTCATCTAAGGCTAGACAAATCATAGGATGTATCCGTAGGGGTTTCGTCAGCCGTAAGCCTGAAGTCATTATGCCATTGTATAGATCCATGGTGAGACCCCCATCTGGAATACTGTGTACAATTCTGGAGGCCTCATTACCGCAAAGATGTGCCGAGACTGGAGTCGGTCCAGCGAATGGCCACCCGGATGGTCTCGGGACTCAAGGACCTCCCGTACGAGGAATGGCTGGATAAGTTGCGGCTATACTCACTCGAGGAACGCAGAGAGAGAGGAGACATGATCGAGACGTTCAAATATCTCACGGGCCGTATCAAGGTGGAAGAAGATATCTTCTTTTTCAAAGGTCACACGGCTACAAAAGGGCACCCGTGGAAAATCAGGGGAGGGAAGCTGCACGGTGACACCAGGAAGTACTTTTTCACCGAGAGAGTGGTTGATCGCTGGAATAGTCTTCCACTTCAGGTGATCGAGGACACAGCGTGCCTGATTTTAAGACAAAACGGGATCGTCACGTGGGATATCTTCACAGAGAAAGGTAGGGGAGGGTCATTAGGGTGGGCAGACTAGATGGGCCGTGCCCTTATCTGCCGTCTGTTTCTATGTTTCTAATGTAGAACTTGAACTGCTCATGGGCCACACAAACTACCTAAGGATTGAGGCTACACATCATAAAACAACACATTTCTGTTAGCACACCTAGAAGCTTACCCCTCCACCAGGCTGTATGGCTTCCAACTAAAAAAGGGAACAGGTGTACATCGAAGCTTGTATCACCCCCCTCCTCTGCTCTGTGCAGTCTGGAGGAGTCTTGTGTCACACTTCTAGATAAGCCCTCCCAGCTTGGTTCTGAGGAAGAACTGTCCCTTCTCCAGCTGCCTCTCCTTGTCTTCGGGCTGGGTCAGCTGCTGGTTCTTGCGGAACTCATGCCGTACATAGGACAAATAGTAGTCTCGATCTGTGTACTGCAGCTGGCGGCCCTGGCGCAGCAGGGCACGATAAAGACTCAGGACTGCCTCCCGGGACCACCCTGCCATGACAAGACAAGGAAGAAGCCAGTATCATCCTGATGGGGGGAAAAAAGGAAGAAATGAATGCAGGCTACAGTCTTTATAAGATAATATTGATGCTCAGTGCAAGTCAGGATCCAGACACAACTGAACTGTCCTCAACAATTCCACACTTTAAAGCAAGTCCCTGGTGCAAAATAATAAGATACCCCTCATTCCCAAACAGGGCACCTTCTAAATGCTGCTTTGTGGCTTACGACTCATACCTGCTCAGTTCAGGGGTCATGAGCTATTTAACACTCAATTACTGTTCAGTGGAAATACACTAGGACAGAAAATGACTTTCAGCTGCAGTTAACACTTATGTTTGTGAATCTTGGCTAATAAAATAAATTTTCCTACACAAAACAATATTTAAAAATCTACTGATTATACGAGATACCCACAAATAAGTACTGGGCAATCCGGAGCATGCTGGTGAGGGCATGTCATCTAAGGATTGCTGACTGTGTACTGGATTTAAAAGTTGCTGACTGCTTGGGGGTGAGGGAGTTTGTTAAAGTTTGTACATAATATGCTAGAAAGAAATTACATGCAATGTCATAACCAAGTTTCCCCACAGGTCCACAGAGAGAACATAATATTGAACAGAGCTGTGTTAATTGTTTACTGTATTATGTGAAAAAGGTGATATTTCCCAATTTTTATTCTTGAAGAGGAATAGAATAAAAGTGCTCACCACATATTAGCTTTCCCATGTATTCACCATTATAGGACCCCTGAAGAAGACTTTTTGTCGAAACGCAGGCCGTGTTGGGTCCTGCATCCCTAGCAGATTAGGTCCTTTAAGGCTTTTATGTGGATTACTTTACTTTTATGTGGATTATTTTAGTGTACCTTTGGAACTTTGACATTTTCATATAAAGTCCATTAAGGAACATCGTCATTCCAGAGAGTTTCTTTTGGTTTCTTCTGGATTTTCTTCTCTGTGGATATTTTGGGGGTCATATTTTTTTGGTTTTTGATATGACTGCAGCAGCCTCTGAGGGAACACAGGATGGCATCTGAAAAGTATTTCCAGTCAGGGGAGTACCTGGGAAATATTCTTTCAAGTTTAGAGAACATGATATGATAAAACTCTGCTGCTGAGGGAAACATAGAAATAGGATGGCAGGTAAAGGCCAAATTGTCCCTCTAGTCTGCCCATCCATGGTAACTATTATCTCTTCTTCTCTTTAAGAGATCCCACGTGCCTATCTCAGGCTTTCTTGAAATCAGAGACAGTCTCTGGTTCCACCACCTCTTCCGGGAGACTGTTCCATGCATCAACCACCCTTTCTGTTAAAAAAAAAAAATGCAACAGGAGCTTCTCCACTGTTGGTCAGTTCTAAGAGAAAGAGGGAGAAGTTACTGCCATCTGTTGTATTTGAATCCCAGGTATCATGATGTCTTATGTTTTGTTTTTTTTAGTGTTGTGTGCTTTTTGCCCTCTGAAGCTCATGCCTCAGATCAGTTAGTCTATAACACTTCACCAGCCTTCTCATTTCCCCCATGCAGCTTTGTGGTTTTTCTGGTCTTCCACTTTAATTACTGTAATTCATCCTGATCTTTAAATGAAAAGGGCAATCACCCTGACCGAGGTGCCTCTGTTTATGCTCAGCAATTCAAGAGACGACAATGGTTACTTACAACGAGAAATTAGATATTAAGAGATCCTTGGGATAGACAGATTGCAGGTGAATTTAGAGCAGGGGTGTCAAAGTCCCTCCTCAAGGGTTGCAATCCAGTTGGGTTTTAAGGATTTCCCCAATGAATATGCATGAGATCTATTTGCATGCATTGTTTCCATTTTATGCTAATAGATCTCATGCATATTCATTGGGGAAATCCTGAAAACCCGACTGGCTTGCGGCCCTCGAGGAAGGATTTTAACACCCCTGACTTAGAGCCAATGAGAAGACCATGCATTCCTTTGCTTGGTTACTTAATTCTGGAGATTGCTAGGACAAAATGTATTTTTAAGAACATAAGAAAAGCCTACTGGGTCAGACCAAGATCAGAAAGTGGCTGGTTCAGGTTACAAGTACCCAGTAGATCTATTTTTTATTGTTCATTTCCAAGGATTAGCAATAGCTCTTCCAAGACTATTTGGCTAATAATCAGGTTTCAGGTTTTATTAAAATTTAATATACCGAGGGCGTGGCTTGGAGCGCGCACGATATGGCAGCCTAACTACAGCGCTCCCGTATCCAGGCAACAAACGGAACAAAATTAAAACTTCTACTTTTTCAAATCGCTAAAAAAAATACACTAAACAACGTCGGAGATGGCGAATATAAAGCAGGGGAAAACTGAAAAACCTTCAACATCGGGAATATCAGCAAAAAGAACAAAAGTCACTCCCCTGTCACCATCGAGTGTGCCGTTCCCGATGGAGACTGAAGAAATCACTGAAAAGGCTGATATAATGACTGAACTGTTTAAAATAAAACTTATGCTGACTGAAAACTCCAATAAAATATCTGAAGTAAAAGAAGAGCTTCTTAACATGAAACAAGAAATCCAAACTGAGAGACTGAGAATGACAGTGCTGGAAGAAAAAGTGGAGAGGTGTGAATCTTTCACACAGGAATATGACAAAGATAAAAAAGAAATAGCAGCTTTAAAAAATCAAATGGTGGACATGGAAAACCGAGGAAAAAGAAAGAACATAAGAATTTTGGGGCTGGCTGAAAATATTGAAGGAGGAGATCCTGTACAATTCCTAGAAAATCTGTTACCTAAACTGCTTCAGCTCAACTCAAAATGGCCGTTAGAAATTGAAAGAGCCCACAGAATCCCCACAAGAAAGCCAGTAAACCAAGCTGCTCCAAGACCTTTGATATTCAAGGTATTACGGTATCAACAAGCTCAAGAAATATTAAAAATGGCAAAAGCAAATAAAAACTTGAATTATAAAGGATCAAAACTGATTTTAGTACCGGATTTTGCTAAATATACTGCTAACATAAGAAAACAATTCCTCACATACAGACAGCAGCTGAAAGAAAAGGGATACATATATGGAATATATTATCCATCCACTATGAGAGTATCCAGTGGAAATAAATCCATATATTTTCAAGACCCGGCAAAACTGAAAGAATTTCTGACACAAAAAGATCCTAAGTTTATATAAATAACAGAACAATTCAGCTGAAGAAAGAAGAAAGAAGAAAGAAGAAAGAAGATGGGAAAAAAAGGGAAAATAAAGAAGATTATTAAAAGAAATGTTATCAACTGGAAATATAATTTATTGAAATAATGGATGCAATAATAGAACAATATTTAAAAATTAGCATCCACAATCATTAATATCATTAATTATTATTAATATTATTAAAAAAAAAAAAAAAAATATATATATTATTATTATCAAAATATAAATAAATTAATTATTTAAAAAAATATATATAAAATACAAGTTTTAATCAAAATAGATAATATATTCTATTATATAACATATTAAATTATTATGATAAAGGATCAATGAAATGATTTACAATGAAAATATCATTAAAATATTGAAAGGAAAAATTTATAATTGTTATATTGAGAATAAGATTTAAAAATGAAATATATTAATTATTATAAAAACAATATTTTAACACTGTATAAGAAAATTATAATTTTATGAAATATATACAAGAAAATAATTGATTATTGACAGAAATAATTAATAAAATAGATGTCTAATATAAAATTTTTATTTGATTTAATTATTCAGTCATATTAACTTATTATGAAAAATAAGAAAATAATGTAATGGAATGATAGATAATTAATAAAAGATGAATTTATTATAAAACTTATTTACTGACATAAAATGTATATTTTAATCAATTATTCATTCAAATTAATTCAGTATGAAGATGATCTATGAAAACGATTGAAATGCATTATAATTAAGATCAATATTATATATTTATATAATACTGGATATATTTAAGTTATATGATGATATAGATATAGATATATATAGAGAATAAGAGCTATATTTGAAATATGTTTATTTATTAGAAATATTATATTACAAGTATGCATGATATTGAATTTAATTTTATAATTCAAATATATTTAATTCTCAGTAAATTTATAAAATTTTATAGATTAAATGAATATAATTTTTAATAATATAAGGGTGGAAGTATATAGAATGTATTGAATTCAGAAATATATTTTAAATAATATAATGTATTATTAGTTGCCTGGAGATGGAGATGTAGGTTTTGCATGACCAATGCGTGTTCCAAATCAGAATAAGATAATGGGTGGGAGGGGAGGGAAAATAATGGGTGGGTTAGGGGATAAATTTTCAATGAATGTGCTAGGAGCTAATCATGTAAACAATCATAGAATATTGATTAAGTATAATTATTAATCAGATGGATCTAAAAATGTATTCGCTGAATGTCAATGGTTTAAATCATCCTATTAAGAAGAAGAAATTATTATCGTTCCTTAAAAATCAAAATGCGGATATTTATTTTATTCAAGAAACTCATCTTTCGGAAATTGAATCAAAAAAATTATCTGGAGGTTTTATTTCTAAATGTTTATTTGCACCGGCTTTAAAGAAAAAGGCTGGAGTGGCTGTTCTAATAAATAAAAAATGTAATGCAGATTTTAAACTAATTAATTATGATCCCTTAGGAAGATGGGTGCATGTCGAAATGGTTCTGGGAAATACTACCCTGAATTTATTCAATTTATATGCTCCTAATACGAATCAAATGGAGTTTTTTAAACAAATTCAACAATTGCTCTTACCACTGGCTACATCTAATTTAATAGTAGCAGGGGATTTCAATGCTGTAATGGATCCGATATTGGATAAAAAACCAAGTAAAGTTATGAAATCATTAGGCTTAGATAATTTGATACTATCTTGTGATTTAGTAGATATATGGCGAATTCTTCATTTTAATGATCAGGAATTTTCTTTTTGTTCTCAGGTCCATAAATCCTTTTCACGAATTGATTATATATTTGTTTCTAATAATATAGCGCAGCGTGTCTTAAAAGCAGTAATTGATCCCATTATAATTTCAGATCATGCTGGTGTGTGGATTAATCTTCAAAATTATGATGCTGAAAACTCTGATTTAATTTGGAGATTTAATAATGATTTATTAGCGGATTCAAAATTTCTTGAAGATTTCAAAATAAAAATGCAAGAATTCTTTCAATTTAATGAATCAGATGATATTAATGCTGAGATCTTATGGGATGCTTTTAAAGCAACTATGAGAGGAAATATTATTTCATATTCAACATTTATTAACAAACAAAAAAAAAAACAATTTATTGAGATGGGAAAGCAAATTAAATTATTAGAAAATAAATTAATTGAGAAATGGGAAAATAATACATTACAAGAATTATTAAAATTAAAAGTCAAATACAATGAAATTTCTTCTCAAATTGTGAGGAAAGACATTTTCAACAAACAAGTACAATATTATGGAAATTCAAATAAAGCTGGTAAATTATTAGCAAACTTTCTAAAAGCAAAGAAAAGAAAATCTAAGATTATTGCAATTAAAGATACAAAAGGTAACACACATACCAACACAAAAGATATTATAACACAATTTCTTGATTTTTATAAAGAATTATATACTTCCAATTCTTATGAAAATAAAGAACAAGACGGATTAACTTTTTTAAATTCATATATTGGACCAAATATTCCAGATCATATAAAAGGAAGTTTAGAAGAACCTATATCTTTAAAAGAATTAGAAACAGCATTGAAGTCTCTTAGAGTTGGATCCGCTCCAGGTGGAGATGGGTATACTGTTGAATTTTATAAATTTTTTCAAAATATCATATTACCACATCTGTTAAATTTATATCAATATCAAATAAAGAATGGAAAAATTTCTGGTACTATGGCAGAATCAATAATTATAGTCTTACCAAAACCAAACAAAGATCCTACTCTGGTTTCAAATTACAGGCCTATTTCATTATTGAATGTGGATAACAAATTAATGGCTAAAGTATTAGCATTAAGATTGGCAAAAGCTCTCCCTTTCATTATTGATGTACATCAAACAGGATTTATTGCTAAAAGACATTCATCAAATAATACTAGATTAGCATTCCACTCATTAAATTTAGCAAAAAATATAAATGATCCAGCTTTTTTAATATCTTTAGATGCAGAAAAAGCTTTTGACAGAGTGGAATGGAATTTTATATACCAAGCTTTACAATGGTTTGGTATAGGATCCGGTTTTATTGAAATGATTCAGACATTCTATAGCTCTCCTGGAGCAAGATTATATATTAATAATAATTTATCAAATAGATTTAACTTGCACAGGGGAGTTAGACAAGGATGCCCTCTGTCTCCTTTACTTTTTGATATTGTCCTAGAACCTTTATTAATTGCAATAAACAAAACTAAGGAGATAGAGGGAATATCATTTAACAATTTTGAATTTAAAATATCTGCATATGCAGATGATATATTATTATATTTAAGAAAACCGGAAACTACTATTCCATGTATACTTAATTTAATAGAAACATATGGTACTTTTTCTGGATATAAAATTAATTGGAACAAATCTGAAATTCTCCCAATAAATGTTCATTGTACCAAAGGATTATTTGACCCATATTCATTTATTTGGAAAGATGATGGTATAAAATACTTAGGAATTATGATCAAAAATACAATTGAAGACACAGTCAAAGAGAATGAAAAACTTTTATTGAAAAAAATAACAGAAATGTGTGAGCAATGGAATCCATTACATCTTTCTTGGTGGGGAAGAATTCAAACAATTAAAATGATGATATTGCCTGTGGTTTGTTACCAAATGAGTATGATTCCAATATTTTTTCAGGGGTCATTTTATAAAAAACTTAACAATATTCTTACAAAATTTGTTTGGTGTGGGAAAAGATCAAGAATCGCTTTAGTATCATTACAAAGACCAATTATGGAAGGGGGGGTAAATTTTCCAAATTTTTATAGGTATCATCAAGCCTATATCTTAAGACAGGGTATGTATTGGATTCTCCCAGAGCTTCTAGAAAATGTACCAGATTGGCTATATTTAGAATGGCGGCTCCTGTTCCCTTTATATCCAGAACAGTTAATAACTATAACAATGCCTAAAAGATACAAAGACCACAGAATTTTATTTGACACTTGGAAAACATTGAGATATATTAGTAATTTATCACCTGAACCTATTGCTAAATCTCTAAATCAATCAATATGGATAAACTCCAGGATCAGAATTGGCGGATTTAAAATCGTCTGGAAACAATGGATAAATGCAGGAATAAGAACATTGAATGATATCATATCAGAAGGTTCACTGCTTAGTTTTTCACAATTGCAAAATAAATTTGGATTAAATAAATCACAATATTTTAAATGGATGCAATTGAAGCAGGCCATTCAGGTAGGGTTCCCTGAATGGAAAAATCTAAATAATCAATATAGTTTACAGGTTCTATGTTTCCAGACGGATTTGTTGGGTCACCAAGCCGCAAAATGGTACAAATTGATATATGGATTTTTAAATAAAAAAAAGAAAACAGGTCTTAGGGATATTTGGAGTATTGAGATAGGTCAGACAATTTCTGAATCTCAATGGCCACGATTTTGGTCCTGGAGATTAAGATCTACAAGGTCAGCATCTATGAATCAAACATGGTTATTTTTATTACATAGAGTATTCTGGACCCCAACGCGCCTGCAAAAAATAGATAGTACTAGATCTAATAGATGCTGGCATTGTAAATTGGAAATAGGGACGTTAGATCATTTAATCTTTTTTTGTCCCTTTGTAAACGCATTTTGGAATTTAATTTGGCCCCAAATTAATAAGTTACTAGAGAATCACGTAGGACTCTCGTATGACACCATATTATTTGGTACTGCAATGAGAACTAAGAGTCCGATTTCAGCAAACAATAATAAGCTATTACTAATACTAACAGGAGTCGCCATGCAACAAATTACTCAAAATTGGAAAGATTACACCAAATTAAATTATACGTTCTGGTGGAATTCTGTTTGTCATATTTATAAAATGGAAAAAATAATAGCGTTACAACAGGGAAATCATCTTAATTTTAATAAAATTTGGCAACCATTGACAAAATATTCTAATGATTAGTTCTTAGCACAATGATAAATAATTATATATGAATGGGGTGGGATTTGACTAATTAATGGAAATATACTATATAAAAAGGGGATGGGAATTATATTTTATATGCTAATGTATAATCTTTATCATATTATATTTTAAATACGATGTATTATTAATGATAATATTTTAAATATGTAAAAAAAAACTTTATTGTATATTATATTACTCAAATATTGTAAGAATGGAAAACTTATAAATAAAAATTTAAAAAAAAAAAAAAAAAAAAAAAATTTAATATACCACCTTATCAAAAATCAAAGCAGTTTTACAATGTATTATTAAAATTAAAAAAGGGACAATAAAACAACATCAAGGACAACAGAAGACCAATAGACAAACAATGACTTACTGGAACGAGAGGAGACAAGGCGGAACTACAATGTTTAGATAGAAAAGAAGAAAAAAGGAAAAAACAAAAAGGGAGGGGAGGCAGGCACATCTGCCAAGGGGAAGGGCTGACGAAAACTTTAAAATCTTTTATAAAACTTCCTTCAGAAAACTGTCCAAACCCCACTATTTTAGTAACCTTGAGCCCCACTATTTTAGTAACCTTGATCACATCCTCCAGCAACTGATTCCACAGCTCAGCTGTGCAAAACAAAACTTTTTACAATTTGTATTCAGAGCATTAGTTTAATGGAATGTGCTTTTGTTTGAGTTGGCTGAAAGATATTAAAACAACTGCTCCCTTATTTAACAGTTCCAACCCACTTAATTTTATAAACTTCTATCATATCCCCTGAATGAAGAAGTAGCCTAGTAGTTAGCAGAGAAGGCTGAGAATGAGGGGAAGCCAGGATTCAAATCCTAAAGAAGCTACTCTTGAGCCTGGCCAAGTCACCTAAACTTTTATGCTTCAAGGTCAGACTGTAAGCCCTTATAATATGGTTAGGCCGGGGTGTCAAAGTCCCTCCTCAAGGGCTGCAAGCCAGTCGGGTTTTCAGGATTTCCCCAATGAATATGCATGAGATCTATTTGCATGCACTGCTTTCATGATATGCTAATAGATCTCATGCATATTCATTGGTGAAATCCTGAAAACCTGACTGGATTGCAGCCCTCGAGGAGGGACTTTGACACCCCTGGTTTAGGCAGACTAGATAGGCCCATATGGTCTTTACCTTCATTGATCTTTTTGTCTCTCCCTTTGGGAAGAGAAAAATACTGTACCAGAATGTAACTTGCCTTGGGCTATAACTAAAAGGAATGAACTAAATCCAAAATCTAATCCCTTTTAGTCATCTCTATTTTTATTTTATTTAAAATACTAACAGTATATAGCCCACACTATTTTCCATTCTAGGCAAGGAACAAATAACACACACACAATATATAAATCAATCATAAAAACAAAATAAACCTAAAGTCTGCTGAATCCTCTGCAAAATCAAACTGAGAATGCCTGGCCAAATAAAAAGCCTTTTGCTTTCTGAAATGTATTAAAGAGCCTATGTTCAATCCAATCCAATCCTTAAATTTATATACCAGATCATCCATGAAAAAGAGGGCTTGACTCTTTACAAATAAATAGTTAAATATAAGCAAAAGATTAAAAGTTAAACATATACTCATTATTAAAATTAATCTGGTCTGGGAATTGAACAATCAATTAATGACTACTGAAACAGTAAAAGTTTTCAAAGATTTTCAAAAGCTTTGTAAGTTCTAATATCAAAAGGAAGTCCATTCCATAGTTTTGCAAATAGAAATACTAAAGATTGGCACATAGTACTTTAGTTCCTTTAAAAGAAGGCACAGAATGGATGGAGAAAGCACAAACTTTGGACAAAGGAAGGAAGGCAGGAGAGAGGAGGCATGAACTTGGGACACAGAACGGAGCGAGAATGGCGTGTTGGGACACCGAAGGTAGAACAGAACCCCCCCCCCCCCATTCGTAAGTACAAGTCCGACGTAAATCGGATGTTCGTAAAACAGGGACTGCATGCATTTAACTTTAACTATAATACATGAAAAGTCGTAAAATATTAAAAGATAACTTTGAACCATTGTTGCACAGCAGACTCAAAAATGAACGCTGGGGTCATTTTGACCCCATTAGGCTTTCCAGGATTAAGTTGTACATATTGGGGTTAATAAAAAAAAAAAGACAATTTAAATGACAGGTACAAGATTTCAAGCCATTTCACTGCACCTTATTTGACCTCTACCAACCCCCCTCCCCGGTAAAACACAGGTTAAGAACCTGTGCTCTAGGCAGTCATGAATTAACACAGATACAATTTAAAAAAAAGAGAAAAAAAATACAATATGAAACAGGGACAACACGAAAGAACAAAATATGAAGGGGACAGATTCTATTATAAACAACTGCCACCTTCCTTATTGGACGGGACTTTTCTGCCTAAGGCGCAAATCTGAGCCGGCCAGAGAGAAAGTGGCCCCCATAACACCTCCGCATTGGGGAGCGGGAGGACGAGGGATCACTTCACCTCGGTGTAAGGACAGACACTTACCAGGCTCCCCCGCCGCTTCCGTTACTGCAGCCCCCAGCCCCGCTTCCCTCTCCCTTCCTGTTCTGGGTCATTAACAGCATGGCGGCCCCCCCTCATCGCCGGGCTGACGTCATTTCCGACATCGCCAGATGATGCGCTTCCGGCGCGGGGTACTTTCCGTTTGCAGCGAGAGCGAGTGTGGCGGCCGCCTGCTGGATTTAAAGTGTTGGTCCCACGTGGGAATAATAAACGGCCTAGGAGTCAGCTTTTACAAATTATTGGGGGGTGCAGAATCCGATGGAAGTTGCCTGTCCCTGGACTTAAGTCAATATCGGAGGTGCTCAGACACCCACCGCAGAGCTGGCTCTTATGATAAGCAGTGGAAATGACAATGTGTCTTAAGCAAACAAGATGATGGAATATTAAGAAAATCCAGCACAAAGAAAAACACTTAAGTAGAAATAAAAAGTTATGATAGTAAATCTACATATGAACCTGTAGCTATGCTCTGCTCCTTCCTTAGAGCTAATATTTAACTTGTTCCACTTAGAACCCAGTAGTTAAGAATCCTCAGATGCACCACTCCACGTTCAAACAACTTTCATAACGTTAAGCTTCATGTACATTATCTTCACCGGATCGCTCTAATAAATACTCTATTTAGTTTATTTTTTTCTTTCTTCTTATTTTCTAATATTTTCAACCTTTTATGTTCAACATAATAAATTATTAATTCAACTTATCGATTTACGTTCGTGGTCTCATTTTTCTAGTGATATCATAAACATAGGCTTCATTTTTATATTTACACTCTCGCTTAAAATAGTAGTGACCTTACTAAAACACTGTGCTAGGCCAACAATAGAACTAAGAAATCTCACCGGCTCACTATCAGAGACGAAGATTAAATTTCTCAAGAGCCCTGAACAAAATCTCAAAAGGAGTATTTGAATCAAAGCATATTTATTGAGAAAACAAAAAATAATATAAAAATTAATATTTATTGAGAAAACAAAAAATAAAATTAAAATTAAATAATTATAACATAAGGCTCACAGAGAAAATAAGATTATACTCGATGATGGCCCTGACAGTGGTCTAACAACCATGACTAGCTCTGGTAGTTAAACGTGGGCTCTTGAGAAATTTAATCTTCGTCTCTGATAGTGAGCCGGTGAGATTTCTTAGTTCATTTTTATATTTAACATTGCTGTTTACCCCATTCTAGGAGGGAAATTAAAGGATCGGTCCTGGATTTATGGGACATATGAGCACTATCAGTGAGTAGAACTAGGGATTACAAATCCCATACTAGTTTTGGAATGTTAATTTTAAACTAGGACTGCTCAAAAAGTCCTCCCACTTGCAACTGCGTTATTTAGGGCTAGGCAGATCTAATAACCCAGGTTTGCTGATGCAGTGCTGGCAAATTATCCAGTTACAGGAGCTAGGATTTTCTCTGCAGTCCAGTTAAAAATTTTACGTTTATTTACTTTATATACAGCTATATTACTCTTTAGCAAATTGCAACTGCTTACAATAAAAAAATCCAACCATATATGGCGAAGGATATAAGAAGATTTGAAGTGGTCCAGAGAAAGGCAACTAAAATGGTAAGAGGATTGAGCCAAAAGACATATAAGGAGAGACTGGAAGATCTGAATATGTATACTTTTAGAGGACAGGGGAGATATGATGCAGACATTTAAATACTTACTAGGTATTAATACAGAACCAAATCTTTTCCAGAGAAAGGAATAGGTCTCTAGGGCTGGAGAAAGGCAGATGGTCCCATCAGAGGGAATGCTAAACCTTCTAAATCCCCAAGACAGCGGCTCTGCACACCGTAAGAGCGAAGAAGCTTCACAGCCCAAGAAAAGGCATTTGTTCCACCCTAAAGAATGAGGAGATTTGCCCTCTCAGGCCTTTACTCCAGAGTTCATTAATCTCTTCTGGCAGGCTTATGCACAAGGCAGAAATCTGCTGGTTAGGTCCGTGGGCAAAGCGGAGGCTATGCTTGACTATGATGGTCCATCGGACAGGGACTTAGAAGATGAGGGGGTCAGATTTGATCCCTTTACTGTCCCTAAGTGAGGCTTCTCTTATGGGAGAAATAGCATCCCATCCAGAGGACCAGGAGGTATCAGCTGTAGATCAGTGAGAGGATCCCTCTGTTCGCCAACTTTTTAAGTCCTCTGCTATACTGGAGATCATTACTGAGTCCCTCTGATAATTGAAAATAGACCCTCCGCAAACCCCCATCTTCCCAGTGTTCTCTTCGGGATCCAAGATCAACCCACGTTTTTTCCGTACCACCCAGATATGAGGATCCTAGTTACAGAGCCCTGGGAAATCCCTGAAGGCTCCTCGAGGGTAGCTTAAACCATGGCTAAACTGTATCCTATGGATCAGGAATTTTAGCAAATGTTTACTATGCCAAAGGTGGACTCCCTGGAAGCCCAGGTGACCAAATGCACTTCCCTTCCAAGTGAAGGAGGAGTGGTTTTAAAGGATCTGCAAAACTACAGTGTGGATATGGTCCTCTGGAGGCAGTTTGATGGGTTAAGGCTGCATCTGCGGCCTGTTATTCTAGACCAGTGTATTACACGTCCTGTAAGCAGTCAGTCAGAGCTTCTCCTCTTCGCCAATGCGTCTCCTTCTCCAGCCACCCCCCACCCACCCCACTGGCATTATTTGGAGGCTCAGGAGCATGGCTGGAAGGCATCTGCGCATGAGCAGACATCAACATGATGATGTCACATATGCACATGATATCATTGCATTGACATCCTCGCATTTCTGGATACCCTCCAGCCATGGCCCTGCGTTTAGTGTGCCGCAGCTGCAAAACGTTTGTTACACACTGTTCTAGACTATGAAATCAGAGCCTGACAGACTGAGTTCCTGCCTCAGCTTTTTCTGGTGGGAATAGACTATGTTACAGATGCACTCTGTGACATTATCAGAGTAATGGTGAAAGTCTCAGCATTTTCAATCATCTCCCATCATATGCTTTGGATCAGGCAATAGGTGGGTGGTTTGACCTCTAAAGTGACACTGAGTAGACTTTCTTTCAGGGAACAGATGCTGTTTGGCAAGAGCCTGGGTGATCTTATGGCCAGTATACAAGATTGCCAGCAAAAATCTTTATCAGACAGCAGACCCTGAGCAGCTAGAGGCCACAGCCAAGGATCCTTTTGTGGCTCCTGGTGCAATCGCAATCCACAGGACCCTCTACCCAGGGAGCCTTTCAAGGCTCCAGAAAGAAATTTTCCAGTAGCCAGAGGAATCAAGATTCAGGTTTCCACTCTGCAGTGCTAGCCAAAAAGCTACAATGACGCCAGTCCTCATGCCACTTTAAACATATAATGGAATTTGGCGTAGAGGGGTAGAGACACATTGTTCTAAAATAGACTAGATTGGATCAGAGGTTCCATAAAAACACACATACAGTACAGATGCTGTACGTACACACACACACACAACTACACATGCATGGGAGATATTTCCACGATACTCTTTACTGTATTGTTGAAAAGGATTAAAACCACAGAGAGAGTGTATAACAATCTATCTGCAACGGTAGCAGGTTGAGAAAAAAGCCTCAAAATGACAGTCATAAACATAGGTAGTATAGTGCTGTCATGAAATCAGTCATTGGCATAAAAAACCCTCCAACCTGTATAACCAAACCTTGCAGCATAGTTGAAACACTTACAACTGGGTTAAAGGTGCAATAGAGGTCACTTATCTTGTACGGTCCTGTAAATCTGGGCTTCTTCTCATACACGATTGTCCATCTCCAAGCCATCTCACAATCGCGTACAGACGTAGGAAAGCGCTTGCATGAGGTTACAGCAGTGAGGCAGGCAACATTCCAGAACATAAGGTAACCATTGGAGGTAGTGCAGCTTGTGCGTGCATACATAATCTCATGCTGGAGGTGAGAGTTGAAGGCGGTTGCGGATGCGACTACCGGACACTTAAGGCACAAGTTTTCCATAAAGAATCATTCTTTAAAATACCGAGGGCCTCAAAATAGTGCCTGGCAGGCCTCATGCAACCCATGGGCCGTGAGTTTGAGACCACTGACCTAGCCAGTCAGTGGCGTAGCGAGGGAGGTTGGTGCCTGGGGCAATGACACCCAGCATTGCTCACTATGCACCCTCCCCCCTCTTCCCTGCCACTTGGGCATGCCCACCCCCACTTACCTCTTGAAATGTTCATTGGCGCGAGCAGCATTTTCCACCCACTGCATGCGCCAACTCCCTTCTGACATCACATCCTGGTCCCATGACCAGGAAGTGATGTCAGAAAGGTGTTGAAGGTGCTGCTTGTGCTGGTGAACATTTAAAGAGGTACACAGGGCAAAGAGAAGAGGCATCAGTGCCCTCCACGAAGAAGGTACTGGGGGGGGGGTCTGCCCCACCGCCCTCTTACTACACCACTGTATCCAGTCTGCCCATCCATACAATCTGCTGTTCAGATACAGTCTTTGTCTTTACCACTTCCACAAGGAGGCTGTTCCATGAATTCACCATTCTTTCCATGACGTATTTTCTCAGGTCACTCCTAAGTCTACTCTATCCCCTTTCACCTTCATCCTATACCCCCTCATTCCAGACCTTCCTTTCAGTTGAGACTCACCTCCTATTCAGTTATGCCACAGAGATATTTAAACCATTTCTATCTATGCCAGGGGTCCTTAACCTAGTCCTCAGGACACACCTAGCTAGTCAGGTTTACAGGATACCCACAATGAATAGGCATGAAATGAATTTGCATGCACTACGTCCATTGAATACAAATCCACCTCATGCCTATTCATTGTGGGTGTCATGAAAGCCTGATTGCCTAGGCATGTCTCAAGGACTGGGCTGAGAACCTGTGATTTATACTAAATTGCTTCAAAAATAATTTTAGTACACCAAATAAAGCTGACGTTTGAAATATTCTCAATCCTTTCCTTTTCCATTTCCATTGGGATGGAAAGAATAAATATCATTGCTGCCTTTCATGAAGAGGACTTTTGTGTTGCAACAGGCATGAATGTACATCCCAATATTCAGACAATACAGGAATTCAGAGCTATGGAGCTGCTGTGTGTGCACCTCCCTGCCTCCAAGTGAATGTGTCTTCTTCTGGTAAACTCAGCCACTTCATATAACTAAACCCAGAGGCTTATCTAATCCTGCCTTCTAGCATGTTCCATATACATTTCGCTCTAGGTGTTATTATTCCTCCCTGCATGCAGTATGGCATAATCAGGAAGACATATTGTCGCCAGTATAGAAGAGGAGCACAAATAGTTTCTGAAAAGCACAGGTCAGGAACATCCATGAATTTATCTTTATTGTATTTCTTAATTTGACAACTCATCTAAACCATCAAGCAGACAAACACATTTGAAATCTTATGAAGATATTCATAGCCTCAGGATGCACTTTTGGAGGGGGAGTAACATGAATAAGATAAGAAGAGCCATTCATAAACTGAGGAGGAATTGGCCTTGTTAGCGAATGTCACGCCAATTTTCAAAAAAGGATCGAGAGGGGAACTGGGCAACTACAGACCTGTGAGCCTTACATCTGTCCCTGGAAAGATGGCTGAAGCACTGATCAAGGATAGCATAGTCCAGCACCTAGATACACACGACTTGATGAAACCCAGTCAACATGGGTTCAGGAAAGGGAAATCATGTTTAACGAATTTACTTCAATTTTTTGAGACCGTGAACAAGCAAATTGATAGTGGAATGCCGGTGGACATAATATATTTGGACTTCCAGAAGGCGTTCGACAAAGTTCCACATGAAAGACTTCTCAGGAAACTACAAAGCCATGGAATAGAGGGAGATATACACAGGTGGATAGGCAAATGGCTGGAAAACAGAAAGCAGAGAGTGGGCATAAATGGGAAGTTCTCAGACTGGGAGAAAGTGACTAGTGGTGTGCCCCAGGGCTCGGTTCTTGGGCCGATCCTATTTAATATTTACATCAATGACCTGGAAGAAGGAGTATCCAGTGAGATCATTAAGTTTGCAGACGACACAAAGCTATGCCGGGCAATCAGATCGCAGGAGGATAGCGAGGAACTCCAGAGCGACTTTTATCAGTTAGAGAAATGGGCAGAGCAATAGCAGATGAAGTTCAACGTGGAGAAATGCAAAGTAATGCATTTAGGTAGTAAGAATAAGGAACACAAGTATAGAATGTCAGGCGCAACTCTGGGTAAGAGTGAACAAGAAAAGGACCTGGGTGTACTGATAGATAGGACCCTGAAGCCGTCGGCACAATGCGCGGCAGCGGCAAAGAAAGCAAACAGAATGTTAGGCATGATAAAAAAAGGAATCACGAGTAGATCGGAGAAAGTCATAATGCCGCTTTATAGAGCAATGGTCAGACCACACTTGGAATACTGTGTCCAACATTGGTCTCCCAACCTAAAGAAGGATATAAAACTGCTGGAGAGGGTGCAGAGACGAGCAACGAAGCTAATAAGAGGTATGGAGAGCTTGGAATATGAGGAACGACTCAAGAAACTGGGACTGTTCTCCCTTGAGAAGAGGAGGCTGCGAGGGGACATGATCGAGACGTTCAAAATGCTGAAAGGCATCGATAAAATAGAGCAGGAAAATAAATTATTTACATTGTCCAACGCGACACGGGCAAGAGGACATGGTTTGAAGCTAAGGGGGGACAAGTCCAGGACAAATGCCAGGAAGTTCTGCTTTACACAGCAAGTGGTAGACGCCTGGAATGCTCTCCCAAAGGAGGTTATTAAGGAATCCACTGTGCTAGGATTCAAAGGCAAATTAGATGCACATCTCCTTACGAGAGGCATAGAGGGATATGGGTGACTAAAACTACATCAGGTGTATACCTGACTGGGCCTCCGCGTGTGCGGATCGCCGGACTCGATGGACCATGGGTCTGATCCGGAGATGGCAGTTCTTATGTTTGTGGAGAAGAGATGTGAATGATTCTTTTTTTTTTTAAACCACAGCCCTATCCACATAGCGCTGGCTGTCTTCCAAAGCTGCAGAGCATATAATTTTGACTAAAAATATTCAGGTCAAAATAAATTCCATGACAAACATTAAAAAAATAAATCAGCTATAGCATTTAAATTATTCATGCATATTCAACACTAAACCTACTTCCAGTGCAATAGGAATAGTATGCTGAACCGCAGGGTAGTCCATGTCTGCTCATGAGCATTCTGCAGACATGTAAATCATAGCTTTTCAGCTCCTCCTCCTTTTGCCTGGCCTCTGCTGCCCTTCTCAGTTTTTCCTTGTGCAGGCAAGCATGAAGGTGTTCTGATCTGCTCCCTGTATTTATTTTTTATGGTGTATTTTGTGGTCTTTTACAGTTGTTTGTGGCTTTTTTAAGCAGCTCCAGGACTGGCTGCACCTGCTTGGGGAGGAGCAGAATCTGCAGCTGGCAGGTGCAGCCTTTGATGACCTGTTAAGCCAGTGTGAATAATTGTGGAGCGCAGAGTTCCAGCCCCTCAGCATTTCTTCGCTTCCTTGACTCGGTCAGGAGCTTGAGTGCAGGCTGTTAGGCATCTGAGTGCCCCAAAGGACATATTGATACCTAAAAGCCTGCACTCAAGCTCCTGACTGAGTCAAGGAAGCAAGGAAATGCGGAGGGGATGGAACCCTGAGCTCCACAATTATTCAACTAGTGTTAAGCTTTGGAACTTGTTGCCAAAGGATATCTCTTGTGCAGGCAGCCACGATAAGGTCAATTTGGTTATTCTCACACTGTAGAAAAAGAACTAAAAATACCATCATTTTGCAAAGCTACATCAGTCCTGAGAGGAAACTTGTACTCTAGCCAAAGTGCACACAACATGACATTCTGCTTAAGAGGTATGAGAGGTATGGCGCCCCTCTCCTGCCCTATGTGCTCCCCTTCCCTCATACCTGTTTAGCTTCCCCAGCACAAGCAGCATTTCTTACTTGCTGCCCAGGCCGGCATCAGTTCTTCTTCTGACATCACTTCCTAGTCGCGGAACCTGGAAGTGCCGTCAGAAGGGAACACCAGCCCCAGCATGAGGAGCAGGTTGGAACTGTTGCTCGCACCAGCAAAGAGCTAGAGGTATGGTGGGAGTGAATTTATAGCGTGCACGTGGTGGGGGGGAGTAGTGGGAAGGAGCGGGAGGGGGTGGAGAGGAGATGTGCCCATGCCCCCACCAAGATGGCAACCAGGACGGTCTGCTCCCCCTTTACTACGCCACTGAGAGCTAATAGACATCTAGAGTAGTCACCATCACTGCCACAAATCTAATGTTGCTACTAATTATTTGCAAATGCAATTATTAGCACAATTTTACCTTCTGGTAAGAGGTCTGGTGATTATAGTTTCTAAATTTTTGCTCAAATGTGTGCCATGAAGTGGTTTTTATAAACCATAGGGCCATGCTTACCAAAGTTTAGCACATGCTACTGGTCTTTATTGTGCACAGTCTGTTAGCACATTTTAAACCTTATTTAACAATAATCTCTGGTTTCTCTTCAAATCAAATAAATTGTCACCTTTTAAACCTTATTTAACATAACTCCCAGTCTTTATAATAAACTGTAAAGTTTTGGTCTGAAAAAATTAACTAAAACCACATGTTTAGTTAGGCATTGCTACTATTTAGATGAGCTGAAATTATAGGAATTGTGTCTTTTCTTAGCACCTGTGTTTTGGAATACCCTGGATTATGAATGAAAGTGCATTTACAAAAGTTTTTAAAAAATGGATTTTGTCCTTTCTTAGATTAGCTTTTTCAGTATCATGATTGATACAAACAAATTACTGGAGGCAGCGCTGTGATATTATTAGATTTTACTTCATTTGTATATGATTTGTTATTTTTTGGAATATGTTTAATACTTTTTATGTATTGTAAACTGCTTATACGTATATTGTGGTGAGGAAGCCTGAGTATGGGTAAAGAAATACCTACGAAAAGAGAAAACCTATGCCAGAAGAGAGAGGTCCTCCTGGAGACCCAGAGATGGGACAGTCTTAAAGGCCCATCTACACAGCTACCCCTGGAGTAATTGGACCAAGGATCCCATTTGAAAGGAAATCATTTGCCCTTGAGGATAAAGGGAAGACATGCCAATTCCCTTGGAACCATATCTGTTTACTACCCCTAGCCCCAGTACTGAGAAGCCAAGGGTATGTTTATAAGTCAGTGTTTCTCAACATGCAGTGCGCGTACCCTTAGGGAAATGTGAGCCACTTGTTGAGGATACGCAGCCTGGCCATTGCAGAGGATATTCCTTGCCTGTCAGTGGAAGCCACTGCTGCCGGGGATCCCTGCCTCCCCCCTCCCCCCACTGAAGCTGCTGCTGGGGATCCCTCCCTCCATGCTCCCCTCCCCCCCGAAGCCGTCCCCAGCGAACTCCATGCAGGGATGGCACATGCAGCGACTTACACACTGCACGTAAGTAGCTGACCTGGAAATCTTTTCTGACATGCAGCATGTGATTCGATGCTAACGCCTTCCCTGCACTGAGTTTACTGGGGACAGTTGTGCAAGTGCGGCTCCAACAATTAATTGGGTCAGCTTCACGGGGGGGGGGAGCAGGTAAGGATCCCTGGCAGCAGCTTCAGCAGGGGGGGGGGCGGCGGGCAGGTAGGGAGGGATCCCCGGTATACCACTTAATTTTGGGACAAAGGCTGGAAGGGGGGCACAAACTCAACACAGAAGGGAGGGAACATGAACATGGGAAACAAGGGAGGGAAGAAGGGCACACTCACTTGGGACATAGGAGGGAGGGAATAGAAAGGGAGAATTGTTGGGCATGAGTATGTGAGAGTTGGTACACATGAGGAAAGAAAATTGGGCATAGAGAGAGAAGTGAGGTAGAGATGCATGGGGAGTAGGATGAGAGGGAGACATGTTGGATATGGTGGTGGAGAGGGACCAAAGGGACAGATTTGAAGGGCTGCAAGGGTGAGGCATATTGGATATAGTGATGGAGGGAGAGATGTGGCATTGTGCTGGAGAGGTGATATAAGGAGAAATGGGCATGGGACTGGTAGGCAGTGGTGAAAAATACTGCACATGATCTGGGGGATGAGAGAGGGAGAAATGTTGGATGTGACAGTAAAAGGAGGGGGGATAGATGCCTGGATCTCTCAAGACAGATGGACAGTGTGTGAGAGAGAGAGGGAGACATGTTGCTAATAGGGGTGGAGGAGGTAGGAAAAATGATTTTATTTTCAATTTAATGATCAAAATGTGTCAGTTTTGAGAATTTATAATCTGCTGTCTATATGTTGCACTATATTTGTCTATTTTTTTTTTTCAATAGTTGTTACTGAGGTGACTTTGCATATTTTAAAGTCATCTGCCTTGACCTTTGGGGGAAAAAAAAGACTATAAATGATAATTAACATTTTCTTTGTGTACAGTGTGCTTTGTTTTTTGTTTTTTAATTTTGTGATTACCATTATGTATTGTTAATAAGATTATATTGCATGTATATGAAAAATGGATGGAAGAAAGTGCATTACAATTAGTACTAATATCATGGGAGTGGCGTCAGGGACGGAGCTTGGGCGGGGGTACTCAGTTGGTATTTGTTAGGTTTAGGGGGTACATGGCTTAAAGAAGTTGAGAAACAGTGCTCTAAGGTGATGTTGACTAGTGAAAAGAGGCAACCTAAACCCATGAACGTTGAAATTAATGAAAGTTATCAAGAACCGAGGGGGCGGAACCTGGCACAGCACAGCGAGCGGACGCATGGAGTAGGAGCTCCTCCGGAATTTTTACAATATCTACAAATTATATTATACCTTTGCCTATTATATACAGCACTCTTAGTTCCGGTTCTCTTCTATATTACGGATGACCCCACCAAAGCCGAATAAGGTGGATCAGATTTCCACACCCCAGCCCAGTGGGAAATGGCCTAAACCAGAACCCAGCACGCCTGAAAAAATGGCGGCCAGGTCCACGGATTGTACAAGTGGCTGAAAAGAAATTAGTAAAGGAGGAACTCGAGGCCATAAATGCACCCAGACGCGAAACATCATCTAGATGCTTTAGAAGAACAGGCTTCATCGACGAAATTAAAGCTAACCTTGGTAGATCAGCATGATAAAAGTATACACGCTCTGCAGAGAGAGGTGGAAGGTCTCTCAAATAGGAGCCGGTGTAACAATATACGGTTCATAGGCGTACCGGAGACCGTGGAAGGCTCTAATACCATTGCTTTTCTCCAGGATACTTTACCTAAACTGTTCAGCCTAACCTTCAAAGAATCGCTCGAGATCGAATGAGTGCATCGAGTTCCCTCTCACCCGATATTGTCGAAAACACCACGCCCGATTCTGGTGAAAATTCTCTGATTCCAGCATGTTCTCCAAATTATGGAAGCCGCAAAATCACATCCTCAACTACTTTTTCAAGGGAAATGCCTTCACATAGTTCTGGATTTGGTGAAGACAACAGCCGCTAAACGGAAATAATTTCTCTCCTTGTGACAAGATCTGAAAGATATTGGTGCAAAATTCGGGCTAATGTACCCACAAGGATGAGAGTCACGTATAATAATCGCACCTCGTCATACCTTGAACTGACAGAACTCAGACTTTTCTTGGACTCAGTCAAAATGCAGTGATTTGATTCTGCACTCTGATCCGGTGCTTGTTTATACTTCTATTCTGCATTTTTGCAGTTACAGCTTTTTTTGGTAGCCTTGCAAAGGTCTGTTTCAGTTAAAAAAAAATATTCTTGGAGGTGGCTTGCTTCTCCATAGCGCTACTTCACTGTTCTTACAGGAACACCCACAAACTGTTTTGCCTTACACACTTACCTGCTCCCTTTTTAGTGAGTAAGTATTGTGCTATGAGTTTGATTTTCTCTCATTCTTATCTGCTTCCTTTTTCTGCTCCGGTTTATTTATTTGGATTTGTCCTTTTTCTTTTCTGTATTTCTTCCCTGAGGTTTTTCCTATCTAGAAAACATTTATATATGCACCCAGATGGCTGATTTACATATTCTTTCATTTAATGTCAATGGTTTGAATCACCCTATCAAACATACTAAGGTAGCCAACTTTCTAAAAGCCAAATGCCCCAATGTAATTTTTCTACAAGAAACTCATCTCCCTAATACTTCTGCATCTAAATTGTCTATCCCAGGTTACTCCAATCATATATTTTCCCTTGCAACTCATAGGAAAAAGAACGGAGTGTCTATCTTTTTTAGAAATACTGTTCCACTTACCATTCTCTCCCACAAGGCTGACTTGGAAGGAAGATGGTGTTTGGCTCATGTTGTGTTGCACTCATCAGAATTTATACTTCTTAACATTTTCTTAACATTTATACTTCTTAACATTTTCTTAACATTTTTTAGAGATCTTCAAATCACCCTGCTTGAGTTTTCTACTCATTCCATCATCATTGGAGATTTTAATCAGACTCTAGATTTTGTTTTGGATAGGCCCTCCACGTGCAAACCTTCTAAATCTAGATCCCATGTTGAAATCCACAATATAATAAATAATTTATCTATCAATGGATAAATACAAAGCTCACCAACTTTATATGGGCGAATAAAAAAAAAAAAAGAGAATATCTATTAGTAAATTGAAAGCATCTAAAGAGAATGAAGGAGTAAACCTCCCTGATTTCCATTATTACCATATAGCATCTCTAGTTAAATATGGAGCATATTGGACACAAGATTATGCCCAACTTGACTCCCCGGCTTGGTTGGAAACTGAAAAATTCATATGCTCCCCAATACCATTGAGGTCTCTTAGTACTATTATCCATCCCTAGAAAACTTAAAATTTTTACGCTCTTGAGTGCAATGCAACAGGCTCTCTGTTTTTTGAATAAGTCTGCTGACATATCAATGTTTAATTTACCTTCTATGTCTCTCTGGAATAACCCAGCTCTTAAATACAAATATAAATTATTTTAATGGAAAACATGGCAAAAAGCAGGACTCTGGCATATACATCAACTTTTTGCTTCGCAAACTGTGATACCCTTTCAGTCCATAAGTTTACAATTTCCTGGTATCCAGCATCACATCTCACAATGGAAACTATTGACTTCTGTTATTGACTCTATGAACCTGCAGTTTAATGTCACGGATTCTTCTACTATTGAAAAATGGTGTGATTTGGCCATTACCCAAGGGAAAGCTGTTTCTTTCATATATCGCATTTTGAGAGATGCACATTACAAATTCACAAAGGAGGTTGCACAATACTGGTTGACAGAAATCTCTGCTACAGACATGACGATAGATTGGAATAGAATTTGGTCAAAAACTAACCGTCCCTTCTTGTCATCTAGAATTTCGCAATCTTTATACTTCTTAATGTGGCATGCTAATTGGACCCCACTTGGACCCCACCTATTAGCACTGCAATACAGATAAGGGCAACCTAGCCCATATGCTTTTCCACTGTGATAAGGTTAAACCGTTCTGGATCTAAATTTGGTCCACAATCAAGGACATTGTCAAATGCTCTGTGGATATTACCACTGATGTACTAATACTTCGTTCACAACATCCTTGTTTTACTGCTCTTGCTTGTCCGCTAAAACTGAAAGATTTCCTGCTAGCTATTGGTATATTACATGTTCTTAAAAACTGGAAATCAGCACCATTGAATTACATGTTTTGGTGGAACTCTGTTTTTATGAACAGGCTATTAAGATTAGTGGTAACAGCTTCCTTATGCACACTTCATTTAGGGGTCCTTTTATCAAGGTGCGGTAGGGGTTTAATGCACAGAATACTGCACTGCCTGCTGCGCTAGTTGTTAATGCCTCCATTGATGAGGCATTAGTTTTTTGGCTTGTCTTGGGGGTTAGCGTGTGATGAAATGTCTGACGCGCTAACTCCCATAGCGCGCCTTGATGAAAGTAACCCTTAGTTCACCCTGGGTGTATCTTGATTGCTATGTAAAGGAAAACCTCACTCCTTCCTCTTGATTTTTCTTTGTATTTGATTATTCTTCTTTTCCTCTTTATTTTAGATTTTATCACATACAAGTTATACTGTATGCTGGTTGATTATAGAAACATAGAAGATGACGGCAGAAAAGGGCCACAGCCCATCAAGTCTGCCCACTCCAACAACCCTACCCCCTTGAATTTACCCCCCTAGAGATCCCACATGTGTATCCCATTTCCTTTTAAAATCCTTCACGCTGCTGGCCTGAATCACCTGAGGTGGAAGTTCATTCCAACGATCGACCACCCTTTCGGTGAAGAAGAACTTCCTGGTGTTGCCATGAAATTTCCCACCCCTGATTTTCAGCAGATGGCCTCTTGTGGCAGAAGGGCCTTTAAAAAAGAAGATATCATCCTCCACCTCAATACGGCCGGTGATATATTTAAACGTCTCTATCATGTCTCCTCTCTCTCTACGTTCTTCAAGTGAATATAGCTGTAATTTATTCAGTCTTTCTTCATACAGGAGGTCTTTGAGTCCCGAGACCATTTTGGTGGCCATTCTTTGAACCGACTCAACTCTCAGCACATCCTTTTGGTAATGTGGCCTCCAGAATTGTACACAATACTCCAGATGAGGCCTCACCATGGATCTGTACAATGGCATTATAACTTCGGGCTTCCGGCTGATAAAACTTCTTCGGATGCAACCCATCATTTGTCTTGCCTTTGATGAAGCCTTCTCCACTTGATTGGCAGTCTTCATGTCTTCGCTAATGATCACCCCCAAATCACGTTCCGCCTTGGTCCTAACTAAGGTTTCACCATTTAGTGTGTAAGTTTTGCATGGATTCCTGCTGCCGAGGTGCATGACCTTACATTTTCTAGCATTGAAGTTTAGCTGCCAAGTCGAGGACCAATGTTCCAATAGAAGTAGGTCCTGCGTCATACTGTCTGGTAAAGTGTTCTCACTTACTATGTTGCATAGTTTGGCGTCATCGGCGAATAATGTGATTTTATCCTGAAGCCCCTGAGTCAGATCTCCCACAAATATGTTGAAGAGGATCGGGCCCAAGACCGAGCCCTGAGGCACTCCACTGATCACCTCCGACGTTTTTGAAGGGGCACCATTTACCACCACTCTCTGAAGTCTACTGTTTAGCCAATCACCGACCCATGTAGTTAACGTCTCTCCCAGTCCCATTGATTTCATCTTGTTCAATAGTCTGCGGTGCGGAACGCTATCAAAAGCTTTACTAAAGTCCAAGTAAACGACGTCTAGGGACTCACCCACATCCAGTTTCCTTGTTATCCAGTCAAAGAAACTAATCAGATTGGATTGGCAGGACCTGCCTCTGGTAAATCCATGTTGGCGGGGATCCCGTAGATTCTTCTCGTCTAGGATTGTATCTAATTTATGCTTAATTAGTGTTTCCATGAGTTTACTCACTATGGATGTGAGACTCACCGGTCTGTAATTCTCAGCCTCTGTCCTGCAGCCCTTTTTGTGGAGTGGGATTACATTGGCTGTTTTCCAGTCCAAGGGGACCTTTCCCGCCTTCAAGGAAAGATTGAAGAGCACAGACAATGGCTCTGCCAGGACATCACACAGCTCTCTAAGCACCCTGGGGTGTAGATTGTCCGGTCCCATGGCTTTGTTCACTTTGAGTCTTGATAGTTCGCAGTAGACGCTGCTGGGTGTAAACTCGAAATTCCAGAACGGGTCATCTGAGCTATGCCTTGCTTGCAACTGTGGACCGGACCCTGGCGCCTCGCAGGTAAAGACTGAGCAGAAGTATTCGTTTAGTAGTTCGGCTTTATCGGGATCTGATTCTGCATAAGTCCCGTCTGCTTTCCTAAGGCATACTATCCCATTTGTGTTTCTTTTCCTATCACTGATGTACCTGAAGAAGGATTTATCCCTTTTCTTAATGTCCTTTGCTAGATTCTCTTCTATCTGAAGCTTGGCCTCTCTGACTGCCGTTTTGACAGCTTTGGACTTGGCCAGATAGTCTTCTTTTACTGCTCCTCTTCCTGAATGTTTGTAGGAACAAATGCTTTTTTCTTTTTCTTAACGAGGTCCGAGATTTCTGTAGTGAACCACTGGGGTCTGTTATTCCTCCGTCGTTTGCTTGTTGTTTTTATATAGCGATTTATTGCTTCATGTAGGGTAGATTTCAGGTTTGCCCACATAGCCTCTACATTATTGGTTTCGGCATGGTCTTGCAGTGCCCGATGGACGAAGTCTCCCATGCGTTTGAAGTCAGTGCCACGAAAATTTAGGACCTTTGTTGTTGTGGTCGATCTGGAGAAACCCTTCCGAAGGTTGAACCAAACCATGTTATGGTCGCTGGAGGCCAGCGTATCACCTACCGAAACTTCTGATACGCTGTCTCCGTTGGTGAGTACCAGGTCTAGTAACGCCTGGTCCCTAGTGGGCTCCAATACCAATTGTTTGAGCTGTACACCCTTTATGGAGGTTAACAACCTTCTACTGCCGCTAGTTTGTGCGGTAAGTGTATTCCAATCTGTATTGGGCATATTAAAATCCCCTAACAGTACTGTGTCCCCACGCAAGGTGATGTTTTCAATGTCTTCGATTAATTCCATATCCTTGTCTACCTGTTGTCTCGGAGGTCTGTAAATCACACCAAGATATTATGATGTTTATGATTAAGATTATTATGATGTTACTTGATCCAGGTTGGAAAGATATTTATGTACACGCATAATCTGGTGTTGGTTTTGTTTTGGTTTTTTTTGCTTTCTGATGTTGATACTTTGAAAGATTTGTAAAATTTACTTTAAAAACTTAATATAAAATATAAAAAAAAGAAAGTTATCAAGAACCCTTAGTAATAGTAATGAAGGTGTTGGAAGCATGGCAGACTAGGGCGTAAGAGAGAAATCAAGAAGAGCCTTTCCAGTTATTTGCATATGGACATAATCTCTAATCTCTCAGCATAAAGGAAAAGCTTTCTATTTGAGACCATGGAATCTAAGGAACTGTGTAAAAGACTTTATTAACTAAGTGACATAATTGTAGAGTTTGAGTGTTTCACATTAATTTTACAGGAGTAGCTAAATGAACTTTCACAGCCTGGAAACCACATAGAGCAGGCAGATTGGTAGTACTGCCAAGGACAAGTCAGACTGGAGGACCTATCACACACGAGGTAAGTCTTTCAGCATCAGCTTGTCCTCATGTGTGATAGGTCCTCCAGTCTGACTTGTCCTTGGCAGTACTACCAATCTGTCTGTATGTATACAGTCATGTGAAAAATCAGGACATACTTTTTTACAGAAAGGGTGGTAGATGCATGGAACAGTCTGGTGGTGGAGACAGTGTTTGAATTCAAAAGGGCCTGGGATAACCAGTGGGATCTCTCAGAGAAACAGATAATGGTTACTGAGGCTGGGCAGACTAGTTGGGCCATTTGGCCTGTATCTGCCATCATGTTTCTATGTTTTTATGATGTGAAAGTGCATGCCTCTACAACCAGAAAGACTGCACAAATTTAACTTGCATGGGAGGTGTGCTAGGAGGAAATCTTTGCTCTCTAAGAGAAACATCAAGGCCAGACTGAAGTTTGCCAGAGAATGTAGACAAACACCAGGACTGGAATAGTGTTGAATGGACAGATGAGTTTAAAATATAATTATTTGGACACCAGAAAAGAAGACATGTTTGGCATATACCAAATACAGCATTCTAGGAAAAGAACCTCATACCAACTGTAAAACATGGAGGTGGAAGTGTCATGGTTTGGGGATGCTTTGCTGCAGCAGGATCTGGCTAGCTCACCATCATAGAATCCACCATAAATTCTACTATGTATCAAGGGGTGCTTGAGGAACATGAGACCATCTGTAAGAAAATTAAAGCTGAAGCAGAACTGGACCCTGTAACACAATGACTCCAAACATACCAGTAAATAAAGGACTGGCTGAAAACAAAGAAATGGGAGAGTCCTGGAATAGCCGAGTCAAACCCTGATCCTAATCCCATTGAGAAGCTGCGGGGTGATTTGAAATGGGCTGTACATGCAAGAAACTCCTCAAACATCTCACAGCTGAAAGAATTCTGCATTGAGGAGTGGATCAAACTTTCCTCAAACTGCTGTCAGAGACTGGTAGAAGGCTACAAGAAGTGTCTCACTGCAGTTATTTCAGCCAAAGGAGGTAACACTAGCTATTAGGGTGTCCTAATTTATTCCTCAATTAGAATACACATTTTTATGGATATCTTTTGTTTCATGGGTAAATCAAGGAAATTTTTGTTGTTTACCTGCAATTACATCACTTTCTTTTCCTGTTATCTCTCTCTCTCTCTCTCTATGTATATATATTTTACACACATGGGTTTTTCAAAATGATTCATCCAATTTCAAATAAGGATAATTCCATACCTATCAAACATGTAGTAACTAGGCATACACCATATGAAACAGTAATTCTCCATGATTGACAGTGCATCAGAAAACAGCAATCATACAGCAGAAGGCTTTTTGTGTGCTACAATTTTCAAGGTCTGAATTGGTAGTCACAATACAGCGTGAGTTTCATAAGTGTTATAGAACTAATCCACCAGGTGCTCAGAGCATCCATCAATGTTATCTGCAGTTCAAGAAAACAGGATCTTATGCTTTGACTTCGTCTTTTTAGGGTAGGTTAAGGATGCTGTATATGTGCCACCCACAACTCTGGATGAGCTTAAAAAAAAAAAATCATTGTTACTGCTGTGGAATCAGTGATGGCAGACATGTTGGTGCAAATATGAGAAGAAATTTATCATTTCACCATTGCTTGTTTAACAATGGAAGACACACAGAGGACTTATAAATTGAGAGACAAAACTTGAGACAGTTTATCTTTTGGTTGATGTATCACTAGTCAACCTGTATTTGTTAAATTCAAACATATACCCCCCCTCCTTTGTACAAAATCTTAACGTGATTTTAGCTCCGAGGTTTATAAAATTCCTAGGAGTGTCGGAGCTGTTACCACCACAGCCAGTGCTAAAAACCACGCTATGGTTTTGTAAAAGGGGGGATGAATCATTTGAAATTGGATGAATCATTTTGAAAAATCCTGTATATACAGTTTACATAGAGAGATAGACAGACTTTCCATCACAAATTAGCAATCAGCACAGTGACGATTTCCTCTGATTTTTCACATATTACAATTAAGAAGAGTATCTCTGAAGGCAAGAAAAGATTATAGTAATCAACGCTGCTACTTACCCTATCTTATGTTTCCTATCTTATGTAGTGAAAAAAAAATGCAATACAACTCATTCCTTAAAGTCTCTTTAATACTTTCATTCATTATTATCTTATTATTACATCCCTTTAAGGGTGAAATAATAAAATGCAACCATTTACAAAGAAAATGATTTCATAATTTACATTTAATGATTATCAATATAAAACCAAAAATCTTTCATTTAAATTACATACGGTATTTTGTTTTTGAAAAGAGGAAGAATTGCTCCCTTCATTTGTATCTAAGAGGGAGTAAACCTTGGAGAAGGCCCAGTTTAGTTGCAGTTTTGCTGTATTTCAATAGGCATCACAAGGCATTCTGGGAGTTGTTCTTCCAACAGACT
Source organism: Geotrypetes seraphini (assembly GCF_902459505.1). Classification (NCBI taxonomy): domain Eukaryota; kingdom Metazoa; phylum Chordata; class Amphibia; order Gymnophiona; family Dermophiidae; genus Geotrypetes; species Geotrypetes seraphini. Next base: position 260,610,499 of record NC_047085.1, on the reverse strand, counting down.
CTACAGATTGCAACCAGTGTGAGAATGTTGTATGAGTGCTGGACACCACACCATCTCTTCAGATGTTAACAGTGTAGGTCTCCCCACTTCCTCTACTGCAAAGAGAGGACAAATAGGACATCCCAGGATGTGTTGTAAGTCAAACAAAGGAGTTGGACTCTTCTTTTGGTTTCTGGCATGAGACCATCTCACGTGTGCCACTGTTCATGTGCAGGACTCAGCTACATCTCGGTAATGTTTGGCAAATATTAACTAACCCACACAACCTCATGTTAACATTCTGGTACTGATCTTACTACTTTTCTTTTAGTACAACTATAAAATCTTAGAATGCATCCAATATGGAATTTAAAAGAAAAAGAAAAAAAAATCATCAGACTGACCCAAAAGTTACACTGAGCATAGGAGCCAGCTATGTCCCTGCTCCTCCTCCCATTTTAGTTTTTTCCCTTTTTATTAAAAAAAAGAGAATTTGCCAAAAGCTTACTGCTCTCAGCAAGTGCAGCTATTGCATTTCAGTGGTCTCAGGCCCTGATACTCAAAAGCTTTCTGTGCTGGTAAGCCTTATTAAACCAGTCTTATGTGACACGGAAGCTCTGCCTTCGATGCTCAAAATGGTTCTCTGGGACATTTACCAATCCTCGTAACAGCCACTGAGAACCCTATGCAAATGCATTACAAGAAGCTCATCAGTATTTAAATGAGCTTTCTTTGTGATGCACAAAAGGGAATGCCCCCCTTTTACAGGGCAAAATTTGAAGCTGTTGTGCGTTGTGTTTTGGGAGTATGCCTCATGACTATGTGCGGGACACACACACACACACACACACACACACAACAGCTGTGCCTGTTTTATTTTTAGCTTATTTACGAAAAATAATACCAAACTGGTAAGTAAAAGAGAACAGCCATGATCAGCTGATCTGGCACTGGAGCCATGTTCAGTTGAGTGGGAGCAGGGAAGAAGAGGTTTTTTTTTTTTTTTTGCAGCAGGCTCGATGGGGAGGGGAGGAAGCTGTGCCTGCTGATTTGCTCTTTAGAGCCAGGGGTATAGCCATGGGGCAAGCTTGGCCTGCCCAGTTTGAGCTCAGGTCTGCCCACCCAGCAGCAACTGGCCAGCAGCAGCAGTTCCTAAATGCTGCCAAAGGCTGATCCAAAAGTCTTCTTTCTGACGCATTTGCATTTTGCAACAGAGGGAAAGCTTCCAGGTCAGCTTCTGGCAGTGTGTATGAACTGCTGCCAATGACCTAAAGATGCTGCATGGGCTGGGAGTGTGGGAAAGGAGGGAAGAAAGGCTGCATGGTCTGGGAGGGAAAAAGAGCCTGATGTTAAGGCTAGGGGGTGGGAAGGGTGGGAAAGAGATGCCCACCCACTTTGGGCTCAGGCCCATCCAAAATTGGCTGTCTGGCTATACCACTGTTCTGAGCAGGCACAGTTCCTTCCCATTTTACCGGTGCTACTCTGCACAGATAGCATGCATACAATTTGCATGCACTGGTAAATTAAAATCGCTCTCAACATGATGTTTATTAACATGTAGTGGGAGCTTTATGCATCCTACCCTTTGTCTCTTGCTTGTCCCCTCCCCCTTCAACACTGACAGCTCAGTTCTTGAAAGCAGGGGCGCCTCCATTAAGTGCTGGACATAGACTTTGCAAGACTGGCTTATAGGTAAGCAGCCATCTTTTCCCTACATGCTTTCAAAACACCTGAAGTGGCACTGCCTTCAAAACCTGTTCTTGTCAGTCGGGCATCCACGAATGCCTCCCCCTGACGCAATCTGTTTTCAAAATCCGGACAAAGTGCTGGGATTTGAAAAGCTGACCGGACATGCCCTCTAAAAAAGAGGACATGTCCGGGTAAATCCTACCCCAGGGCAAGAAGTCCAAGAAACTTTATTTCACAAACATCTTGAGCCAAGAGCCAACACATCAAAGTGCACCCACAGATAATGCCAAAATAGCATTTAGGCCCCCTTTTATCAAGCTATATTTGGGTTTTTGTCTCGCTAGCCTCTGTGGTAAAAGCTACGACACTCATAGGAATTCTATGAGCACTGGAGCTTTTACTGCAGCAGCTGGTGATAAAATAGAGCCTTAATTAATTCACCAAAAAATAGGCAAATTTCTCACAAGCACTGGTAAATTTTTCACTTTTGCTTACCTTGAGGGATGACTCTTCTTGAATCTGGGTGCATACTTTGTGAGATTGCACAGCTGTTTACCTTGCTCTCAGAGGGACGAGACTTCAATTTGTTATTTATTGTAATTGGAAAAAAATTGGCATGAAGTCCAATGCGCTTAAATGCAGCTTTATTTCATGCCCTTCATTCTCACCCCATCCCAAAATGCCACTTATTGCAGCTTTTATAAACCAGTTTCAAGTTGATCCTTAAGCCATTTTGTGGCTTGGACTCTGACAAACCAACAGGGAGGAGCTGGGAGACAGAAAGACAAAGGATGGTTGCCCATTCTCCCTCCTTCCTCTCAATCATGCTAAGTGCTTGCAACTCGGCATTCATTTTAAGAGATTAGTTTCTTTTCTTTTAAATGAACCAATGAAAAAAACCCACACTTCTCATGTTCCATTCACTCTCCAACTTATCCCAGTATTAAGTTTTGTTACAACTGGCAGCTGCTGCAGCTTTAAGGGGACCCAAGTCTTGTGCAATGCTAAGCATCCTGCATTTTTCCCATCACAGTTATTTCCGGCTGGGGTCACTAGAGGGTTTCAGGGCATCCAAAGCAGTTTGACTGTTTAATCACTTCCTGCCCTCTAGTCAGGCTTTCCACTTAACAGTTACTGTTATTGCTTAAGAAAGTCAGTCCATGAACTCTGGGCAAGAGGGAGGGAACCAGAATGTCTTTGGCTACAAAAAGTTCACAGCTTCGCCTGACACACAAGAAAGAGCTAACATCTGAAATGCCAACTGTTTGTCCCCCTTTTTTTTAGCTGTATCATTTTATTAACTTTATTTTGAGGATTGTTTCTTTAATGTTTTTATAGACTGTACTGTAGAGGATCCAAGTTACATACAAATTCAAATTAAGAACGGTTTAAAAAACAGAGCTCGTTCTTAATCCAGGAACTGCCTGTACTGTATTTTTCTGCACTTGGAGAAATTTCCTCTTACGGATAAACTGTTCTTTTCCGTAAAAGGTGGAAAAAAAAAAAATCCAAAATAAGCAAAGGAGTATCTGAAATTTGAAAACGACTATGGCCCCTTATTTCCTCTCAGAAACAGTACACTTCTCCCTCCGTATTCTGCTTTTTTCCTTCACTGCAGCCTTTACCCAGTAACCAGCAAGGATAGAGCTACAAAACATTTCCCCCTTCCTGAAGCTGCCATGGACAGCACTGCCATTGGGAGCAAGAGAAAGGACAGTCATCCGCTGAAATCATTTTTCAAAACCTATGGCAGAAGCTTGATTTGTACACTAAACCTTGCCCCCCCCCCCCCCCTTGCCCTTGAATGACTAATTGAGCAACAAAAACAAAATCCAGGTACAATCCCACTCCTCCCATCCTTAAGTTCACAAACAAAATCATGATGGCTGCCCTTTCCAACTACTTCACCCCTTAAATCCCCTGATGAAATAACTGAAATTAATAAAAACTCAATAAAATCAGCTTCTGGCTTTGGCATAATAAACTTTTACTGAACATTCTTAAAACTAATAGTGTCCTTTTCTCACCCTCTCCAGATGAACATTTATGTCTGCCCATCTGTATCGGCTCCTCTCCAATTCAAAGAGATAGTAAAGTTAAACTAATTGGAGTCATTCTAGGCAAGGACCTCACCTTTCATCAACCAGTTAGTGCAGTTATGCAGAAATGTTTTCATAAGCTTAGGCTCATCCATTCTATTTCTTCTTTTCTTGAGCCCTCCTCAATTAATATCCCGAGTCACTCCCTAGTAATTTCAACTATAGATTACTGTAATGCCCTTTTTCAAGGTATAACCCAGAAAGAAATCTGTCTTCTACAACTATTGCAAAACACTGCTGTTAAATTAACCTATCATGCAAAAAAAAATTTGACCATATCTCCCCTCTCCTCCGTAAAGCACACTGGCTACCTATTACTCATTGTCTCTCCTATAAAATACTCCTCACTTTTAAAACAAAAAATTCTAACCAACCGGCATTTATAGATAAACTTTTGATCCTTTATTCATCAAAATTTACTCTCCATACCATCAATACGGGAACTATTTTACGATACTACTCGCAAATCCATCTTTTCAGTTACTGCCCCCTCTCTGTGGAATGCCCATTCAAAGCCAAACTTAAAACCTTCATCTTTAAAGATGCCTTTATTCTATAGTATTAGCTTCAGCCTCTTAATTCTTTGATTCATGTGAAGCTTTGAAACATCTAATACTTCTTTTGAAATGATTCCCCTCCTAATGTTTTTGCCACTCCCCATTTACCGTCCTTTTTTATTAATTTTACTTCGATGTATTTTAAACAACCTTTCCCTCCCCTACTTTCCTTCCATCTCATGTACGTTAATCCAAATTCATCTAGTATTTTTAATATTTGATAAAATATTGCTTTTATTTACCTATTTTAATTGTCCCTTACAATCTTTTTATATTGTACACCGTGTAGACATTTGTTTTGATAGATAGTATATCAAAAATAAAAAAAACTTGAAACTTGTCTACTGCCTCCAACCTGGAAAGAATGAGCAAAAGACTTGGTTTTACAGCTCAGATAAGAGAGAATTAAGTGAAAACAGAAAACGTTTGAGCAATAGAGTGGGAAACTAACAAAGTGGCCACAAGGTGTCATCATTGTATGCAATTCTATTAGGCATTCTATAATATCAATCCACTCAAAGGTTTTTCAAAATATTGTTTAAATTTATATCATGCCTTATGAAGCAGCTTATAATACTTTTAAAAGACACAAGGGGAATCTCAGAATGCCACTTGTCTGCTGTTGATTCCTGCAGTACAGTGTGGCAGCACTCATCACTGGCTCACCCAAATGTGTCCTCTATTCCAGTGTTTTTCAACCGCTGTTCCGCGGCACACTAGTGTGCCGCGAGATGTTGCCTGGTGTGCCGCAGGGCCGCCGGGCCCGGAGCTGACAGGGGGCCCGAGGCAGGGGCGCCAGTAGCTCGCCAAGGCAAAGTGAGTCGATCACCCAGGACTCACTTTGTCTTGGCGATCTAATCTGTCGAGCCGATAAGTCTTCTTCTCCCCGACGTCAATTCTGCAGTCGGAGAGGAAGTTCGGGCCAGCCAATCGCTGCCTGGCTAGGTGGAACTTCCTCTGTGATTGCAGAATTGACGTCAGGGAGAGCATGCGTCGGCGTCGGCTTTGGGGCCTGTTATCCATTGGTGGGTCCTGTTCCCCGATGGCAGCGGCAGTGGCTTGGGGAACGGCAGGGAGAAAGAAAGAAAGGGGGCAGGCAGGGAAACAGAAGGAAAGAAGAGAAACAGAAAAAAAGAAAGAAAGGTCAGGGAGAGAGGAAGAAAAAGTTGGGGGAGGGAATGAGGTGTGGAGGAGAGAAAGCATACAGGCTGATAGAAGGGAAGAAAGATTGGATGCACAGTCAGAAGAAGAAAGTGCAACCAGAAATCACCAGACAAGGTAGGAAAAATGATTTTATTTTAAATTTAGCAAAGTGGAGGCAGTATTACCACAGTTTTCAAAGGAATTTGCCCAAATAACTTAATAGTTAACTGGGTAAATTCCCAGAGATGAAAACTTCCCTTCACTTACTATGCACAGTTCTGAATTTATATCTGCTGTCTATATTTTACAATATGGTCACCTTTTACTAAACCGCAATAGTGGTTTTTAGCGCAGGGAGCCTATGAGCGTCAAGAGCAGCGCTGGACATTCAGCGCAGCTCCCTGCGCTAAAAACTGCTATTGTGGTTTAATAAAAAGGATGGAGGGTATATTTGTCTATTTTTGTATGCTATAAAAACCAAATACAGAGAGAGACTGAGAGCTGTTGACGAAGAGCTACGTGTGTGTCTTTCTTCGATTCCAGCCAGAATATCAGCTTTGTGTTCAGCCAAACAGGCCCAGGTTTCGCACTGAATAAAGTATTTTATAATTTTTATAATTTTTATTTCATAATAAAGTAATTATAAAATACTTTCTTTGTGTTTATTTGATTCCTATTCAAGAGAATTACTTTATATAAAGTCAATATAGGCAGAGAGTTAAATTTTTTAACATTTTCTAATGGTGGTGTGCCTCGTGATTTTTTTCATGAAACAAGTGTGCCTTTGCCCAAAAAAGGTTGAAAAACACTGCTCTATTCTATTCTCTTTTTTTGTATTCTTCACACTGTTTCTCCTTCTAATTTTTCATACTGTTTCTGTGCTCCTTAATAAATAAATAAATAAATAAATAAATATACTAATAACATCTTCAAAGTCATTTCCAGGATCTCAATTCATTGGATTTTTTAAAATCTTTTCGATATGTTTTCTTAGCCATTTCATTCATTTCAATACATTATCATTCTTTCTAATTCATTTTCAAGTAGTGTACTGAAAATCTCTTATCCCCTAGATAACTTAGCTTGTTAGTGCATTGTCGCTGTTACACTACACCCCATCCAGGGACAGGTAAACTATATAGAGCAAAACATGTGGCAACATGTGGATCATCTCATGTAATATATGTCATCCAATGTTCCTGTCCTAAATTGTATGTGGGGCGAACCATTCGCCCTGTAAAAGTGAGATTAACAGAACATAAGTCACGGGTCCATATCCAGAATGAGACTGCCCCTCTAGTACTCCATTGGAAGTTATTTAAACATTCAATTAAAGATCTTAAATGGTGAGTGTTAGACATGGTGGAGGTAGGGTGGGAAGGAGGAAACCTCATTCGGACGCTAAATTTAAAAGAGCTCCGTTGGATGCATGAATTACAAACTATGCAGCCTTCAGGATTGAATGAAACCAGCGATTGGTTAACTCTAGCTGAATAAGTATAGGAGGATATGGTAGGTTTGGATTGTGGATTGTGATGTTTGATAAAGTTCTTTAAAGACTGTGCCTGAAGAGTAGTGCGTGATTGAGTATCCTGTGGATGATGTCATCGGGGAGGGGGTGTATATCATGCAGTAACTGAATGCTGCGCAAGAAAGCGAATGAATGAAATGTAGTTGGTAATTAAAGGGAATGATATAATGCTGATAATTAATTCATTGATATTCCCCTTCCATTAAATCTTATCTTGCTGCATTTGCTTTGTTGTAGATAAGGCATTTCCCCCATCCTGAGGAAGATACGAAATGCGTTGGTGGGGCGTAGTGTAACAAAGGCATTAACAAACTAAGTTATCTAGGGGATAAGAAATTTTCAGTACACTAATGAATTAGAAAGAATGATAATGTACTGAAATGAGTGAAATGGATAAGAAAACATATCGAAAAGATAAAAAAAATCCAATGAATTGAGATCCTGGAAATGACTTTGAAGATGTTATTAGTATATTTATTTATTTATTTATTAAGGAGCACAGAAACAGTATGAAAAATTAGAAGTAGAAACAGTGTGAAGAATACAAAAAAAAGAGATTAGAATAGAATAGAGGACACATTTGGGTGAACCAGTGACAAGTGCTGCCACATTGTACTGCAGGAATCAACAGCGGACAAGTGGCATTCTGAGATTCCCCTTGTGTCTTTTAAAAGTATTATAAGCTGCTTCATAAGGCATAATATAAATTTAAACAATACTTTGAAAAACCTTTGAGTGGATCATTGTATGCAGACATATGAAGCACCACCAACAGCAAAAAAAAAAAAAAAGACACTGGACTCCATATACAGTAAAACCTTGGTTTGCGAGCATAATTAGGTCCAGAAGCATGCTTGTAATCCAAAGCACTTGTATATCAAAGCGAATTTCCCCATAGGAAATAATGGAAACTCAGACGATTCGTTCCACAACCCACAAACTTTAATACAAAATACTATATGTACTTGTATTGCAAGACCTCGCTCATTTAGACCAGTCACTACACTCCTACAGCATTGGAGAGAGAAAAAAAACCATTGGATCAGTTGTGATGATGTGATGCATGTATACTATATGTGCTTGTATTGCAAGACTTTGCTCGTTTAGAAGTCACTACACTCTTGCAGTGTCAGAGAGAGAAGAACCATTGGCTCAGTTGTGATGTGTGTATACTGTATGTACTTGTATTGCAAGACATTGCTTGTATATCTAGTTAAAATTTAATCAAATGTTTTGCTTGTCTTGCAAAACGCTTGCAAACCAAGTTACTTGCAATCCAAAGTTTTACTGTATAAGCATCCTCCTCTTCCAACCCTGGCAACCCTAATCCTTGATCACCTGTACTATGTGTAGTAGTGGAGAAAGTCTGGACCACAGGAGCATTAGCTGTACCATAGTCCCCAAATTGTGCTAGGAAGAACATTCCAAAGCTAGGTTTCTTGCCCTGGTCTACAGTTCTGCCACCAGATCTTAAGGCTGCCTTAGGCCCCAAGATCTGGACTGCCTGATATTAAATGGTGTTGCCTCAGAGCCATTTCAATGGTTAGTATTGCACACCCTTCTGTGGAATGCTCCATGCTCAGACCTGACAGTTCCTGGCCAGCATCTAGTTTTAGAGGCCATTCTATTGGTCAGCAAAAGCTATGTGCTATGATGCAGAATACTCATATTACACTATATAAATGGAGGTACATGTGGGAAAAGAACTATGATTTCTACCTATCTTAATTCAGATCAATTCATTCTTTAATTTATCCTCAGCTATTTGCTCAATTTACAGTTCTGAGCTCCCATAGAAAGGCAGGACTGTACAAATCCATGTCTTTACTGAGCTAATCACAGGACCAGCTTGGCCTTACAACACAAAACTGGTCAATCCTTATCTCAGGGTGCCACATTCGAGTGGCAGCTCTTCCAGTTTTTAAATGAGTTTTCCTAAATCAGTATACTTGTAAAAATCAAGATGGCACAGCTTCCCTGCCCCAACACTGAAGTTTCAATTTATGCAAAAATGCAGCCTGAGGGGATCAAAGAACACAATGACTGTCTTCTAGAACAAGCAGCACTGGGCTTCCAATATAGTGGGAGAGATTTAGGTTGAATATTGGTAAGATCTTAATACTATTAAGAGCAGCTAAAGCCCTGGGCCATGTTACACCACTAGTGGAATCTCCACTTCTGGAGAATTTTAGCAAATCAGTCACATGTTTTCTTTGGATGGAAAATGGGACCGAGGCCGGGGTTGAGGGGGGGACTATCTGGAGGCACAGGGGCATTTTTTAAGTTTCTCAGAGCCCTTTATTTTGAGAATTCCAGGAAGGCTGAAAGTGTCATTTAATTATTCCTTAATTGACTTCCAGCATAGGATAAGTGATTTACAAATGTCTTCTGCTATAGAATCAAAGACTTTTTCTTTTCTGCATCTTTATGGTTAATTTTAAAATATAAAAAAACAAACATTAATCACTCTCTACTTTTCAGGAAGGAAATCTTGGCAAAGGTACTGTGGCATTCAAGAGCACTTATAAATGATGTTTTCCCTCACTCAATGGAAGCCTCCATTGCTAACCAAACACTTCCCTCACACTTATTTGTGTCTTGTAATAACCAGAGTCCTGGGAGAAGCGCAGAGCCTGCCAAACTGAGTCTATCTGGCAGATATGTCAGGGGACTAGAAGGCTGGATGTTTGGCCAATGGCCATTCTAGCATTCCTAGCTACTGTGATTATTACAGTCAGGGTGTTGAGAATTAAATGGGACAGAAGGGTAGACTTAAAAACCAAGAGAAAAATGGTCGGTCTTGGCTAAGGAGACATTTTACAGATGGCCACTCTTTGGCTGGCAGCTGGGATGTCTCCTTAACTGTGGAGGCAGAATAGCTGGGCCTTTTTTTGCCATTTTCTCTTTTACTATACTTAACTTATATTATTTTGCTATTTCTCCTTGTTTGTGTTTATATCATTCTTCTTCTCGGTCCTGGGCAAGATGAGGCAAGAATCCGGGGCATTATTATGGTTTAATTTTTTTTTTTTAAAGTGCAGCGTGCTATTGGCTCAATTTCTTCAAGAAGAAATTAAAAATTAAACCAGAAAAGCAAGTTCTACAGGTTCAATTGCCATCCAGTTACCTCTATGCCCCTGCAAATGTGAAGACTCTGTGGAAGTGACCACACACATTCCAGAGTCAGCACTCTACCAGACCTTCCTGGCACTTAGATCCAGCTGCCCGCTACAGTTTGCTACCAGCACCTTAAAGGTTGTTCTCATGCCCAGAGTCCTTCCTTTTCTTATCTGTAGGAACTGAGATACTGCTTTTATTATTCTTTTCTCCAATGGTCCATTGGAAAGGGACAGTAAGACTCTGCTTTCATCCATTTCCTGCTCCCCTGGTACATGTCAGGCTGACCAAAACAGCTCTCTGCCCTACTTCTCTTTCACAAGAGCTCAAAAGAAGAAGCAAGGTGTGTGTGTTGGGGGGGGGGGGGGGGGGGACTAAGGGCAGACAGACCAAAAACGCCACAGGCAGTATCTCAAGAACAGATGAACCTTCTACAGTGTGAAACTACCAAGAAAAAGTCCTCTATTTATTCTCCTTCTATAGCCTCTTGTTTGCATCTCATCTCTGCCTGTTCTCAGCCCTCTGTGGTTCTATACCTTCCTCCCCCAAAGTGTGATCTCTAACCCTGAGCCGCTCAAGTAATTCAGGAGTAGCAGAAATGAGAGTCTTTAAAAGCTCAGGGATGGGGCTCCTTAGATTAATGGAAAGCTAAGACTAACTGTGGCCTGGCTGCCATGGTTACTTGATTTGGACCCCAGCCACCCATTGACCACAATAAGAGGGTATCCATTTACTGAAAATAATTTCTTTACTTCTCAAGACTCTAGCACATAAAACTGTGCTAAGCCAATAGAATGAATGTTACACAGAGGTCCATGCAATAATCCTAAGGTCAGCCTTTCCACTGAGCGACTGTGGTTCTTCACACATGATCCACTTTTTCAGTCGCTAGGGACATTTGCAAATGAGGCCCTGCATCCTCCACAGGCCATTCCTGAATAATAGATGTTATCAATGAACATTTAGCCAGAATTTTTGGGCACTAATTTGTAATGAAACAATAGATTATAGACAAGAGTTTATCTGCCTCCGATTCTTCAGCAGCATGAAGGTTTGGGGGGACAGAGTTGTCATATGCCACAACAAAGGTTCTCTATGATTACTGCAGCACATTTGGGCCTCGCAGGGCTCTCTTTCACCCTATGCCTAGAGCTCAGGCTCAAGAATTCACAGCAGCCATGACAAGCCAGCGTCAGCCTTAAAGGCCCGCTGAAGCATTCACAAATGTAATTGCAGAACACTATAGCACAGCCACCCATTGCTAACTGCAGCCTGTGTGCCTGGTATAGACAGGGCAAGCTTCCAACATCTGCAAATAAAGACACCTCAGTACATATGTTTCAATCAGCAGTATGTAAGAGGAAAATACTGGCTTGAAAAAGTGCGCAGCTGAAAAGCATTAATTTCTTCAGTTAAAAAAATGACTGCCTATGCACATCAGTAGATACTAGCATCGGTGACATTTCATAGTCCCTGTAAATTGCACCATTTCCAGCAGGGCCTAGGAGCTGCACGATGGCAGCAGTGACACAGTCTTCCCAAATCTTTCTGAATTTCAGTGATTGTTTACTCTTCTCAGACCCCCAGCCCTCCCCATTTCTAGGGGCCACCTTGGACTGGTTGAGGGAGATTGCTTCATGCCGTGTTATTGAAGAACTTTACCAAGCAAAACAAAGGTCTTACCAAGTCACTTGAAATCATTTCAGTTCCTGCCTTGATGGAATGGGCTTATGATTAAATTAAAAATCACACAGAATGAGGAGCCTGCAGAAGGCTGCATGGACACTTATGATTTACCCATACACATCTGTCGCCTTGATGCATTCCCTCCCTTCTTTCTTTCTGCCTATAGGACAGTGGTTTTACAGAGTGAGTTCTGGTTCCTCTCAGTCTATTTTCCACCACCGCCCCCCAAAGAGTGCACATTTTTTTATTTCTTTGCTCTTTCTTTTTTAAAACACAGCACAAGGCTCCATCCCCTCCCTTCCACCAATAGATTGATACTCAAATGTATGGGATAACAGATTCCTTGTCCTTCTGCTTTGTCTCTTCATTTCTGAGGCTTTTTTGCTGTTCTCTTCCATTTGCTCAGATTAACCCCACCCAAAATAAAACCCAGAATAAGATTACTCCAAAACAGACCCACACACACCCTCAACTTTTGTCACCCCCTCCTTTCTTTTCATAAGGGTTCTCCAACAGGTAGCGAAACCTTTGGTAGTTCGTCAGCAGGTATTTGGGGGCATACATGTGCTCCTTAGGATCAGCAGGCGGATACTGCTGAGGGTTCCCGTCAAACCAGCCTCCTGTCCGAATCAGCTCACGAATATAATTTAGGTCCCGCTTGTCCTCATAGTCCCCCCAGCGCGGGAAGTCTCCATTCTGAGCAGAAATAAGTTTGAAGTAGATGCCTTCTGGAGTGAAACACCAGGAACAGTGCCAACCAGCAAAGTGCAAAGGGCTCCCCAGTGACCACTGCACCAGGATATGTCCTGTATGGTTCTCATACTGGCGGAAGTTGGGCATGGTGTAGTATTCACGGCGCCGCAGACGGATGCCATCTGTGCCATATACCATTTGCAGCATGCCCATTGTGCAGCCTGACACCACCTCCAGGGTCCCTGGCTGCTTCCAGAAGAAGCCATAGAGTGATTTGCGCATGTGGAAAGCAAATGGCTCTGTCCAGCCATCATAGAGCTTCAGGAATAGGACACCGTCCCGGGCTGGGATCTCATCAGCGTCATTAATAATAAAGATATCATCATCACGCATATTAATCAGGCGACTCACGCCATCATGTGTGAGGAAGGTGCGGAGGTAGTCGTCGGCGATCCAACCATCCTGCCGTCCCCCCTCAGGGAAGTGGCTCAGAAAAACATAGACGATCTTGTGACGGATGTAGTCATATGAGCCATTGCGTAGCATCTCACGCAGCTTCAAGGGTCGTGGGTCACCATAGGCCGTGAAGTTGGATTCACAGATGATGAAGACATCAACTACACTACCTAGCTCATGGAAGCGGACATCCATTAGGTCAAACTCATGATTGATGTTAATAGCGTTGATGACACGGCGTGGCACCTCTCGTGGCATCAGTCGATCCTTGGTGGGCAGGCTGGAGTGCTGGACCATAGTGGGCACACCACAGCTGGGGCCATGCCAGCCAGGAAGGCATACACATTCCACCCACTTCCTCCTCTTAGGTCCCTTCACATTCAAGGGTTTCCGGCCTGGATGGTGTCCAGAGGCATGCTCCTGCTTCTCTTCAGCATGCCCTGTTGTCACTCTTTCAAATGTCTTGGTACCCTGCTTGAAACACATTCCCCCAGATTTAGTTCGAATAAAATATTCAGTGCTGTCTTCCTTGAGGAAGAAATCCGCCTTGTGCAGTTCAGTAGATTTGCTGGGGGGCAGCGGCTGGAGGAGTGGGGAGTGTGAATAGAGGGGAGTGCGGAGGACCTCAGGTGCTGGTTCTGGGACAGCACTGAGCTGTGGTGTCACTGGAGCTGTGTCCCAGAAGAAGCTAGACATCAGATTGGGATTCAATGCAGTCAGCTCACGGGGAAAGGTGACATATGAGAGGGCCTTCAGGAAATGCATGAAGGAGATGAGACAGAGGCCTGCCATACACAGCACCAAAAACAGCTTATGGCGTCGCATCTTCATCCTAGAAAATGAAAAAAAAAAAAAAAAAATCAGAATTGTATTTTCAATAATTTAGCTGTATTTAATTTTTAAATTACAAGCTTCTTCCACTTCAAAATGCCACTTTGTGGTCTATATAATTGGATCTATCTGGATCCTGCTTCTCAGAAGTGAACCTCCATGTTCAGATCACTTAGGTCAAATACCTTAGGCCTGGGGTTGCTACCTCACCCAGCTCAGGTAAAAAAAAAAGTTTGGTTTTGTGCCCCATGGTATGTATGGCGCTGTAATTCTGTTTTCTCTAATAAAAGGAGGACTACATTATCATGCATGCCTTGGGGCAAAAACCAGAGCAGCAGCACTCTTTTCAGACTGCCCCAGATGAAGTGGCTTTTTAAACTTAGCTCACACCCTTTCTGCCACCTTTACCTCTAAATGGCTCTGGAATTTCCTAGGAAGCAAGCAGACAGATGTTTATACCATTAACTCCACAGCCAGTCAGGTTTTCAGGATAGCCACAATGAATATACTTGAGATTAGTTTCCTTATGACAGAGACCTACTACATGCAACTTTATGTCACACATGTTCATGATGAAAACCTGACTGGCTGTGGAGTTACGCGGCAGGTTTGGGATGCCCAGGTCTGGTCCTATATTGCATTATCTCCTGTTTCTGTGAGACCTGGGGATAGGAGAGGTGCCTTATGTTTTCTACACTTCAGTCAGTTTGTATTGCTCATGTGTTGAGAGGCAAGCCCAGGATGGAAGCAGTTAAAAATGATCAATGACTGGTATGATGGTAAGGGCAGAGCAAGCCATCTCCTTCAACATACTACATTGTACATAAAGAATACATGAAACAGGGAAATAGGCCACAACCAAAATACATGAACATTTCTGGCACATTTTACATGGATACATCAGGTAAATCATACATATACAACAGTAGATAAATGCAACCAGTATACAGAGTATAAAACAAACACACATAATATCAAAAGTGTTTAAGTTAAAAAAATATATATATTGGAAAAAGACTTCAGACAAAGGCTTAGCACAACTTATCAAGCTGCATTAGTTTTTTGTTTGTTTTTTTTTAATCACAGGCCACCGCGGTAAAAGCTCCAACACTCGTAGAATTCCATATTGCTTCAAAACAACCAAACTGTCAATCACTGGTCAGAAAAAAACTCTTAAAATATGTGGCAAAAAAAATGCAAGATACTCCATCTAAATGCACAAAATAATATTTTACTTAAAGATTTTTAAAACTGGCATACTCAAATTTTTGTCTCATTTAGTATGAAAGAGACATGCAAAATCTCTAATGCTGATTGGTGGTTGGTCATGGACAGCATGCTTGAGCATGCTGTTTAATTATTATTTTTTGAAATTTTGGCCACTATACTATATGTATTTTACTATTCTTTATATTATTTACACGTGTGCACTGAAGGATACAGAACGAACATCATAGTCCAGAAGGTAAAGCTTCCTAAAGCCACTTTATGCAAAATGCTTCCAGCACTAAGTGTGTCAGAGGTTTTGCATAAATCTTTCATACTGAATAAGACAACAATTTTGAGTATGCCAGTGTTAAGTTTCATCGAGTTAAATAAACAATTATTGTGAGTATTTAAACTGTTTTCTGCATTTTTTTGGCTTATATTCAAGTGTTTTTCTGACCAGTGAAAGACAATTTGGCTGTTTTCCGGCAATATGCTGTGTTATCCTTTCTTTGAGGTCTTTTTCCCTCTGAATTTAAGGTTGCAAGCACCTTTTGGAAATTATGTGGATTTATTTTGTATTGTTTGTACTGGTTGCATGTTGTACATAGACGGCATAATGGCTATCCAGTCTATCCATCCAAATCTAGAGCCCAGTTTCTATAATCCCTTCTCTCATAAGATCCACAGTGTTTGTCAAGTACTTTCTTGAATTCTGATACAGTTCTAGTTTCCATTAACTCAAGTGAGAGGCTGTTCCACATACACATGAGCACTACTCTTCTAGAAAGAAATATTTCCTTATATTACCCTTTCATCTTCCCTTATGAACTTTCATTTTAGCTCTTTCATACTAAAGTAGGCCCAATTTTCTAGTATGTATACCTTGTTGTTGTAGGGCTATGCCTGCAACCATCTTTGGTACCATATTTAGGCCCTGGGCCTAGTAATGCTAACAATCATTTTCCCTTCTGTCAGTATCTTGGAATTTCAAGCTGCTTGTCTGTTAGCCAAGGGGGCCCCACTGCCTGAGGAATCTGAGATAAAAGGGATTCAGCATGGAATGGCAATCTTCTCTATAGGACAATTTATGATGACATCGGACCTTGAACAGATAATGCAGGACACTTCAGTATGTGAGAAAAACTGCCTGGTAAGAAGGACACTATTGGTCAAAGATATCTTTTTGGCAGGGGGAAGAGGACAAGAAGAACAAAGGATTTGGGAAGTCTCAGACAGTTGGCTGTGAGGTGTGGAAAAGGTAACTTCAAGTATGTGCAGGAGAGATGATTGGCATTGGTATGATGAGACTAAGCCAGCTGGGAGAAGAGTCAATGTGAGGCTCAGGTGCATACCTCGGCTACTCTGAATTAGGTTACTGGGATCAGTCTCCTTGTATCTCCCTGCACTAGTGGGAGACCCAGTCTGAGATTGTACCCTGCCAGAGTGACTGCACCTCTGGTCATCAAAGGACTGACAGCTGTTTAATCTGGCTTTCATCCTGCCCAGGATTAAAACCAGCAGAGGGATGTATTCAGTCTGACAATTCACAACGGAGAAGGTCCCGACTCCCTGTCAGTTGAGGGAAGCATTGTGTGGTGAAAGCCTCCACTTACCATATTTTCACGCATATAACGCGCGCGTTATACATGATTTTACAAACCGTGTATAGCCATGCGCGTTATATGCGTGAGCGCGTTATCCCCCTTTTTTTTTACATAGTTCCCCCCCAACGTCCGATTCACCCCCCCCCCCCGCAGGACCGCTTGCACCCGCACCCCGAAGGACCGCTCATGCTGGAACATGCACCCGCACCCCCAACCCGAAGGACCGCTCGCACCCCCACAGCCTCCCCACTCCCCCATCATGTAGAAGTTTCCTACCGTCGTCCTGCTGCTTCCTCTGCCGGTAGTCCTGCCCCTTCTCTTAGCCCTGCGTCTACGCTGCTTCCTCTTCCGGCGGTCCCGCCCTTTCTCTGAGCCTCTTGACAAAGGAGAAGAGAGCCCGTGCCGCCTTGCTTGTTGATCACTACTTGATCGTCCGTGTGAAAGAGGACTTGGTCGGTCAGGAAATGTTGGAAAGCTTTTAGGGCGTAATACATCTATCTGAGCTCCAGCAAATTGATGTGAAATTTGCGTTCTTTGGAAGTCCAATAACCCTGCATCTGAAGGCCGCTCATGTGCACTCCCCAGGCGCAGGGAGAAGCATCTGTCATGAGTACTTGGTGATGCGGAGGAAGATGGAAAAGACGACCTCTGGATAGATTGGAAGAGGTCATCCACTAGTGGAGCGACCGAAGAGATGAGGTTACAGAAATATACTGTGAGAGCGGATCTGTCACCCGACACCACTGAGAAGCTAGGGCCCAATGAGGAGTGCGATGATGCAATCTGGCTAGTGGGGTGACATGAACCGTGGAAGCCAAGTGGCCCAGGAAAACCATCATGCGTCTCGCAGAGATTGTTGTAGCTGAAACATCTGTTGACAGAAATGAAGCAAGGCAGCTAGGTGATCTGGAGGAAGAAACACCCTCATGAGAGTAGTATCCAAAATAGCTCCGATGAACTGAAGACATTCAGTTGGTTGGAGGTTGGACTTTGGGAAATTGATTTCGAAGCCCAAGGTTTGAAGGAAAGAAATGGTGTTGAGTCGTCGCCAAGGTCACCTCCTGAGAAGATGAAGCCTTGATCAACCAGTCATCCAGATATGGAAACACCTGAAGACCCTGGGATCGGAGGGCTCCTGCCACTACAATCAAGCACTTCGTGAAGACTCTGGGAGAAGATGCCAGGCCGAAGGGAAGAACTTTGTACTGGTAGTGACGACAACTGATTTGAAAGCGAAGATATCTTCTGGAAGCCAGATGAATTAGTATATGCGTGTAGGCTTCCTTGAGGTCCAGAAAGTATAGCCATTTGTTCTGAGCCAATAGGGGATAAAGGAGGGCAGGAGAGAGCATTCAAAACTTCTCTGACAAGATATTTGTTGAGAGCTCGGAGATCCAGGATGGGTCGCAGACCTCCTGTCTTTTTGGGGACTAAGAAATATCAGGAGTATAAGTCTTGGTCGTGTTGAGAGAGAGGAACTTCCTTGATGGTACTGAAGAGGAGAGATTGACCCTCCTGTAGTAGTAGAGAGGACTGTGTCAGATTTAAAAGCAGACTCTTTTGGAGGATGGTCTGGAGGAAGGGTGTGAAAATGAAGACTATACCCTTGACAAATGATGTTGAGGACCCAAAGATCTGATGTAATGAATTCCCAGCGATTGATGTAAATCTGAAGACGTCCCCCTATGGGTTGAGGCAGAGAAAGTAGCAGAGGAGCACATCAAAAAGGCTGTGCAGGTTTCTGAGGAGCAGCCGGTTGTTTAGGTTGTTAACGTGGCTGTTGTCGTTGTCGACAAGGCTGGATAGGTGCCTGAGGAGTAGGCTTGGCAGTATATCTGCGTTGGTAAGAGGAAGCAGGCTTAAAAAGGCCGAGCAGGTGGAGGCTTCTTTTTGGGCTTAACCAACACATCCCATCTGGTCTCATAAGCAGACAGCTTTTGGGTGACAGTGCCAGTGGAGGCTCCAAAGAGCTCATCACCAAAGCATGGCGCATTAGCTAGACAGTCTTGGTGGTTAAGGTTAAGGTCTGAAACACGCAACCATGCCAATCGTCTCATCACCACCGACATAGCTGCTGCTCTAGAAGAGAGTTCGAAAGTATCATAAATAGATCTCACCAAGTACTTTCGAAATTGGAGAGAGGTAGAGACCAGAGATTGAAATTTCTTGGCCTTACGTGAGGGCAGATATTGCTGAAGCGATGAAATTTGCTTAAGAAGATACTTCATATAACAGATAAAGAAAAAGTATAATTGGATGCTCTGTTTGACAACATTGAGTTTTGGTACAGATGTCTACCAAACTTGTCCATGGTCCTACCCTTTCTACCAGGAGGAATGGATGCACACACACTCGCCCCAGAAGATTTCTTCAAAGTGGACTCAACCACGAGAGACTTATGGGGTAATTGAGGCTTATCAAATCCAGGCAAAGGTACCACCTTATAAAGAGATTCCAAATGTTTAGGAGCCACTGGCACAGAGAGAGGAGTCTCCAGGTTTTTAGAGAAAGTTTCCTTCAGAATAACATGGAGTGGAAGCTTTATCAGTTCTTTAGGAGGAAGATCATAATCAAGTGTGTCTAAGTACTTGCTCTATTTGGAATCAGCCTCCAACGAAACATCCAGATCATTTGCCATCTGTCGCAAAAATCTGGAAAAGGAAAGTTTCTCTGAAGGAGAAGAAGCTGTGGTAGGTGATCCAGAAGCAGAAGAGTCGACATTGGTAGTAGATGGCATTTCAGGTTCAGTATCTCCCAGTAAATCTGAATCTCTGAAAGAATGAGGTCGGTGTCAAAAAGTCTCCAAATGTTTGAATTTACTGGAGACTTTGCCTGACCGTGCCGGAGTAGCCTCTCGAGACATGGCTAAAGAGGAACAGTGCCGAAGTGGAATGCTCGAGTCCTGGGTCGAGAGTATCCACACCAGTGGAGTAGCATTAAGAAGAGTGATCAGTGAGTAACTCAGACCGGACCGGTTCCTGGAGGGTCGGTGCCATGCTTGGTGAAAAGTGAGCCGGCACCAAGAGGTTAAAATGCTCTCCTAATTCCTCCCAATGCAGATTGTCAATTTTCTGCTTAAGGGAAAGTGCTTTTACCGTTTGCTTCTTTTTGGCCGGTACGGATGGCTGATCAACACGATCCAGGGATGATGAGGCCAAAGAGGAGGCACTCACCGATATCGGAGCTGTGCATTTACGGGATTTACGCAAGGTCAGCAGGACTTGACTCACTGCAGCTTCAACCTGCATCTCGGAAGGGGTAGTGGAAGGCTTCTTAGCTGGTTTACCTAGAGTGAGTTGTGACACGGGAGTCAAAGTTGGTGGATCCACCCTCGGTGTCATCTTGGTCGGTGCGGTCTTGGTTAGCGCGGTGTCAGCAAAGTAAGCAGAAAAAAAAAAAAGATTAAAAAAACCGAAAGAACTGACAAAAAAAGTCACAATCCGCGAGAGCGGGAAGGCCAAGTGACAGAAAAAGTTCAACAGTGTTGAAAAACACATCTTCTTAGCTTCGCGAAAACTGAGGGACCGCTCGCCTACGTCGGGCGGGAAGGCACTCACTCATGCGCGGTGCGGGCTAATCACAAACTTTCTAAACTTAAAGTTGCGATTTACTTTTCAAGTGTCCGTATCGTAGCTCCGTCGGTGATGTTACCCATCAGTGAGAATATGCTGCCTGCTTGTCCTGGGATAATGCCCTCTCCCTGAAGAAAATCTGGATTTCCCTGATTCTAGATTCCATAATAGTTCGAAGTTCCAAACATCCAGCAAACTGAAATCAATAGCCCCTCCCCTTTCATAGTAATTTTGTGAATGTCTTCAATTAAATCTCTATTTTCTTCTGCCACAAATGCCAACTCAGACTGACAGGTTGTCCAAAATTGTGCACGAATCCCAGATTTGCAAGCAAACTAATCAGTTAATGAGCCATGAACAATTTGTAACTGGTACTAATTAGGATTCATGCATGGATCTGCCTATGCACTATAATACTGCACACCTAAATTGTCTCACTCGTAACTCAAAAGTGAGGGTGGTCAGGGGAGGGCATGGGCGTTAGAAGCGTTCCCAAAATTTATGTATAATGTTATAGAATATGGTTATTTATATGTCCAACTGCCATTAGCTGCGCTTCAGCATTTACCTCAGGTTTCAGCAGGCTAAGTCCTCATGACCAAAGTTGGTCATGGGAATCCGCACTAAGTGCTGTTTTATAAAGGTTGTTTAGCACTAAGCGACCTTTACAGAATTGGTGCTTAGCACGGATCTTAATGATGCCTAACTTTGGGTTCTATCAAGCTATAATTGAGTTAAGAATTAGAAAACTGGTAACCTCCACAAATCCAAAAATAAGTCTTTCAGTTAAACCAACAGGCTTCATATGTTGATATAGATGGAAGGAAAAGATTTCAGATGCGCTTTCTATTGCTGCCTGATTCGCCGATTTGAATCGATTCACCAATTCACTTCAGTGAATCGATTTGATTTGTTTGTTGAAAAAAGTCACTGTTTCAGTGACCAAAACCCCCCTTCCCATCACCCAGAGGGACCCAACATACCTCTGGGCCTCCTAAAGCAGCAACAGAGGTGGCTGTCAGCAGAGGCAGCACTCTGAATGGGCTGTTCATGGCCTGCCTCATTACGGCCTTTCCTCTGCCGTGTCACTGATGATGTCACTGAGGACATGGCAGAGGGAAGCCCTGGCGAGGCAGGTCACAATCAGCCTGTTCACAACACTGCCTCTTCAAGGCCAGCCACCGACACTGCTGCTGCTGTTTTGGAAGGCCTGGAGTTATGCGAGGTCTCATGGTGGGAGGGTTGGTGGGGTACTGCTGCACAGGGGGATGGGAGGGAGGGAGGGATGGAATGCTGTTACACAGGGGGATGGGTGGGAGGAGAGGAAAGACGCTACACATGGTGGGAGAGAGGAAGAATTGTTGGGGTGGAGGAGAGGAAGGAAGAGATGAAACAAAGAGGTAGAAATCCTGCATATGATGGAGGAGAGGAAGACATGCATGGAGATAAGAAAGGAAGAAATGCTGGACATTGGGTGAAGAAGGGCAGGGAGACAGAAAGAAATGTTGCACATGATAATGGAGGGGAGGAAGGGAAAGATGCTGCATGGAGGGGAATAGAGAGGGTTGACCCAGGGCACAAGGCAGGAGTGGAGAGAGAGAGAGAGAGAGAAAAACTAATGTTGAATATGGCAGTGGAAGGTAGAAAAAAGCATTTTTATTTTCTATTTTGTTATTACAGCATTTCAGATTTGAAATGTGTATCCTGTCAGAGTTGGTATTAGACAGCAAGCATGAGCTAGGACCTAATAAAGAGAAGAAAAGTATTTTTCATTTTATTTACACCACAGCACCAGTGTGGGGTTGGAGAGGGCAAAGGGGGATAGCGTGGGTGGAAAGGCTACAAAATAAACCCACCTGGACGTTAAAAAGAAAAATCCAATTGGGCAGGAAAAGTGAATCAAATAAAAAAAATTGATTCAATAGGCTGAATCGAAGCAAACATTTTTTCCCTAAATTGGGCAGCACTAATGCTTTCCAACATGGGTTACTCAACTTCAGCTATTATGAGCACGCCATCATAAATAAGAAAAAATTTCCCGTTAATTTATTTACTTCTTATATATTGAACAGTACTGGCACAAGTACTTCTGTTTGAACTGGTACAAGTTCCCTAGAGAAAATGCCATATTACTATTTTAACTGGCACATACTTAGCAACCCATAATCAGGGAAGAACATCTGAAATCTCTTACTTCCTTCTATATCAAAATCTGAAGCCCGTTGATTTAACTGTCAACACTTATTTTTGCATTTGTGGAGCCTAACTTTGGGTGCCATTTGCTGGACCTGAATATGTGCTCATAGGAAATTAAGTACTGCTGCATATGAAACTGGTCAGTTTGAACAGACATTTTTCATCTTGTCAGTTGGGGCAGCCTTGGTGTATACTGTTTTTTATATCACTTTCTATATTTTATGGTAATGTACTTTATCACGTAAATACACACACTTCTTGTGGTTAAAGTATCAATCTAGATTTTATAAATATATATATATCACAATAACCACACCCTACAGAAAAATTTGTATGGCAAAAAATTTCATTATATAATTTGTTGCAAGTTTTTTTTACTTTTTGTGGTTGCCTTAGAATATGGAGTAATCTACCACATACCACATCCGGGGTTTTACACACTCCTGTTGACATCATAGGTAGCCAACCACCTCCCTATTTATTTAAAGTTTCAAGTTTATTTAAAATTTCTTATAACGCCCAATCAGCCTTCTAGGCGGTGTACACATTCATAAAAACATAACAAACTTTAGCTAAAATACAAGTTTAAGCTAACATTACATCACCAAACTAACTTTTAATAACTTTTGAAGACTTAAAAACAAAGACAAACAGAAACAAAAGGTAAAAAGGCAAGAACTACAATAGTCAAAGTAAAACTGAACAATTAAGAAAAAAAACAATAGGAGGGGCTTCAATAAATACTGTTGAACTCAATAATGCTGAACTCAATTGCCCTTAAAAAATTTTTATTTCAATCATCTGTTATGTTTATTTAAATAATCATATCCAAAACAGTGCCTTTTTAAAGGGGCAAAAAAGACCGATATGCCACACAAAATTATTTCAGTAGGGAATCGGCAGACCGGTGCAATATATATTCTTCATTAACATTCAAACTGACACTTACCTTGAAAATGCTAAATTTAAGCAATGCAGCTGTTATCACTGGTTTAAACTGGGACCGTTGCTGGATTTAAGAAAGATCCAGCAATGGTCCCAGCTTAAACCAGCCCGCTGCCAGAACAGAAATGCCAAAGGTCGTATCACCTTTAGCCATCACCTCAAGCCGGTAAAACCTGGATAAGGTATGAAGGGAAGCCCACGTGGCTGCCTGACAAATCTCCTCAGGTGAGATCACATGAGATTCAGCCCATGAGGAAGCCATTCTTCTGGTAGAGTGAACCTTCACCCCAAGGGGAGGCTTTTTCCACGCCACCACATAGGCCACGGAAATGGCCACATGCACCCAACGCGAGATGGTAGCCTTGGAAGCAGGTTGACCTCAGCGCGCACAGCCCACCAGGACAAACAGATGGGCTGACAGACGGAAGTCGTTAAGTGGCTTCTAGGTATCTCAAAAGGAGATGCCGCAAATCCAGAGACCGCAAAACATGGTTCTTAGACTTGTAACCTGAAGGAACAAAGGCTGGCAGCTGAACTTCCTGGTTGACGTGGAAAGAGGAAACCACTTTTGGAAGAAATGAAAGCATAGTCCTCAAAATCACCGCAGACTCCGTGATGCAAAGAAAAGGATTTCTGCACGACAAAGCCTGAAGCTCTGACGCTCTCTGCACCGATGTGACCACCACAAGGAAGACAGTCTTAATAGTAAGATCTTTCAGAGAGATCCCATAGGGCAGACGAGTCAGGGAGCGTAGGACCAAATTCAGGTTCCACGTCAGGCAAGGCAGCCTCCCTGTCCCCTTTAAGAACCGGATGTCCAGGTGAGATACCAGAGAATCCCTGAACGAAGAGGGATCTAAACAGGAGAGTCCCACTATCTGGACACGGAGAGAAGAGACCGCCATATCCTTCTTTAGTCCAGCCTGCAGGAAATCCAGAACATGAGCCACTGTCGGTACCAAAGGGTCCACCTAAACCCCCACACACCAAGCCTGAAAGCACCTCCAGGCTTTTGCGTAGGCCAATACAATTGATTTCCACTTGCTCTGAATGAACGTGGCGATAACCGCAGAGGAATAACCCCTGGCCATCAAGGCCAGTCGCTCAAGCGCCAGGCTGTAAGACCAAAGCGGTCCGGATCTTGAAGTGCAATCGGGCCCTGTGTGAGCAACCTTCGATGGCAAGAAAGACACAGACCCCTTTAAAAAGCTCAACCTCAAAAGGTCAGTGTACCAAGGTCTTCTGGGCTAGTCCAGAGCCTCAAGGATCACTGGATCCCTGTGAGAGGACACCCGGCTCACATGCCCTATCATGGGCCACGGGGGAAAGACATACAGAAGTTCCCCTTTGGGCCAAGGTTGAACCAGAGCATCGAGCCCTTCGCTGCCAACCTCCCGTTGGCGGCTGAAGAATCTGTCTGCCTTCCTGTTCTGTGATGACACCATCAGATTGAATGTGGGACGACCCCAGCGGCGCACTATGGCCTCAAACGCCAGCCCGGACAGGGACCATTCTCCCTGGTCCAGAGTCTGATGACTGAGAAAGCCTGCCTGAACTTTTGTCTATGCCAGCCACATGAGCCGCGGACAAAGCCAACAGATGACGTTCCGCCCAACCAAAGAGCCCAGCAGGGGACTCATCATGCCCCTTTGACAGCCGTCACATTGTCCGATAACAGCCTTGCGGTGGAGACTCCCTTGAAATCTCAGCAGAGCTAACCGGATCGCTCGCAGCTCCAGTTGATTGATCTCCTTCGCTGTCCAGCGGCCCTTAACCGGGACAGACATACAAACTGCTCCCCATCCAGAGAGACTTGCATCCGTAGTCAGGGTTACCCAGTCCAAGACCCGCAGAGAGAGCCCTTTGTTCAGAGTGACTGGGTTCAACCACCACAGCATGCTGCCAACCAAAGCAGCTTCATCCCCAGTGCATCTCTCTGGGGATTCCACTGCGTCAGAAGGGATAACTGAAGAGGACATAGGCGAGCTCTTGCCCATGGAATCACATCTATGGTCGCCACCATGAGACCCAACACCTGCAGGTACTGCCAGGCCATCCGTGCTGGGACCGCTAACATGTCCCAAATTGCACTCCTGGTTTTCTGGATTCTGAAAGAAATGCCCAGTTCAGTCCTGTTTGGAACCGGACTCCCAGGTACTCCAAGTCCTTGGTTGGCTCGAGGCGACTCTTCTTCAGACTGATCACCCATCCGAGACTTTCCAGCAAAGACTCCACTTGGCGAACCACCAAGTGGCCCTGTACCCTAGAGGGAGTTCTGATCAGCCAGTTGTCGAGGTACTGATGTACGAGCACATGAGTGATCGCAGATGAGCAGCCACCACCACCGTGACCTTGGTGAAAAATCTGGGCACCGATGCCAAATCGAAAGGTAGCACCATGAACTGGAAATGCTTCCCGAGAACATGAAACCTCAGGAACCTCCCATGATCTGGAAATATTGAGATGTGGAGATATGCTTCTGTGAGATCCAAGAAAGCCAAAAACTCCCCGGGCGCCACTGCTACTATTACAGAATGCACTGTTTCCATCTGGAAACGCGGAATTTGCAGGAATGCTTTCACTGCTTTCAGGTCCAGAATTGGTTTGCAATCTCCAGAGTCTTTCTTTGGCACGATGAAGTAAATCGAGTATCTCCCGGAGCACAAGTCGTTCCTTGGGACTGGCTCTATGGCCACCAGATCCAGTAACCGGTGCACCGTAGTGCTCGCCTTGTTGGCCCTGACTGGATTTCCCTTGGGAGAGGACAGGAAGAAGTCCAGTGGCGGCTGGAAGAACTGTAGTCAAAGGCTGTCCCCAAGTACCTCTAGGACTCACTAGTCTGAGGTTATCTTTAGCCATTCTGGAAGCATGGCCAAAAGTCGCCCCCTGATCTGGGGCGGACTCGCTAGAAACCTGGCATCATGATTTTCTCTTAGACGGGACAGAAGGTTGAGAGTTGGAAGACTGTTGATATGCTGCACCTCCAAAGTGAGATCTAGAGGACGCTCCGAAACCCTGTCCCGCCACAGGGGGTCCGGCGTACTGTGAGGTTCGCCAGAAGGGATGAAAATTCAGCTGTACCGCCCCCTTAGTCAGGTGAGGTCTAGAGCCAGGAAGCACCTTAGGCTTATGGTCCTGCACACTTGCCATAAGGTCAACCAAACCCTGGCCAAACAAGAGCGAACCTTTGAAAGGTAACTTGCTCAGCGTAGCCTTAGATGAAGAACCACCCGACCACAGGCGAATCCATAACATTCTCCTTGCAAAAACTGAATAAGCTCCCAGCTTAGCAAAAGCTTTCAAGATATCATAGAGTACGCGTCTGCCATATAATTCACCCCAGAAACCAGGAAGGATCCTGAAGGACAACCTCCTCAGGATCCTTGTATGACATGCCCAGACCACAAAGGAAGTGGCCGCCGCAGCTCGCACTCCCGCTGCAGCAGAATCAAAAAGACCCTTCATGACAAAATCCAGTCTTCTGTCCTGGACATTCTTCAGGACAACCCCTCTATCTGAGGGCAAAGAGGTACATTTAGTGACCTGAGCCACCCCTGAATCCACCTTTGGCAGAACTAAGTGCTTGGAAAATTCCGATACCATGGGATACAATTTAGTCATGGCTCTAGCATACTTCAGGGGACCCTCTGGGGCCTCCCAAACCTCCAAGAGCATTTCCGTCAAGTCCGCGTGAACCGGAAATGCAGCAGAAAGCGGGGCCTTAGAAATCATGACAGAACACTCTGCCTGAACCGCTGAGTCTGACAAGTTTCAATGTATGCAGGGACTCAGAGATAAGATCAGGAAGACGGCTGGACTTAAAGAGCCTGTGCACCATCTGATCCTCTCCCAGATCGTAGAACTCAGTGTTCCGCGAATTCCCGAGATCTGCTAAGCTAGTCATATCAGCGGACCCCGCTGAAGAGCTGTGCAACAGCAACGGCATAGAAATTGACACAGGCACTGAGGCAATAGTGGGGAGCTGCCGCTGGCATTCAGGTGGACCAGAAAAGGAGCAAATGGACATGCTGGAATCCAAAGGCCGAACAGTCTGCAGGAGTCTGAGAGGGAGATACAGGCATAGCTCTCTTTCTCATGAAAGCCTGATACATCATATCCACAAATTCTGGGGGAAAATAGTCCCTGGCAGCCAGAGCCGATCTGTGGGACTCAGATTTGGAATGTTTAGAAGACTTATGAGACTCTTCCCCATAACTGCGCTTGCGTTTCATGGAAGCGCCCTCCTCACCCAAGTTTGGCGTCCCAGATGTTGGAATCACATCTCCGGTGGAATCGGAGGAAAGCAGGGCCTCAACGGAGGAAGATAGTGTGGGATCCACGCTTGGTTCACACTCCTCGCGGGCTGCGGCACACAAGATACACAGCTGCGAATCCATCAGCTGCATTTACGGCATAAATCCATGCCATCCTGTCCCGAGGTGGCCATCTGTGAAGTTTGGAGCAAAAACAAAGCTTCTAAGTCCAAAAAATATACTTTTAAAAACTTTAAAGAAAATCCAAAATAGCTGCATTAAAACTGCCCAGGAAAAATGCAGGGAATCGCAAAAAATGGCGATTTTACAGGTGGGGGACTAGGGCATGCAGGGAAACCACCCAAAACCCCGATCTCAGCACCCGTCAAAATCAGCAAACTCTGTGACTCAAAGACACCACAGAGAGTTGTGCTGCAATGAAAGTCTATGGCAGCCTGTAATACACAGTACAAGCAAGGAGATCAGTACCCTTAGGAGCTGATTAAACTGGATTTTTCAGGTCTTCTGATCGCCTCACCTTCCCTGTCACCACAGATCACGACCACCATGACCTCTCAAGGAAATTAGGGAAGATATGCGGTTCGGTTCCGATTCCGGCGTACCTCCACAGAACTGTAGCTGCCTGCGCTCTAACCCTTTGCGGACGAACCAGGTGAGAGATGGCTCCTGATCCCAGAGACCCGATCCAATCTGCTGGCTGTCTAGAGCAGTGTTTTTCAAACTTTTGACACCTATGGACCGGCGGAAATAAAATAATTATTTTGTGGACCGGCAGTTGAAGAACACTGGGCTAAGTTGTGCCCATCTCCACCCAATCTCCGCCCCAGACCCCACCCCCATAATAGTACTAATTGTAACACACACACACACACACACTATAATCGTATTAACAACACATAATGGTTAACCACAAAATTAAAATACACAAAGCACACTGTATGCTTTTCAACATTCATTCCTACTAGAAAGCAGATAACCCCATGCAAATACAGGACCAAAAACTAAAAGTACTAATATTTATAAACAAACCCTAAGGATGCAAGACTCTGCAAGCGGTACAACACCAGAGGAAAAGAATCAAATGCATTTCTTCCTGAACAGACAGCAGATGTAAATCAATCACTAAATAAAAAAATAAAAGCATTCCCCCTACCGTTGTTCTCTCTCCCTCCATGCTGTGCCTTGCCTTCTGGCCTGCCTCCGGTGTTATCTTCAGGCCAGTCCATGGTGCGATGAATGCTGCGTCTTCGGGCCAGCTCCCTGAGTGCTGCATTGTACAAAGCTGTGGGCAGCGGCTCCTCATGCCTCATCTGGAAGCCTTCCCTCTGCCGTTGGGACATCAGAGAGAAGGTTCCGGTTCAGGCGCAAGATGTGCCTAGGAGCCTTTTCCATGGCTTTGTGCACTGCAGCACTCAGGGAGCCGGCTTGAAGACACCGCGTTCATCGCACCGTGGACCAGTGGCTGAAGAACACTGTCTTGGGCCTGATAGACATGCCGGCCCTGCGGACCAGCAACGGTCCACAGACCGGCGGTTGAAGAACACGGTCTAGAGGGCTTACTGCAGTTTAAGCTTATAGAGCACCCTCCAGCAGCAGAAAAAATTTAAAATGTCTGCGATCTCCTGCCGAAGGATCACTCCCACAGAATTGATCCGCAGCACGTGGCAAACCCGCAAAATAAATCAAATAAATACTAGGAATTGAAAACAAATCACGAGCAGAAGAGACCGATTTCAGCCATGCAGTGAGGCTACAGGAACAAACTGAGCATGACAGGAAGCTACCAGGCAGGTAGCCTGAAGTGGAGGAAACAAGTTTTGTTAGCCCTGCAGCCAAGGCTACAAAAGATGCAAGATCCCCTCGAGTTCAGCCTCCATAAGGATTGTACAAGAAAGAGCATTGCACCCTGTCCGAAATATACCAGTCTATATCGAATATACAATCAATTTTTGAAAGCATAAGACTCTGCAACACCATCCAAAAATCAGATATGGCGCATAGATTTAACATTTATTCAATATCCATAGCTGAAAAAATGCAGACTGAACCACCTTCGAGACCTGCAGTTGCACTGTCAGCTGTGAGCTCAACACCACTCAAACTTACAAACTGGTCATGGATATATAACAAAATTCCAAAACACTGAATTGGTTAATATTGAGTATTTGGTGTCTTACTATGTACAAACATTACCTCTGCCAGATTCAACATAATTTAATTAGAAGACATTCAATTCTGTATCTCCTGTATAAGCAAAACTAAAGAGTCTGAAAAATTTAACTTAAACTCTTATTTTTCCATCACTTGAGGATTTTGGGATTATCAAGAAGTAATCTATAATAACTTTACTTTAAAAAAAAAAAAATAAATAAATACATAAACAAATGTAAATGGAATAGCAGCAGTGCTATGAGAGTCAGGAGGCCACATTTAGGGGCTTGTCCCCAGTTTGTGGTTCTTCTACCTTGAAAAAGGTTCTGAGAGTTGTTGCGAAAGGAGCTTGAGAAAAGTTAGAGTGGGTACGCTTGTTTTATGGGGATTGCAATAGAGTAAACCCAGGACTGCATCAACCCTGTTGAGCAGATCCAATGGAAAAAAGAGCAGAGCGTGCCTAGGTCTTCAAATCCCACTTCACTAGCGACCAATAATAAAATCCATGCACAAAGCAGTCATATAAAATATGAATGCAAGACATGGGCAAATCTGGATCCAGCTGGCAACCCTGCTGCTGGTAGGACTGGGAAGAGATAAATGGTGAGCCAAGCCCAAGATGTACATGACTAATGTTTCAAGACCTGTGATGACTACAACAAATCTTGTATGGGCCAGTGAACAATATGTGATAAATTAGGTGGAGCTTACCATGGTTAAAAAGGCTTGTGTCTCTGCATTCGATTTATGACCAGACAGGTAATAAATAAGCCAAGCTTACATGGCTGGATTAAGTGGTCAAGCTTCGCCTACTCAAATGCAATGGATTCATCCCTGCTGGTCAGCCATGTACTCTGCCTCTCCAGTGACAGCATTCTTTTTCTGGATTTATCGCACCTCATGATCCTAAATGTAACATTCCTTGAGCTACCGAAGAGAAGGTAATGAGCCAAATTCCAAATGCTTACATATTATGCTTGGCAGTGAACACAGAAAAGATCATTAAGATTCCTCTTTCCTTCCAAGCTTTTTAAGCTGTGCCTGAGGTGATATACTAGTGGTTAAAATGTCTGAAACAACATCCTCTGCCATTCCTGCCACAGTGAATATACATGAATTGGGCACAGGAAGGAATAAAATGCCCTGTTCTAGTTCTCCCACTGCCCTGGTTTGTCCCAGCCCCTCTGCACTTTCTTTATTTGTGGCCACTTCCCCTTTCCCTCTGGCCCAGCCGCGCCTGCATGCACTTACACACAAGCACAAAACCAGCCACACATTTCTGAAAGGTGATTTCTGTGTTGCAACTTGTTCAGTGCAACTTGCAGGAAGGCAGAGTGTGGTAACGCCAGCCGTCGGGCTTCAGATTCCATTATAAGCTGAAATACTGTTAATCCGTGCGCTGCACTCCCTTTGAGCCTGACCTAGAACTACACCATTAAGCTGTAAAAGGGCTTTGGGGAAGGGTGCTATAGAAAGTATTTTTGGGTTGGGTTGGCTAGGAATGGTGGAGCCTGGTGTAGTAATCAATCTATTTAAGTATTTATTTATAAAATATCACATGCTATTTTCCTGACCAGAAATTAACAAGCAATAAAAAAAATATATAAACAAACCCCCTGAAGGATCTTGAATTTTCTTCTCAGTTACAAGGGACTCTCTAAACCCTTTTACCAAAGACAATAAAACAGTTTAATTTCTTATGAAAAGTCAATAAATGTGTTTCAAGGTGGAACTTCCCTGGGAAAGTTTTTCCAAAAATTCTGGAGTTACAATTCCACCATTGGTTTTTTTTGTTTTTTTTTCAACAAATCAGCTGGCTACTAATAAACAATCATGATTAATTTGCAGTGCTTGCAAATAGAGATGCCTAAGTTGGTCTCCCTCAAAGAAGGTTCTCCCAGTCTCCCTCCAGCAACCTTTCTGAATTAAATGTAGCATTTTAAGAAGGCACCAAGATAATGTGATGGACCAGTTCTGGACATATTCCTCCCACATCATGGTTCTGGAAAATGGGGGTACCTTTGTGACAGGCAGCACACATTGATGGTGCAGGAAGAAGACAATCCTGCAGCTGCAGCTCTTTATAGCAGTGCTGTTCAGCATTAGGGGCAAGTTCCCCAGGACCAAGCAACAGGGACCATACCACTGTTGTGAATTTTGTGGGCGGCAGCTTGCCCAGTGACATGGAATTTTGCTAAATAAGGTTTTCACTGCTGCAGTATGCCCATTGTCCATACTAATCCTAGAAAAATGTATATACTGAAGGCTGGGACATCTTTTACTGGACCAACCACAGGAAACACAATACAATAGAATTTAACTTTAAAAAAGGAGACTATGATAACATGAGGATAATGGTAAAAAAAAAAACGAAACTTAAGAGGAGCAGCTGCAAAAGTCAAAAATTTACATCAGGCATAGATGTTAATCAAAAACACCACTCTGGAAGCCCAGACTAGATATATTCTATGTATTAAAAAAGGAGGAAGTAGACCACCATCACTTTACTTATAAAATTGCTTTAATCTCCTTTAAAACTATGAACTCCAAGGAACCTGCTTTTATCCATAAGTTCCTTATTCCTCATGATCCTTTGAGAACTTTAAAATCTGTCTCTCAGCACCTTTTTCATATCCCATCCTTAAGAAAATCATTAGTACACGTAGGGCTAATTCATTCACAACTATAGCCCCTACAATATGGAATTCATTACCATCCCATTTAAGGTCTGAGAAAAATTTAGATACATTTAAATGCAACCTTAAAAGCTTCTTATTTAAAGATGCTTATGATTGCTAAATGATCTCTAGGTCCTTCCTTGCCAAATTCTGTTTTACACTTCTCCCTCTGAATCCGTGGTTTCAGTATCCGCAGATTCAGTTATTCACAATTTTTTTAAAAATCTATTTTAATTTTTTGGGCTATTTTTAGGCTCTCAGACTCCCCGAAACTTTACCTAGTGGTCTTGCAGGCTTTCAGGGCAGGAGCGATCTTCCTACGTTCCTGCCCCATGCAGATCACTCATAGGAAATGGCTACCGTGAGCTCCCATAGTCTCTCAAGACTATGACGGGAGCTCACGGCAGCCATTTCCTATTAGTGATCTGCACGGGGCAGGAGCGTAGAAAGATCGCTCCTGCCCCTAATTGAGAGAGTAATCCTGATGAATGATGTTGAGGACCCAGAGATCTGTAGCTATCCGTTCCCAATAACCTATGAAAAACTGAAGACGGCCTCTGATGGGCTGAGGCAAAGGATGAAAAATTGTGACACTGACTATGTTCCGAAGAAACACGTCAAAAAGGCTGTGTGGATTTTGGAGGGGCAGCCTGCTGTTTCTGTTGTTGACATGTTTGCTGCTGTCTCCTGGGTTGAGAGGGAGCTGGGGTCATAGGCTTTGCAATAAATCGTCTCAGATAGAGGATTGTCTGAAAGGACAAGAAAGTGGAGGTTTTTTCTTAGGTTTAACTAGAGTATCCCACCTAGTCTCATGGGCCGATAATTTTTGAGTAGTCGTGTCCAAAGAGGCCCCAAAAAGCTTGTCCCCTAAGCAAGGAGCATTAGCCTACCGATCCTGATGGTCGACATCAAGCTCCGAAACTCTCAGTCAGGCTAGACTCTGCATGACACTGACATGGCCACAGCGCGTGAGGAAAGCTCAAAGGTATCATAAATAGAATGGTAAAGAAAAACAATAAGAAACAAATTATGACAAAAAAAAAGTCAAACCGCGAGAGCGGGAAGGCAAGCAAAGAAAAAAATTATTTCAACCGAAGCTAGCTCTGCGGAAACTAGAAAACTGAGGGACCACGCGCCCTACATCAGGCGGGAAGGCACATTAAAAAAAAAAACCATTAGTTCCAAAGTAGACTAGATTTTCTCAGAATAACCTTTTCCTCCCCTTACTAACTTCCTGGTATGACCAAAGGGGAAGGCAGTTGTCAAGCATCACTGTACCTGCTTCCATATGCAAAAGCATAAGAACATAAGAATTGCCGCTGCTGGGTCAGACCAGTGGTCCATCGTGCCCAGCAGTCCGCTCACGCGGCAGCCCTCTGATCAAAGACCAGCGCCCTAACTGAAACTAGCCCTACCTGCGTATGTTCTGGTTCAGCAGGAACTTGTCTAACTGTCTTGAATCCCTGGAGGGTGTTTTCCCCTATGACAGACTACGGAAGAGCATTCCAGTTTTCCACCACTCTCTGGGTGAAGAAGAACTTCCTCACGTTTGTACGGAATCTATCCCCTTTCAACTTTAGAGAGTGCCCCCTCGTTCTCCCTACCGTGGAGAGGGTGAACAATCTGTCCTTAACTACTAAGTCTATATTCTTCAGCACCTTGAATGTTTCGATTATGTCCCCTCTCAATCTCCTCTGTTAGAGGGAGAAGAGGCCCAGTTTCTCTAATCTTTCGCTGTACGGCAACTCCTCCTACCCCTTAACCATTTTAGTTGCTCTACTCTGGATCCTTTTGAGTAGTACCATGTCCTTCTTCATGTACGGCGACCAGTGCTGTACGCAGTACTCCAGGTGAGGGTGCACCATGGTCCGGAACAGCGGCATGATAACCTTCTCCGATCCCCTTCTTTATCATTCCTAGCATTCTGTTCGCTCTTTTTGCCGCCGCTGCACATTGCGTGGACGGCTTCATCGACTTGTCAATCAGAACTCCCAAGTCCCTTTCCTGGGAGATCTCTCCAAGTACCACCCCAGACATCTTGTATTCGTGCATGAGATTTTTGTTACTGACATGCATCACTTTGCATTTATCCACGTTGAACCTCATCTGCCATGTCGATGCCCATTCCTCGAGCCTGATTATGTCACGTTGCAGATCTTCGCAATCCCCCTGCGTCTTCACTACTCTGAATAGCTTTGTATCGTCCGCAAATTTAATCACCTCGCTCTCGTATCTTTGTCCAGATTGTTTATAAAGATGTTGAAGAGCACGGGTCCAAGCACCGAGCCCTGCGGCACCCCACTAGTGACGCTCTTCCAGTCCGAGTATTGTCCATTTATGCCCACTCTCTTTTTCCTATGCTCCAGCCAGTTTTTAATCCACGTGAGTATTTCACCCTCGATTCCATGGCTTGCAATTTTCCGAAGTAGTCGTTCATGCAGAACCTTGTCGAATGCCTTCTGAAAGCCCAGATATACAATGTTGACCGGGTCCGCCCTTGTCTATCTGCCTGTTTACTCCCTCGAAGAAATGCAGCAAGTTTGTCAAACAAGATCTGCCCTTGCTGAAACCATGCTGGCTGATCCTCATCTAACCGTGTCCGTCAAGGTGATCAATGATGCACGATAGGAAACAAGTCAAATGATTATGACATGTTCTAGGCATGAATGAAGCGCAGTGCCAAAAATCTCAGTACCTTCAGTCTCTTCAGAACTGTCACACCCTAATTGCGTTTACATAACATACTGGGACTAAAAATAGCCTACTCTGTTCCTACATTTATTATTATTCTTGTTTTACTGTAGCTTTTGCTCCACTTAGCAAAGACAGAGCGCACTTTGATCTCATGGTCTCTGCAGAAGTTTCTTGTGCCCCCTCCCCAATTCAATGGTATCTTGCAAGTGTCTAAATTTGTATTGAGGATGGCCAGTGTACAAATGAAAAAGTGCCTAAGTTGTAACCACCAGTTTGGCAAATGAAACAGACCGAATGAAACAGCTGCACATCTTATAAATAGAGACTATGCACACACACTATCTTCTTCATGTGGTATATAGTTTTAAAACACTTAAAAGGAGCAGCAGAGACCATAGACTTGATCATTCAGGACAGGCTGAACCAAGGATGGTAAAACCTGAAGCGGCTCTGCCTTTCTTAATCGACTGGAGCCTCTGGTAATCTTTGGTACCCACTAAGAATGTGCACAGAAAACATTTTTGGTTTGCTGTCAGGTCATTTTTTCCCCTAATTTTCAAACTTTATTTTTCAGTTTGTTTTACAAATTAGTATAAAAAAATATTAATATGCATTAGAACTTTTTACTACTTCTTAACTGACTTAACTTTCACTAAATTTGGTGGTTAACACGCATTAACTCAATTTAGCATGCACTAAATTTTTTTTAGCATACTAATGAACTGAATGAACATCCATAATGCCCAACCTAGTGGGGTGTAAGTAAATTTACCTCATCATTTTGTCTGGTATGGTAGACTTAAAAACAAACAAAAAGAGAATATTTTACTAAGATGCGGTAAGCCCCACCGTGTGCTTACTGCAGCTCAAAATGGTGTACAATGGGGCATGCTGACATGGGATTGTTTCTGCAGGGAAGGGAACGGTGATGAATTTTATCACCATGCCATTCTCTAGTGTGCCTTCTGAAATCGCAGGGATAATACTAGTAGAGACTAGGGGAAGTCAGAAAATGCTTCAATCAAAAAATGTGAACTGACCTCACTGTGAAGTAGGAGATCAACTGCTTTTACACCTAAGCAGCCTATAATAGGAGCCCTTGCCCCGATCCAACCAGGCATGTGAGCTCCTCCCCCTATATCCCATTTAAGAGATCAATCTACCTGCTTTAAATATCAGCAGCAGTAGAAAAACAACTGCTTTTACATACAAGCAGCAGCGAGACCTACCGCAACCACCAAGAGCCCACAGACCCGATCCTGCCAGGAGTGTGAACTCCTCCCCCTGCAGTCCATTGGAGAGATCAATCTGCCTGCTTTTAAATATCTAATAAATGAGAAACTGACTATAATTTTGAATACCAATGGTAAGAGAGCTAATGCCATCCACAAGTTGCTCAGAAAAAGTGAAACTCTGAAGGGAGGTGGATACCTTCCCTTGGTAAAAGAGTTTACCATCCAATCATTGCATTTGTTTAAAAAGGCATCACTCTTTAACCAGGTAAAACTTCAATTATATGAAAAAATGCTTAATCGACAAAAATTGTTCAAAACTCTTATATATAAGAAAATCTCTTGTTTGCACTTATCTGTGCAGACTTGCAAAGCTGTGAATATAAGGGCTCTGGGGTCCCACAGCTTTTAAATATCAGCAGCAGTGGAGATCAACTGCTTTTACACCTAAGCAGCAACGAGACCAGCCACAACCACCGAGAGCACATAGACCCGATCCTACCAAGAGTGTGAACTCTTCCCCCCATGCAATCCGCTAAGAAGATCGACTGTCGCCTCCGGGCGGCTTTCCCGCAGAGGAGAGAATCCTGCATTCACCGTGGGCCTCATCTGGGGCAGCCTCCTTGGAGCGGCTGGGGCACGGGCAGTGTGTCTGGGAGGGAATGCATGGATGGGAGAACATCGCAGGGGAAGAGACATAGGCATCCTGGGACTGTCTGCCAAGTCTCTTCCTTGAAGAAGCCCTTTCTGGAAACGTCAATCGCTCCTCCTAAACTTACTTGCTCCACTTCATCACTGACGCTGAAACCGTGGATTGAAGACAAAGTTTTATTTTATTTTTCTTTCCAGCTTATGATTTATCTTTAATCT
This sequence comes from Geotrypetes seraphini, assembly GCF_902459505.1. NCBI lineage: Eukaryota > Metazoa > Chordata > Amphibia > Gymnophiona > Dermophiidae > Geotrypetes > Geotrypetes seraphini. The sequence continues at coordinate 260,573,293 of NC_047085.1, read as the reverse complement.
TATCTATTGTTTTGCCTTTTGTCTTTGTTTTGTTCTATTTCTATCATTTAAATTTCTCCAGAATTCTACTGTTCAACGGCTCCCCCTTCTGCTTCTATTCCTTTCTCTCCTCTCTTCTACCTTCCAAAGTATTTAGATCAATGCTGTCTTGTTAAAATGTTTATTTTATTTTTATTTTTCCTCTAACTCTACTTTTCACTTCTCTATTACCCTCCAGGTACTTTAGTTAGATTGTGAGCCTTCGGGACAGTAAGGGAATTTTTCAAGTACCTTTCTTATTTCTAATCTTAATGTATATTTTCTGTAAACCGCTTAGAACCTAACGGATGTAGCGGTATATAAGAAATAAATTACATTACATTACATTACTGTGTTATAGTAACCTGTCTATGGAGTGTGATCAAAAATTGTTTAAAGTCACTCAGAGAAACATGAAACTCTTCAAGGAAGGAATACACCCTCCTAGGGTTGATACAGAGTTTACCTTAAAGTCATTGCAACTGTTTCAATTAGGATCAACCCTAGGAGGGTGTATTCCTTCCTTGAAGAGTTTCATGTTTCTGAGTGACTTTAAACAATTTTTGATCACACTCCATAGGCAGGTTACTATAACACAGTGAGGTCGTGGAGTTATGGCAGCAGTGGGAGAGCGGCGGACCAGGGAGGAGGAATTGGTGTGACAGGGAGGAAGGCAGGCAGGCTTCGGTGTGGGAGGAAGGCAGACTTCGGTGCGGCAGGAAGGGAGGCAGGCAGGCTTCGGTGCGGGAGGGAGGAAGGACAAAGGCTGGAAGGAGGAGGAAGCAAGAACTTGGGACATAGGAAGGAGGGAGGGAATAGAAAGAGACAATTGTTGGGCCTGAGGAAGTAAGGAAGAAAAGAAAGAAAAAGAAGAAAAGAACTATTTAGTGCAACCAGAAATCACCAGATAACAAAGGCAGGATTTCAATTTAGTGATCAAAATCTATCTGCTGTAGTATATTTGTCTATTTTTCTAGGGGACTGGGTTCAGAGGCACAATTTGTTCAGAATATTTTTTTCTTGGTTTTTCCTCCTCTAAATCTAGGGTGCGTCTTATGGTCAGGTGCGTCTTATGGAGCGAAAAATACGGTACTTAGCTCTTTTTTTAATATCATATTTTTGTGGAATTTCTTTCATGTATGGTTTTATTTTGTAAGCTGCTTAAATTCTTTTAGGTGGGTTATAAATTAAATAAAAACCAAACAGATTCACATCAGGGCACTATAAGACCACTTTTTACCTCAACTTTATAGGACACCAAAATAACCTAAAAATTACAGTGATATAAGTATAGAAAGCATGAAACAGTTTCAAAACACTTTGCATCAAGGAAGGAAAAAGCTTGAGACTGTTAAACATGGAGAATACTTTTGCCCTAGGCTGAATGTGGCAATAATTTGAATGCTCACAGCTTACTGCAGCATCCATAGAGTTAAGCCTTGAAGACGTATATGAGCAGATAGATTAAAAACAGACAAATCTTCGGGCCCGGACAGAATCCACCCTAGGGTACTGAAAGAACTAAAAGAGGAAGTAGCGGAACTACTACAGCGGGTTTGTAATCTATCCCTGAAAACAGGCGTGATCCCGGAGGATTGGAAGATAGCTAATGTTACGCCCATCTTTAAAAAAGGATCGAGAGGTGACCCGGGGAACTACAGACCGGTAAGTTTGACTTTGGTTAAGGGGAAGATGGTGTAAGTGCTGATAAAAGAAAGCATCGATGAGCATCTAGAAAAGCTGATGAAAACAACCAACATGGATTCTGCAAGGGAAGATCGTGCCTAACAAACTTATTGCACTTTTTCGAAGGAATTAACAACAAATGGACAAAGGGGACCCCATAGACATCGTATACTTAGATTTCCCAAGAGCCTTTGACAAGGTACCCCATGAATGCCTACTACAGAAACTGAAGAGCCATGGGGTGGAAGGAGATGTACATAGATGGATCAAAAATTGGCTAGCGGGTAGAAAGCAAAGGGTAGGAGTGAAGGGCCACTATTCGGACTGGAGGAGGGTCACAAGTGGTGTTCTGCATGGGTCGGTACTCGGACCGCTGCTGTTCAATTTATTTATAAACGATCTAGAAGCAGGGACGAAGTGCGAAGTAATAAAATTCGCAGACAACACCAAACTATTTAGTGGAGTTGGGACAAGAGAGGATTGCGAGGACTTACAAAGGGACCTGAACAAACTAGAAGAGTGGGCGACGAGATGGCAGATGAAGTTTAATTTAGAGAAATGTAGTCTTGCATGTAGGAAACAGTAACCCGAAGTACAGCTACACAATGGGAGGGCTGGTAATGGGTGAAAGTACCCTAGAAAAGGACTTGGGGTAATAGTGGACAAGACAATGAAGGTGTCGGCACAGTGCGCAGCGGCCTCAAAGAAGGCGAATAGAATGCTAGGTATTATCAAGAAAGGTATTACAACCAGAACGAAAGAAGTTATCCTGACGTTATCGGGCAATGGTGCGCCCGCATCTGGAGTACTGCATCCAATATCGGTCGCTGTACCTTAAGAAGGATATGGTGTTACTCGAAAGGGTTCAGAAAAGAGCGACAAGATTGATAAAAGGTATGGAAAACCATATGCTGAAAGATTAGAGAAACTGGCCTCTTTTCCCTGGAGAAGCGGAGGCTTAGAGGGGACATGATAGAGACTTACAAGATCATGAAGGGCATAGAGAAAATGGAGAGGGACAGATTCTTCGAACTTTTGAAAACTATAAGAACGAGAGGGTATTCGGAAAAATTGAGAGGGGACAGATTCAGAACCAATGCTAGGAAGTTCTTCACCCAAAGGGTGGTGGACACCTGGAATGCGCTTCCAGAAGGTGTGATAGGACAGAGTACAGTTTTGGGGTTCAAGAAGGGATTAGATAATTTCCTGAAGGAAAAGGGGATAGAAGGGTATAGATAGAGAATTACTATACAGGTGCTGGATCTGATGGGCTGCTGCGTGAGTGGACTGCTGGGCGTGATGGACCTCTGGTCTGACCCAGCAGAGGCACTGCTTATGTTCTTATGTTTTCTCTAATTGATTTTACAGTAGCATGCTGCGCCAGCTTCATCATGTGACTTTCTGCATTGGTCCCTCAGAGAGAAATAGCGGAAGTTCAATTAATGTCTTTAAATTCTGAGTGGACAGCTTTTTGTCATTATGACAAAAAAATAACACGTTTCATTGTATGAAGACAATGCATGTGATTATTAGATATCATTTGTGTATATATCCTCTATTACAGTGTATCGCAAACTGTGTGCCGCAGCACACTAGTGTACCCCAGAGGATTCCAGGTGTGCCCCGAGAAGTCGGCAAGGAGGAGAAGTGCAGGCGCCGGCTAACTGCTTACAGGACGTGCCTCTTGCGGTGAGAGGCACGTCCTGGCGCCTCTGCTCTTCCTCCTCACCTCTCCTTCTGCAGCACCCAATGGCAGTAATAGGAGGCTCAGGTCAGTGGCTGGAGGATATCCGCGCATGCGTGGACGTCAACTTGATGATCGCGTTGACATCCGTACATTTCTGGGAGCCCCTGAGCTAAGGCTGCCAGCAGCTTAAAAAGTTTGTGACACACTGCTCTATTATAACCTGAGCCCCTTGTTTGATCCTCACAGATGTTGGCATCCCCTTTATTACTTCCTGTAAACTTCTTTGATATAAAATATTGACGATACATCAAATAAAACTGAAGTAGGTCAGATGTGAAGAACAAACTAAGTTCCTTACACACAAAGTTTAAGCAATACAGGATAGGGAAACAAGAGAAAGACTTGGCAGACATGGAGGGAAAATATGCAAAACGTTAGATTATTAAGCATTCTTCCCTGTACTCAAAGAATGGGAGGAAATATTTAGTTAATGTATATATGTGGTACAGAACATGCTTCCACCATTTGGAGAATGTTCTGGAATACTGAGGAGTCAATTTCCACCAAACTGTCCAACAACCAGGTATGCAACTACATTTGGACTTGGCAAACGTCAGCAAAATGTGGCGCAACCCATTCCGCAAAAACTGGCATTCACACAAGATGGCAACGCCAAAGGACAGAGCACTACTAAGTCCAAAAGGCGTGGCCCAGTTTAGACTCGCAACTGCCTGGTGCCACTGCTCTTTCTCTCTCCTTTCCCTCACTGCCCTGGTGCTGCCTCACTCCAGCTGGCAGCAGAAAGGGTATTAAATGCAGCATCCACTCCCAATGAAGGGAGGAGATCAGTCTCAAATATGAGCCATGAGATCTAGAAAGATTCATGAGGCCCACCCCACATCAAAAGACTGGCCCCATACAGGAAAAAGGCTAATACTGTATTAAGTGTTGCCTCTCCTGTTGTCCAAGAATACTCAGAAGCTAGCTGCACTGGGGGCATACAACAGAGAGTTGCACTGAAAAACAAGCAGAGGAAAAGACATAACATTATTTCACTGTTAAGCTCAATAGTCCATTTCACAGACATCTTGAGGTCAGGTTACAATAAAGCTAAAAAAGAAAATGAAAACACCACAGTAAAAGCAATAAGCAAAAAATAATATAGACTAAATACACCATGTGCAGGGTTTTAAGAGAAGCAAAGTTAGGATAAGGTTAATTACCAAGAAAAACTTGCTTAAACAAGCCATTAGCCCCATTTCTATTGGCTAGATAACAGGCTTTAGACAAAATGCCAAAAAGAAGCATATTCCAAACATGTAGAACAAAGTATGTGGAGGCCATGTGCCAAGTAGAATGATCCTAACTACAAGAGGTGAAGGGATTTTAAGATTCTTTTCTGAGAAATAATATTCTGAAAGACTGGTAGAGTACATGAGACCCACATGAGTTAAGAATTTACAACAGAGACAACCTTAAAACGGTTTCCTAAATGAAACAAGCAACAAGTGGTTTTAGAAAAGGTTTCAGCACTGAAATGACTAGCATTACTAAGTGAAGCATATTCTCATTTACATGCAATTCATATTATATTAGCCATTTATTTAGATCTTAGTGCAGCTTTTGACTTGGTAGACCATTTACTTTTGATTCAAAAACTACTGGATATTGGTATCAATGGTTCAAGTTTTAAAACGGTTCAAATCATTTATCTCTAATAGATCATTTAAAGTTGACCATTTAGGCCAATATTCTCCTGTATATCAAATTCCTAGTGGCTTCCCCCCTCCCCCCGGGGTCTATTTTGTCCCCATCACTTTTTAATATTTTTATTAGCCCATTAGCCCTACAGATCCAGAAATGTGGAATCACATCTTTTACGCATATGATATTGTTTCTTTTTCCATTATTATCTAACTCCAACAATTTGCAGCCTCTTCAAAACTGCTTATAGAAGGTAGTCTAGAGATCCACAAATTAGTTCTAAATACCTCTAAAACCATTGTGTCCTAGATCTCTGGCCATTTAAATCCTCCTGCTTTCCTCTGGGATTTTCCTATTCAATAAGTTTTAAAACTTAGGTACTTGGGGGGTTCTTTTTGATACTGAACTGTCATTCAAATATCATGTGTCAGTGGTACTACTCATATAGCGCTGAAAGGCGTACGCCAACACTGTACATTTTGACATTTATAGACGGTCCCTGCTCAGAAGAGCTTACAATCTAACTTGGACAAACAGACATGACATATACGGTAGGGGATGTAGAACCCAAGGTGAAAGGAGTTAAGAAGAATCGAAAGTACTCTCAAAGAGGTGGGCTTTTAACTGGGCCTTGAACATTGCCAGAGCCTGCCCTAAGGATTTGGGCAGCTTACAGCACAGCAAGGCAGAAGGGATGGAGTCTGGAGTTGGCAGCCAAAGAGAAGGTCACAGAAAGGAGGGACTTACCAGCTGAGTGAAGCTCATGGGGGGGGATCATAGGGGGAGATAAGTTATGAGAGATAGTGAGGGACAGCTGAGTGAGAGCATTTGTAGGTCAGTAAGAGGAGTTTGAATTGTATTTGGAAATGGATGACTTTAGGAGAGGGGTAATGTGAGTAAAGCGGCTCTCCTGGAATATGAGTCATTCAGCCAAATTCTGGACGGTTTGGAGGGGCGTGAGATGGCAACGCGGAAGGCCTGAGAGTGGCGAGTTGCAGTAGCTTAAGCACAAGGTGATGAGGGCAATGGATAAGTAAGTGTTTTGGTAGTGTGCTCAGACAGGAAGGGTCGGATTTTGGTAATATTAAAGAGGAAGAAGCGGCAGGTTTTAGCGATATATTGTATCTGGGTGGTGAAGGAGAGAGGAGTCAAAGATGACCCCAAGATTACGAACAGACAAAACAGGAAGAATGATAGTGTTGTCTACAGAGACAGAGATCGAGGGAAGCAGAGAGGTGGGTTTAGGTGGAAAGATAAGCAGCTCTGTTTTAGCCATATTCAATTTTAGATGGTGGTGAGACATTCAGGTTGCAGAAAGCTTCCAGTTCCTTAGATGTATCCACCTATTTGATTTTCACACATTACATTCTCTTATTATCTCATTGGTTCTCACGAGACTAGATTTGTTGTTTTTTGTTGTTGTTTTTTTAAACTGTCTTTATTGAGTGCATCAAACTAATAGAATTTGTTACATGCTCTTTCATGCATAATTACATGAACAAAAACAGAGTTCAATAATATCCTCAAGGATAACTAATCAGCCTAAAAGCCCAATATAAGCTTAAAAAGTAACAAACAATTGTTGTAAAAGACATTGAGAACGAGCTTCATTACAAGATCTGGAGATCACAAAACTACCTTGGTATCCATATAAACAATGTGAAGGGAGAAATCCTCCCCAAGCATTAGGCAAATGCACATACTTTTCTGCTCTGACAACAAACCACATAATCCCTACCTTCCCACCACCCCACTCCCCTTCACTACCCAAGAATAACAGAAGTAGCAAAAGTATCAGAACTGGTAAAACTAATGTTTTGGAGGAGAAAGAACCCAGCAATAGATTCTCAGGCTAAAAGAACAGCAGCCTCAGGTCAACTATCTCCCCGTATCTCAATAAGGTGAAAATAAAAGAGCGTATAGAATGATATGAAATACAGTACTCCCCCGAAATTCGCAGGGGTTCCATTCCAGGAGCACCCGCAAATTTTGAAAAACCACAAATGTGGTTTAGGAGCAGATCGGAGGCGGGAGAGGGCTGCAGGGTGGCAGCAGGTGCTAAGAAACAATGTTTGGGCTGGCAGGAGGTGATGTTGGCTGTGAGAAGGCTGACCGGGGGAAGAGGAATTGACGGCAGATAGGCAGGCTTCGGCGCAGCAGGGAGGAAGGGAGGGAGGAAGGGGGCATTAACTTACATAGGAAGGCTGATTGGCTGGTCAGTCATTCGCTGTATTTTCTGACCAAAAGAGGTGGTCAGAAAATACCACGAATGACTGAGTCCGCGAATCGCAAACCGCAAATTTGTGGAGGTCTACTGTATTACAATGTGAAGAGACCCTCAGAGATAAAGCAAAGAAGAGGAAAGCAAAGTATATGACTGGCCAGATCCAAGGCTCACAATGAAATCAATCTAGTTAATCTATCGTTGGGGCATTCCATAGGAGGACTAGTAATATCTGCCAGAACACTTTATAGTTCACACATTCAGGTTTCGTTCAGGTTTTGTGTACCTTCAATTCAAAGCGTGCTACGACATCTCAATTACTTCATTCTGCATAAGAAGGGGCCTGAGGAAATATCCAAGACTTCAAAATAGTTTTTTGGCAGTGATAATATTGAGATGTAAAAAATGTCTAGCTTCAATAGGAAGACCCAGATCCACAAAAACTTGCGCATCTCCCAACAATAATGCAGAGTACTCCCACTTTAAGGAAACTCACAAGCGAACTCCAAGGCATTGAAGACTGCATGTCAAAGAAGCAACTTAGTGCATTCCAAGAAAGTATGAAGAAGCATGCTCCGCTGAGACTCGTAGCGCAAGCATGCATCTGAGTGCTACAGTCCCATGTGCGCTCTAGTTAAGTAAAAGCGATGCAATAATTTAACCTGAGTTTCTTGCAGAGAGACATTTTTTAGGTTCAATTTTTATTGATGCAAACAACAACAAAGACATCACCAAGGCACCCCAAGGGTACACAGTACAAACAAAGATGCATCATATACGATAAAACAACAAGCATGTACAGAAGAAAAGTAACAGCAACCAAACTCCCCCATCCTACTTTACATAGGGCGAGCGAGATTAAGGAGGCTGAAAGGCACTCCGATGCCCTTGACTCTTAGGAGCCCCGAAGATGCCACACCACCCCTTCTCCCCCTACCTATGCCCACTGATCCCATCCGTAACTAATCCAGAACCTTCCAATACCCGCACCTCCCCAATACCCCCTCCCCTCCCCCCAATGGTACTCTCCATCCCGCCCCACCAGTACTCTCCCAGCCCAACTAATGAGCGCCCAGATTAGGACACCCATCCATCGTAATGCAAGGCTTGCAGATATGGCTCCCAGATATTCAAGAACAACATCTTTCGCTTCCTAGTCCCTCCGTTATCTCGCGCATCCCAGATGGCCAACTGATGCATCTGGTTCCGCCAATGCCAAAACTGTGGAGGGTCAGGGACCGTCCAGCACTGAAGAATACATTTCCTGGCCAGTAAGCTCATTTTCCTACACAGAGCCCGATGCTCCCTAGGCAAATGGCCATAAGCCTCTGGCAAATCCAAGACAAAGTGGGCTGGGGTACTGTGCAAGGCTCTCCCAATTAATCCTGACATGTAAGAGATTATACGCCTCCAAAAGCACTGGATAATGGGGCAGGACCAAAAGGCATGTCCCAAAGTGTGTGTCCCCGTCCCACATTTATGACACAGTGGTGTAGGGAGACCCCCACTATAATACAACTGCGTACGAGTGCAATAGGCGTGTAAGGTCATCCTATAATATGCTTCCTGCAACCAAGCACACAGAGTCACCCGAGGCGTCGCCCGCAAGGTACGGGCTACATCCCAACATCCCAAATTAATCTGCAATTCCCCTTCCCATTTACCCCGGATGTTCTGGTAGTCCTTGGCTGATTGTAACTCTTGCAAACTAGCATGAATGCTAGACACCGAGAGGGATACCCCCTCCTCCCGAACAAACAATTCCCGCAGCCTAGCCCCCAAATGCAAGCGCAATTGTGCTCTGTTGAGGGATCCCACATAGTGCTCCACTTGATGATACGTGAACTGCGCTCCCCAGGTCTCCCCCACCTTAGCTAACAAATCTGCACGGGTCAACAGTTCTCCATCATTCCCCCAAATATGTTCTAAACTTGAGACTCCTCTCGCTCCCCAAGACAGGTACCCCCTGGATTCCCTACCCGGAGGAAAGGCTGGATTACCCTGCAAAAAAGCTTCACTAGCTTCCTGTTCTCTATCATTATCAACATAAGTTACTTAACCTTAAGATATAGCGCTCTTTATGAAAGGTTGCTTAATCTCATTTCCTCCCTGACATCGAGTCACCTACTATGACCAATGTAGAAACACCTATCCATTCCTTCTCCTTCAAGGGCCCATTTAGATCTACACGGCATTCAGCATTCTTTTTCATTACCCAGTATCCCCCTTCGTAAAGAAATTTATTTCAAGAAATTCAGATCTTTACTAAAGACTCATCTTTTTTTCTTGGCTTTTGACCCTTCTCTTTTTCAAAGTTTCAAGTTTATTTAAGGCTTGATATACCGACTATCACATGTACCTGGATGGTTTACAATGTTAAGAATTAAAAAAAAACAAAAACCTTAAATTTTAAAAATCTAATTAATATGAAATAAAAAAAGGTAAAACTAAAACTATGACAAATTAGGACTTATTAGAGACAAAAGGTACTAGGGGATAGGGATGTTTTAATTACAATATATATAAAAAAAAATAAGAGGAAGGATAGAGGGGTAGGGAATAACGAGAGGAAGGTAGGGATGGCATTTCTTAAAAAAGAAAAGAAAGAAAGTTATTTTTTTTCTTCACTTATTAATAGGCATCTTTAAAAAGAAATGTTTTAAGATTCGTTTTAAATTTATTTAGGGAGTTTTTGTTACGAAGATAAAGAGGCATTGAGTTCCAGAGCGAGGGTGCAACTACAGAAAAGATGGAATTTCTAGTGTAGAATAGGTCCTTGATTGAGGGTACTGTCAATAAGTTTTGATTCGTAGATCTAAGGATCCTAGAAGGGGTTTGAGAAATGAGATATTTGTCTAGGAATACTGGAAGGTGGGAGGTCTTTATTTTAAAATTTAATAGAAGAATTTTATATGAAGTTTGGTGGGAAACAGGTAACCAGTGTAATTCTCAAAAGAGCGGAGTAACGTGATCGTATATTTTGGCTTTATAGATAAGTTTGATTGCAGTGTTTTGGATTAATTGGTAATCTGCGGGTTTCTTTTTGAGTTATGCCATGATAAAGAGAGTTGCAATAGTCTATGTGTGAAATGATTAAAGAATGAATTAGGATTTGGATCGAAGATGGTTCTAGAACAGAAGTAATAGAGCGAATTAAACGGGGTTTGTAGAAACAGTTTTTGGTCAGGGAACTAATTTGATCATGATAAGTAAGGTCTTTGTCAAGATGATTCCTAGTAGTTTGAGTTTAAGTACTATTTGGAGGGGAACTGGGGTTTCTCTGGAGCCATGAGGCCTTTTTAGAATTTCAGATTTATTTATTTATTTTTTGTGTGTGTGGTCTTGCTGAGTGTTGGCTATCCTGTTTTTAAATTGAGTTCATTTTCAAAACTTTTATGATTTCAGAGAAAATAGGCCAAAACAGTGTACATAAAAGAGCAAAAGCAAAGGCAGTACAGAAAGAAAGTATAAATAAAAAGTTTTAACATTTCAGGCCTATGAAAGGATGATGGGGAGGAGACCTCCAATCTATCCATTCACACAGAAAAATACATGGCAAAAGGCATAAAAGATTCAGCCTTAGTAAAAGGTTCTTGGAAAAGCTTCTTTCTACAAAATGAAGTTTGCTGATAAACAGCTTCAGATTAATGGTTCATAGACAAAACCGCCAAAGACAAAGGCCCGCGCCGACAACCGAGCACAAGACGGAAGCGTGCACCGAAGAAAAAGAGTGTTTTTAGGGGCTCCGACGGGAGGTTTTGTTGGGAACCCCCCCACACACTTTACTTAATACAGATCGCGGCGGCGTTGTGGGGGGTTTGTAACCGCCCTCATTATACTGGAAACTTAACTGTTTCCCTGTTTTTTAGGGAAAAAGTGAAGTTTTCAGTAAAATGTGGGGGGTTACAACCCCCCAAACATAAAGTAAAGTGGGGGGGTTCCCCCCACACCCCCATCAGAGCCCTTTAAAACAGTCATTTTCTTTGGCGCGCGCCTCCGCGTTGCGCTCAGTTGTCTGCGCGCGCCTTTGTCCCGGCGCGCTTTTGACCTGACACCTGGGGAATCAATCAAAATGCAGCTCCCATTCCAGCAACCAATCATAAGTTCCCTTTAGAGAGGATGCTTTCTGTTCATCAAGTACCATGTGCTGGTGAGGCATATATAGTTACAGTATTCTTCTTTTCTTTTTATCTCCTAGCAGACCATTTTTTTTCCAGAGCACATATGGCTAGTTGCTAGTGGTATAAAAATTTGTGTCTAAAAATAGATGGCAAACCTCTTTTACACAGAAAGCAAGGCAACTGGTGGCAGTTACTTCAAAGTAACTTCTGCTGCTGCTGCTGACCCTCATGTGGAAGTATTTTGCGTTCAAAACACATGAAAAAATATCAAAGCCATACTAGATATCCAAAAACATGTTTTTCTTTTAAACTTTTTTTTTTTAATATATAAACACCATTTTTCAAGAACAACACAATGCTGCTATATTTGAAATTAAATAAATAAATGTAAGTAGGAAAGTTTTAGAACTAATCCACCCTTCCTGTTTGTAGAAAAGGGGAAGCTCTGTAAATACTTTGTTTTTGGTGATGTCAAGAGCACAATGTAGCTGGGGAAAACAAGAGACCCAACATGGGTGAGGACATTCTTCCTTCAAAAAAAATGGGAAAAACCAAGGCTCTCCTCAAACTCCATAGTAAGGAAATTAAAAATAAATGTACTGCCTTGCTGCCCATCACGACCTTGCAAAGGACAAAAGATTACCTTTCAATTAAAAGGCAGATGCAAAGAGAGCTGACAGGTACAGCCAAAATTGAAAGTGTTCCTTCTGCAAATACAGCTCTAGCAGCACTACAGATGGTCAGTTTGGGAGGGGGGTGCTCTACAACAGAGAATGACACAAGGATAAATTAGTCCTCATCCCCTCAGGAACTCAATTTCCCTATCCGTGCCCCATTCCTGTAATCTCTGCCTTAACTGCACAAGCCTCTAACACTTATGATTCTAAAGCGTTTGAGGCTTGTGCAGATGAGGACAGAGCTTGCAGGAATGGGCAGGGACAGGAAAAGAACTCGCCGGGTTGGGAAAATGAGTTCCCGCGGGGATGGGGAAAATCTGCCTGGCTAACATCAGTAACCGCCTGCGAGTAGAACTATGAGATTTGTTATTTACTAAGTCTCTTCGAGACTGCTTTCAACTCCTAACTCATCTCACATTGGGTTCTGCACCCTTACCCCTATATGTCATATCTGTATGTTAAGTTAGATTGTAAGCTTTTCTGACCAGGGACCATTTATTAAATGTTAATATGTACAACGCTGCATACACCTTTCAGCGCTATATAAGTGATAAATACCAGTAGTAGTAGTAGTAGGGCTGGAAAGAATAATGGTACTATAGAAACTCACACAGAGAAATCTAAGTCTGCAATGGCTCAGCAATGCCAGAAACAGGAGCTGAGGAAAGACTAAAACAGTTAGGGCTCTTCAGCTTTGGAAAAGAGATGGCCGAGGGGAGATATGATTGAAGTCTACAAAATCCTGAGTGGAATAGAATGGGTACAAGTGAATCGATTTGTCACTCCGTCAAAAATTACAAAGACTAGGGGACCCTCGATGAAGTTACAGGGAAATACTCTTAAAACCAATAGGAGGAAATATTTTTTTCACTAAGAGAATAGAAAAGCTCTGGAACGTATTGCCAGAGGTTGTGGTAAGATCGGATAGCGTAGCTGATTTTAAGAAAGGTTTGGACAAATTCCTGGAGAAAAAGTCCATAGTCTGTTATTGAGAAAGACATGGGGGAAGCCCCTACTTGCCCTGGATCGGTAGCAGGGAATAATAATAATAACAGTTTATATACCGCAGGACCGTGAAGTTCTATGCGGTTTACAAAGATTAAAAGATGGTACAAATTTATTGAACTTAGCAGGGTGAAAGCTAGTAATTAACAGCTCAAGGGCGTGTTGCTACACCTTGGGTTTTGGCCAGGTATTAAAGACTTGGATTGGCCACCATGAGAGCAGGCTACTTGATGGACCTTTGGGCTTGATGGACCTTTGGTCTGACCAAGTAAGGCTGTTCTTATGACAGCCCAAGTCCTAGATCTTTCCAGGCTGCTGTGCTCCCTCTAACCAGCTGGTGCAATACCAGCATGAGAGATCCTTTGTCTTTGCAATCAGGGCCAGCCCAGCCATTAGGCAAGACATGGCAGTTACCTAGGACAGCAGCTGTAGTCAAAATAACCTAATACACTTCTCCCTCTGTATCCACAGGGGTTAGGGGCAGAGCCGGCCCGCGAATATTTAAAAAAAAAAAAAAAAAAAATTGCAAATAATATTCTGGCCGGTTCTGACCCACCCCCCAGCATCCATGCATTGCAGCCAAGCAGGGAAGGTAATGGACACATTTTTAGAGCCCCCTCCTCTCTTGCACCCTGTGTGGCCACACTGCCCACATATCGCGTGATACAGCCTGTGTTTTAAAGGAAGCCTCTTTTTCTCATGTTAGGTGCGTTAGCACTTAAGCCCTCTTACAGCCTCGGAACCTTACCTAGTGGTCTAGCGAGCATTCGGAGCAGGAGCGATCTTCCTACACTCCTGCCCCATGCAGATCGCTCATAGGAAATGGTTGCCTTGAACTCCTGTCGTAGTCTCTTCTTATTTTCTTCATTCAGATTCTTTTTCCATTTTTAAAGGATATTTTTTGGCTCTAATAGCCTCTTTCACGTCACCTTTTAACCACACCGGCTCTCGTTTCTTCTTCTTTCCACCTTTGCTGATATGTGGAATACATCTGGTCTGGGCTTCCATGATGGTATTTTTAAATAACCTGGTTTACAGTCCTAATCTTTGCAACTGATCCTTTTAGCTTCTTATTAACCATTTTCGTCATTTTATCATAGTTGCCCTTTTGAAAAATAAATGCCTCTGCAGTAGATTTCTTTTGCAATGTCACTCTCGGTATCAGCTCAAATTTGATCATGTTATGAGCACTGTTTACCAGCGAAACCAACACAGTTAATTCCTGAACTATGCCTTGCATTCCACTAAAGACCAAATTTAAAATAGCTCCCCCTCTTTTTGGTAACTGAACTAGTTGCTCCAAGAAGCTGTCATTTATGTCATCTAGGAATTTTACCTCCCTAGCACTCTTTGATGTAATATTTAACCAGTCAATGTTGGGGTAATTGAAATCACCCCCAAAAATTGAAAAAATATTATGCTTGATACTGCATAGATAGCCACACTATCATATGTATATAAGAGTGCAGACTCCAAGAGACACTGTTCTTGGGTCTAGTAATGAAATGGATGCCAACTGAATCGGTATATTTTTGAATGAATAGACTCAAGTAGACTGTTTAATTGAGTGTTATCTACAGATTTTTGTATTTATAAGAAGCCAACTATGGTGGTGGTGGTGGAGTTTTTTTTAAGGCCTATGAAGCTTCAATTGAGGCTTTTTCTCCACAAAATTTTTTTCCCATGCATGTTTTTTTCTCTTTTTAAGAAAACCCAACAAAGAACAGTTTTTCTTAGAGTCTGCACTCTTATATACATACGATAGTGTGGCTATCTATGCAGTATCAAGCATAATTTTTTTCAATTTTTTGGGGTGGTTTAAAATTATACTTTTTCTTTATATATAGTAAGATTATAGTAATTGAAATCACCCATTATACTGTTGCCCAATTCTCCAGCTTTCCTGATAACATTTCTTCATCTGTCTGCTCATTTTGACCCACAGGACAGTAGTATAACCCTCCCTTTATAGTCCTTCCCTTCACACATGGAATTTCTGTCCATATGGATCCCACAGAATGTTTATTTGATTTGATTCAATTCCCTGTAACATATAGCACAACCTCCCCCCCTCCAATTTGATCTACTCTACCTTGCAGCTGCCATTCCTTCCTCAGCCAAGGCCATGGGGAGAGGAGAAAGAGGAGCTGTTGCAGGGTCAATGTTCACAGTTTGCTCTATACAATTTTACAACTACAGTCATCAGTATCTGGAGATGAGAGACAAGGGGTAGGAACTCACCCTCAATTACAGTCACACAGTGTCCCTATACAGTGGCAACAGGAAGTGTTCACATTTAGGGTATGGGATCAGGACAAGCCAATACATTTTCCTGGTCCTCAGATCTCTCCTCTTCAAATCCAACATACAAAAAAGAAATTCCTGGACAGAGAAGTGGGATAGATGCTCATGGTTTTGCAGTATTCAAATGTTATTTTATTATATGTTATATATTATCTGTTATGTTATAGAGATGGATGGGGCCCTGTTCCTTCTGTACCTGTCCCGACTCCTTCTGTACTTGTCCTTCTGTACTTGTCCTTCTGTACCTGCCCTGACAACACAGTAATAAATACCATGTTGGGAGTGATGTTAATTTATAGGGTGATGCTCAGCACAATAGCATTGAAATTATATGCATGCTACTTGTGCAGAGCAGCCCCAGTAAAAGGGGAAGAACTGTGCCTGGCGTCTGCTCAGAAGAGCAAAGGTAGGCACAGTTCTTCCCCCTTCTCTGTTCCTACCTTGCCCACTGTAAAAATAAAAAGAAACCCTCTTCTCCCCTGCTGAGCCAGGAGGAGAGAAGAGCTGGCACCAGAGTTGTGATCAGCAGAGTCGGCATGAGCCGTGATCAAGCGGCTCCGGTGCTGGCTCGGCTGACTGCAGCTCCGGTGCCAGCCAGCTGAATGCAGGCAGGGGAGAACCAGTTTGGTAGATTAAAAAAAAAAAAAAAAAAGAGTTAAAAAATGGCACAGCTGTTGTGTGCCTGTGTCCCACACATAGGCGTGGAACATACACTCACACAATGAAGGATGCAAATTAAAGAACTAAAGCCGGTATTGGACAGACCTGCACAGTCTGTGTCCCATATATGGTGATTCAGTGTAGGATGAGCTGGGGTGGGCATCAATGGGAATTCCACTAATATGGAACATAAGGTTGTTACTGGCCAGACTTTACGGTAATATCCTGCAAACAATGGGATGGTTGGATAAACTGGAGTAAGCTTCCCTTTTGTTTCTTCCCTTTCCCATCTTTTTCTTGATTTTATTGTAGTTTTCCCCTTCTCTCTCGTTTATTCTGTTTGTCAGTTTGGGTTTTTTTTGTATTTTTAATTTGTTTTTATTAATTTATATTGTATATCGCTTAGTAAAAAAAGGATAAGCAATTAATCAAACTTGATGGCAACTTCAGCATCTGGAACCTAGGACAATACCAGACTTTACAGTCTTAGACCCAGAAATATCAGACAAGTTAATTTAATCATGTATTTTTTAATGGGTATAACTTATAGGCAGACTGCATGGACCTGCTGGAAAATTTTGCCCTGTAAAAGAGGTTGGGAGGGATTTCCCTTTTGAGAATTACAATAACTGCTCATTTAAATACTAATGAGCTCCTTGTAATGCATTTGTATAGGGTCCTCCATGGCTGCTATGAGAATTGGTAACAGCCCCAGCTGATTTAATGAGTCTTACCAGCAAGGACAGCTTTTGAGCTTTGGGGCCTCAAAGTCTGAGGGGAACAGGAATGAAGATAACTTTTGGGAGCAACTGAAGAAGAAGTATAAGGGCGATCCTGAGGCTAATAAAGAAAAGCTGAGGAGAGAGGCGGATGGATGAGGAGGAGTCTGTAATGAATGGGTGAGGCAGGGAAAGGTAGAGTGAGACTGGGAAACAGAAGGGTACAAAACTGTCTCTCTATCCCTCCCCAATTCTAATTGATGTTACCTCACTGTCCTTACAAGTACCTCTTGTTGTACACCGTCTTGAACTAAAAAGATATGATGGGATATAAATAAAGCTATTATTATATCATGCCTTGTTTGTGAAGGATGGGCGACGGAAGAGTACCCTTGCACCACATGCCACGTTGAGAGATGTGGGAACTTTGTTTAGCACCCATGTGGCCTCTGGGGCATGGCACATGGCTTTGGAGCCTGTTAGGGGATTGAAAATTTCCCCAGGCATCCTGGAACAGTGAAGCGCGCTAAACTGGCACAAAGGCTCTGCAGCCAAAGAAGATGCATTTCTTCCCTTCTAAAGGGGAAGGAGAGTTGCCTACTACCCCAGAGTTCATTAATCTGCTCTGGGAGTGGAACCAATTAAGGTAACTCAAGAGAACAAGTGCACCCTAAGCACAAATAAAAAAGCCAAAAACAGAAAACTATTACTGTTGGGGGATTCCATCATCAGAGGCATTAACTTTGAAACACAGGGCGAGCGAGACCAAAATAGTGAAATGTCTTCCAGGATCCTCAGCTACCAGGAGTTCCAGGCAAATACTGACTATAATTAATGAAGAAACTAAAGATATTAACACTGATGTTGTTATTCATCTGGGAACAAATGACCTGGTCAACAACTCCACACTTGCAGCATAGAAAGCTTTTCGGGAGCTTGGTGAGGGCTTGAAACCTTTTGTAAAGACTTAAGCTTTTTCTGAAATACTGCCTGCATATGGAAAGGGAGAGCAAAGAGTGAAAAATACAGAGGACTTTAATAGATGGCTCAAAGCCTGGTGTCATCAAGAAGGCTTCAGGTACATAGGAGGATGGGGAAATACATGGAAGGACAAGAAGCTATATTGCACTGATGGGCTACATATTACTACAGCAGGAAAAAGAAACCTTGCAGAGAAATTTAGACAATATGTTTCTAGGCATTTAAACTAGAAGGTGGTGGTGGTGGGGTGGGGGGTGTATGTATGAAAGACAATTATAGAGACCACCTCTGGCAAAAGAAAAGATGTGATGGTAGTAAAGATTGCAACCTAAACTTCTTAGCATTGCAACGGAAAGTGAAAAGAAACAAAAATCTATACGAAAAAGGAGATTACCGCTGAAAAATAGCTGGAAAGCGATGACCACAAATGCTCGCAGTCTAAGCAACAAAGTTCATGATCTGCAAGCCCTGATGATAGAGGCAGATCTAGATATTGTCGCTATCACAGAGACATGGTTCAGTGAATCTTATGGATGGGATGCAAACATACTGGGATATAATCTTTTTAGGAAGGACAGAGAAGGTCAAAAAGGTGGAGGAGTAGCTCTCTTTGTAAAGATCAATATCCAAGCGACCAAAATGCAAGGGACCTGGGGAGAGGAAGAATCGATATGGATCGCTCTGAAAAGAGAAGATGGAACTTCTATGTACGTGGGAGTAGTCTACAGTAGTCCTGCCCGATTCAAATCGGTTCACTGATTCAAATCAGGTGAATCGATTCGAATCGGTTCGTTTTTATTAAAAATCCGGACTCACCGATTCAGCTACAAGATGATTTTCACACCGCTGGCCGCCCGACTCTACCCATCTAATGTAACTTCCGGTTTTGCGAAACCGGAAGTTACATTGGAAGAAACAAAAGTAGTGGGAGAGTCAATTGGCGAGCGAGCAGACCTCGTGCAGCAGCAAATACTATTTTTGGCTGGCTTTCCCCACATTTCTCCTCTCTTCCCCGCAATTTAATATCCAGTCCAGTAAGTAAATGAATCGGAATGGGGGCTGGTGAGTCTTAGGGGCTGGGGATGGAAGCTGAAATTGGCAGAGGGGCTGGGGATGGAAACTGAGAATCGGAATGGGGGCTTGTGAGTCTTGGGGCCTGGGGATGGAAGCTGAAATCGGCAGGGGGGGTTGGGGATGGAAGCTCAGAATCGGCAAGGGGGCAGGGGATGGAAGCTGAAATTGGCAGGGGGCTGGGGATGGAAGCTGAGAATCAGCAGGGGGCTGGTTAGTTTTGGGGGCTGGGGATGGAAGCTGAAATAGGTAGGTGGGCTGGGATGGAAGCTGAGAATCAGCATGGGGGCTGGTGAGTCTTGAGGGCTGGGGATGGAAGCTGGGAATCAGAAGGGGGCTGGTGAATCTGGGGGGCTGGGGGATGGAATCTGGGAATCGGCAGGAGGGCTGGTGAGTCTGGGGGGCTGGGGGATGGAAGCTAGGAATTTTTGATATAATATTGCCTTGGTTAAATAAAATGTTTAAACTTAAAAAGCTGTGTCATTAACAGTGAATCGAATCGAATTGAAAAATCGATTCAACAGGGTGAATCGAATCGAATCAAAATATTTTTCTCTGAATCGGGCAGCACTAGTCTACAGACCTCCAACTCAATCGGAGCAAATTGATAAGGATCTGATTGTGGATATCCAAAAGTTTGGAAGGAAAGAGGAGGTGCTGCTGTTGGGAGATTTCAACCTGCCGGATGTGTACTGGAATGTTCCATCTGCTGAATCGGAAAGAAGTGGGGAGATTGTTGATGCCTTTCAAAAGGCTTTGCTCAGACAAATGGTGACAGAACCCACGAGGGAAAAAGCGATATTGGATCTGGTCCTCACAAATAGGGATAGTATCTCTAATGTTCGAGTGGGTGCTCACCTGGGAAGTAGCGATCAAACAGTTTGGTTTGAAATAACGGTTAAAGTGGAGAGCAGCCGCACGATACTTAAAGTCCTAAATTTCAAACGTATGGACTTTAATGAAATGGGAGAGTACCTGAAGAAAGAGCTGTTAGGATGGGAGGACATAAGAGAAGTGGAAAGACAGTGGTCTAAGCTGAAAGGAGCAATAAAAAATGGCCCTTTATGTGAAGAAAATAAATAAAAACAAGAGAAAAAGGAAGCCAATATGGTTCTCCAAACTAGTGACAGAGAAAATAAAGGCGAAAGAGTTGGCATTCATGAAATATAAAAAAAAAACCAAGAAGAGGAGTGCAGAAAGGACTATAGGGTGAAACTGAAAGAAACCAAAAGAGATACTTCTGGCGAAAGCACAGGTGGAAGAACAAATGGCTAAAAATGTAAAAAAGAGAGACAAACATTTTTTCAGATATATTAGTGAAAGGAGGAAGATGAAAAATGGAATTACTAAACTAAAAGATGCTGGGAACTGATATGTGGAGAGTGATGAGGAAAAAGCAAATGTGCTAAACAAATACTTCTGTTCTGTGTTCACAGAAGAAAATCCTGGAGAAGGACCGAGATTGTCTGGCAAAGTTACACAAGAAAATGGAGTAGATTCTGCGCCATTCACGGAGGAGAGTATTTATGAGCAACTTGAAAAACTGAAGGTGGACAAAGCAATGGAACCAGACGGGATCCATCCCAGGATACTGAAGGAGTTCAGAGAGGTTCTGGCGGGTCCTATTAAAGACTTAATCAACAAATCTCTGGAGACAGGAGTGGTTCCCGGGGATTGGTGGAGAATGGATGTGGTCCCTATTTACAAAGTGTTCACAGGGATGAAGCGGGAAACTACAGGCCGGTGAACCTCACTTTGGTTGTTGGAAAAATAATGGAAGTTTTGCTGAAAGAAAGGATAGTGTACTTCGTTGAATCTAATGGGTTACAGGATCCGAGGCAACATGGCTTTACAAAAGGTAAATCGTGCCAAACGAACCTGATTGAATTTTTTGATTGGGTGACCAGAGAGCTGGATCGAGGACATATGCTAGATGTAATTTACTTAGATTTCAGCAAAGCCTTTGATACGGTTCCTCATAGGAGGCTGTTGAACAAACTTGAAGGACTGAAGTTAGGACCCAAAGTATGAACTAGGTTAGAAACTGGCTGTTGGACAGATGCCAGAGGCTGGTGGTTAATGGAAGTCGCTCGAAGGAAGGAAAAGTGAGTAGTGGAGTCCCTCAGTGTTCGGTGCTAGGGCCGATCCTGTTCAATATGTTTGTGAGTGACATTGCTGAAGGGTTAGAAGGAAAAGTGTGCTTTTTGCAGATGATACCAAGATTTGTAACAGAGTAGACACCGAAGAGGGAGTGGAAAATATGAAAAAGGATCTGCAAAAGTTAGAGGATTGGTCTAATGCCTGGCAACTAAAATTCAATGCAAAGAAATGCAGAGTAATGTATTTGGAGATTAATAATCGGAAGGAACCGTTTAGGCTTGGAGGTGAGAAGCTGATATGCACGGACAGGGGAGAGGGACCTTGGGGTGATAGTGTCCAAAGATCTAAAGGCGAAAAAACAGTGTGGCAAGGCGGTGGCTGCTGCCAGAAGGATGCTGGGCTGTATAAAGAGAAGCACAGCCAGTAGAAGGAAGAAGGTGTTGATGCCCCTGTACAGGTCATTGGTGAGGTCCCACTTGGAGTATTGTGTTCAGTTTTAGAGACCGTATCTGGCAAAGGACGTAAGAAGACTTGAAGCGGTCCAGAGGAGGGCGACAAAAATGATAGGAGGCTTATGCTAGAAGACGTATGAGGAGAGACTGGAAGCCCTGAATACGTATACCCTAGAGGAAAGGAGGGACAGGGGAGATATGATTCAGACTTTCAAATACTTGAAGGGTATTAACGTAGAACAAAATCTTTTCCAGAGAAAGAAAAATGGTAAAACTAGAGGACATAATTTGAGGTTGAGGGGTGGTAGATTCAAGAGCAATGTTAGGAAATTTTACATTACGGAGAGGGTGGTGGATGCCTGGAATGCACTCCCGAGAGAGGTGGTGGAGAGGAAAATGGTGACTGAGTTCAAAGAAGTGTGGGATGAACACAAATGAACACAGAGGATCTAGAATCAGAAAATAATATTAAATATTGAACTAAGGCCAGTACTGGGCAGATTTGCACGGTCTGTGTCTGTATATGACTGTTTGGGGGAGGATGAGCTGGAGAGGGCTTCAATGGCTGGGAGGGTTTAGATGGGCTGGAGTAGGTTTTGACGGAGATTTCGGCAGTTGGAACCCAAGCACAGTACCGGGTAGAACTTTGGATTCTTGCCCAGAAATAGCTAAGAAGAAAAAATTTAAAAAATTTAAATTGAATCTGGTTGGGCAGACTGGATGGACCTTTCAGGTCTTTATCTGCCGTCATCTACTATGTTACTATGTTATGCACTTGGTCAAAATATGCAATTTAGGTCCTCTGAAGAGCGACCCTGAATGCACACCTCTAAGAATCCTCAAAGTGCTACTTCTATGGGAGCAGAGCTTCTCCCTGACTGATTGTCAGTGAGACAGAGATTCAGGGGACAAAAGTTCAGTATTAATCGCCTTACTGCCTCAAAGCGAGGCCTCCCTAATGGGAGATACAGCCTCCTATACTACAGATCAGGATGGAGTACCAGCCATGGACCCGGGAGAGGATCCCTCCATACTGCAGCTGTTCAAGTCTTCGGCGCTACCAGACATTACTGAGTCTCTTTGTGAGCTTAAGATTGATCCGCCTCTGTCCCATTCATCTAAGTGTTCTCTTTTGGGTGGGATGCAATCTCAGCTCATGTCCTTTCCGTGGCACCCAGACAAGAAACAGAGCCCTGGGCGGACCTGGAAGGCTATTTCAAAGTGTCAAAAGCCATGACTAGACTGTATCCTCTGGATCAAGAGTTCCAGCAAAAGTTTGCTGTGCCAAAGGTAGACTCCCTGGTGGCACAGGTAACTAAATGCACATCCTTACCCAGTGAGGAAGGCGTCGTGCTGAAGGACACACAGGAAAGCAGAATGGATATGGTCTCCAGCAGGCAGTTTGAGGCCCTGGCCCTAGGAGTTAAGGCAACGTCAGCTGCTTCTTTTGTAGCATGCACCTGCCATTCACGGCTGCGAACCCTGGACGTGACAGCACCTGAACCACTGCCTCAGCTTGTGCTGGCAAGTGTGTGGCTGACACACTTTATGATGTAATTAGTCATGGAGAAGAGTCTCCACATACTCCATCTCTGCCCGACCCATGCTGTGGATCAGACAGTGGGTGGGTGATTTCAGCCTCCAAGACTATGCTTAGCAGACTCCCCTTCAAGGGACAGATGATTTTTGGCAAAGGCCTGGATGATCTTATGGCCAGTGTGCAAGATCATTGTCCCGATTCCTTACCAGACAGCAAATTTCGAATGGCTAGTAGCCAGAACTGGAGCTCCTTTGGGGGGTCCCTACATTTTCACTAGTATGCCTTAGGAGGCTTGTCTCAGAGAACCTATCAGGTTCCAGACAGAGCTATTGTGGGAGCTGGAAAATACAAAATACAAATTCAAGAGAGTCACAGTGGCAGCCAAGAAGCTGCAATGATGCCAGGCCTCCAGCCACTCTTCAGAAAATTGGAGATCGGTTCTCAGACTTTCTGGAGGCCCGGGAAAGCATAACGGGTCTTTAGGTCTTGGATTTTGTCAGAGAAGGTTACAAAATAAAGTTTGCATACCCTCTGTATGACTGGTTTGTGGATTTTCTGGTGGGCCAACCAGATCGGGCGGACCAAGTCCAGGCAACGTTAAACAGATTGCTGGATATTATTTGATGTGTTTTACTGTTCAGTGGTAATGTTTGTTTATTTATAAATTACAGTTTCATTATTGACTGTTATAAAGTAGATCAGAATCTTGGTTTTGGGGGCCTTCCCCAGTGTCCCTCCTTTTCCTGTCTTTTACTGTAGAGCTTTTGCATGCTTTGGAATTAACTGAAGGGGGCAGCAGACTCCTGGGAGAAGGAGGAGGTTTCAGAAGCTGTGATTGACCTCTTTCTGCAGTATTCTTGCAAGAATGAACAGAGTACCCTAAGGTTCAGCATAGCATTCCTATGCACTGGAAAAGATATTATCAAGGTAAATACCTAATCTCTTTTAACAGAATAGCACTTGCGCAGAATTTTGCATACACACGCATATGCCCACATATGTGTATAAATGTCATTATTGTAAATATTTATGAGGATAATTGGCACATAAATTTTAGCACTTGTGTTTATAGAATTACCCCTTCTATCAGGGGTGGTTAACCACAGTCATCGAGGCTACAACTCATACATAAATATGTATGAGATCTATTTGCATACAATGGAAGCAGTGCATACAAATTAATCTCATTCATATTCATTGTGGAAATATTAAAAACCTGATTGGGTTGTGGCCCTTGAGGACTGTCGTCACCCACTCCTACCTTACATGGTTAAGGTGGGTCCGATATCCTTCCAGTTTTAGGAGCCGTTTCTGAAACCTGTGATTAATCCTGGTACTCAGAATTTGACAGAAGTGTTGGGCTCAGCTTTGGGTCTGTGTTTCATTGCTATCCAGTTCCACAACACAAAGCACTGAGGCAGTGTTTTCTCACTGTCAGAGAAGGGAGAGGGGAAGCATTTGGAATAAAGACCTTTCTCACTTTATAAAATCAAAAGAAGGCCCCCATGGTTCATTAGCTTCTGAGCCTAGTGCAAGTATGAAACAATCTTCTGCTTAGTGTGTTAAGACCAAAAAATGCATTTGGATTTCTTATGTGCCTCTTTACACTCCCCGATTTGTGTCAGGAGTAGCTGTATTATATTGCATTCCTTACCACAATCAGTTGGATAGAAAAGCAGCAGAGACTTCCATCAATTAATGATGGAGGAGAGAGATTTCATTGGTTTATGCTGGCATTTATCCAAAATGCTTCACTGTGCCTAGTATCATGAAAAATGGCGCACCTCTTGGCAGGCTAGCTCTTACCCATTATTCACTGCTTCAGCCAGCCAGCCAAAGGACATGGCAGTCTCCAGTCCCCAACCAGCTTCTTGTGCTGTGCTAGCTTTAGGGAACTGTTACTAGGGGTGGGAAAGAAAGGTGGTTATACTTTCCTCTGCCAAGTGCAAGAAGAGCATGAAAAGGAACACAGTAGTACCACCTGTTCACTCTTACAGGTAGAGCTGAAAATGTTGCAAATGAATAACACACATAATCTATAATTTTATGCTCCGTCACTTTCTAGTAATTGATTATACTTAAAATAACAGAGGATAAAGGCTGATTTTTTTTCCATCTGTATATGTTCTCTATTTTTTGTCTTAACTCCATTTTTTTCCTGTTTTCATCTTGCCGACCTCCCTTCTCGCCCACTAAAATCTCCATTATGTGAAGAGGTGGCATAGGGTAGGAGGAAGAGGTGTGTAAGATGAGGTAGGTGTCGCGCAGATTTGGAGGATCAGGTAAATTTGTCAAATAGGTGGGTTTTTAGTGATTTTCTGTAAGAGTGGTATGTTAAAGAGTTCAGGATTAGGTTATATAAGGTGTTGTTCCAGACCCCTGCTTGAAAGGAGAGTGTTCTGTTGAGGAATCTTTTGAATTTGCATCTTTTGGGAGAAGGGAATGCGAATAGCAGTGTTCTGCATGAGAAGCGGAGTTTGTCCTGCAGGGTGAAGTGTTTCAGGAGGTAGGTGGGTGAAGTGCTGAAAAGAGACTTGAAGCAAAGGCAGCCAAATTTGAAAATTATTCTGGCCTCTATAGGTAGCCAGTGGCGTTTCTTGTAGTAAGGGGTGATGTGGTTAGATTTTTTCAAACCAAAGATTAGTCGGATGGCTGTGTTCTGGATAAGTCTAAATTTCTTGATGATTTTTTTTTTGCGAGATCCTAGGTAGATTATGTTGCAATAGTCCAGTATGCTTAGAACCAGAGATTTCTTACAAGTTGGCATGCTTTTCTTTTGAGTGAGGTTAGTTCCGTGTCGTACCATCTGTCTATTAGGTTTGTCTTTGCCTTTCTTTAGTGGAGCGATTTTATCTAGGATCTGATTGCTGAGGGTGATCCAGTTGGAGTTGAAATCTATTTCTGAGTTTGGGTTGGATAAGTAGGTCAAAGTGGGACCAGAATTCTGTGGGATTCATGGGTATTAGAGTCAGAGGATTCCATCCATGGCACTTTGGAAGCAAAACAAGATGTTCTGGAGAAGTATGAGAACTAAAAATTCGGGAAAAATCAAAAGATGGCTGACACTGGTAAATTTAAGTGCTAAAAAACAACTTAATATCACCTCAGGGAGGGGGATCAAGGCCCTAGCTGTAGAAACAGTTAACATCTTTTGAAGACTCCCCGAGTTTTCCCATAGGCTGTCACAGCCTTACTCACAGTCCATGTGCTGGGGAAATGGTGCTGCTGCTTGCTTCAGGCCCTCTGCTTCTAGTCACTCAGCCACTTTGCTGGGATCTTCAGGCTGTTGGTCGGACCTCCATGGACTGACCCTCAACCCCACAGACCTCTCATAAAAAATGTGTGTGTGTGTGTGTGGGGGGGGGTTTGGAGACAAAAACGCAGCTGGCAACATGAGTACCCTGAAGGAACACTATTAGCACTTAAACAACCTGCGTTAAAGGGGCGAAAAAACATCAGGGGAACAGATACTAAGCTCTACTAATCTTCAGCAGACTGGCTGAAACAGATCCCCAAAGAATACATCTGCCAGCTGCAGATTTAAAATCTGCTTCTCTCCACGCGGGCAGCATAGTCCTTTATTGAAAAGGATCTCTGATTTCATGAAAAAGACTGATTAGAGCGAAAAAATGCAAAACTATCGCAAAATAAAAAAAAAAAGAAACCGAGCAGATCAGAAGACATCTTTCACGCTCGCCTGCAGAAACTAAAGGGGACATCAGATTCCTGGGAGAAGGAGGAAATTTCAAAAGCTATGACCGACATCTTTCTGTAGTATGCTTGTATCCTAATGTTCCGCAAACCATTCCTATTGCGCTGCAAATATACCCTTAACTTACACTGCACATATTTGTAAGAGGTATACACATTAGTGAAGCACGAGTAGGGCTCCAACTTACAATCTTATCTGCTACTTCAAGGTATGTCCAGCTCTATGGCTGGTGTAATGTGCTCGCTTTTAGGCACAACATATTATATATATCCATGTCAGGCTATATTTATGTAAAGAAAGTAGGCCTCTAAGTTCCATTACAGCAGGGGTCCTCAGATCATAAAAACACAAGAAAAGCCATACTGGGTCAGACCGATGGTCCAGTGGCCAATCCAGGTCACAAGTACCTGGCAGAAACCCAAATCCAGTCCAAGGTTGACAACCCAGCCTGGTTTTCAGAATCTGCACAATGATGTATGAGATCTATTTGCATTCACTGCATGCAAACAGATCTCGTACACATGCTTTGTGGAAATTTGAAAAACCAGGCTGGATTGTGGACCCCCATCTTATAGAACTGGGTGCTAAGCTAATATATATCCCCTACAAATTTCATTAGCTGTAAATGTGGCAATTAATGTGCACTATGTATAAAGAAAAAACAAAAGTCTCAAAAAAACCCAAACCACCCCCCCCCAAAAAAAAAAAAGAAAAGAAAAGTATAAAATGTAATAAAAAAATGAAAACAAAAACCTCTCTATAAAACCACAATACAAAATCCAATAAGTGAAAAATAAAGTGGAAAGAATAATGAGACTAAAGGTTTCCTAATTATAAGTTGTTTCAATTGAGAGATTTCAGTAATGGGGGACCTCTATTAAATTATCCGGTCACCTATGGGGTCCTAGGAAAACCTTTGTGGATGCTCCCTCACCTCAGTCCAATAGTGCAGCTTCTTTAAATCCCTGCCAGCCAAGTTGACATGAATGCAGTATAAAGGTACTTATGTCTAGGCCAGTGGTCTCAAACTCAAACCCTTTGCAGGGCCACATTTTGAATTTGTAGGTACTTGGAGGCCCGCAAAAAAAAAAATAGCAAATGTCTTATTAAAGAAATGACAATTTTGCATGAGGTAAAACTCTTTATAGTTTATAAATCTTTCCTTTAACTGTTAAAGGAAAGATTTATTAACTATACAGAGTTTTACCTCATGCAAAATTGTCATTTCTTTAATAAGACTAACTATTTTTTTCTGCGGCCCGCTAAATATCCTATTTTTTCTGCGGCCCTCCAAATACCTTATTTTTTTCTGTGGCCCTCACAGTTAAAGTTTAACATCTTTCCTTTCTCAGAACTGATACATTTCAATCACTATATTGAAAATAAAATAATTTTCCCTACCTTTGTTGTCTGGTGACTTTCTTTTTCTGTGCTTTTAACTATGTTTCCAGGGCCTTCTTGTCCATTGACTGTTTTTCTCTCCATCTTCACTTTTTGTCTTGCATCCATCTTTGGCACTAACTTAACATTCAATATTTCCGTTTTTCTGCTTTCTCCTCAAAATCTACATTTCCAAGTCTTACCTTTCCTTCCCTCCCTATTTTCATAGCCTGACATATCTCTCCTTCCCCCCCAGTGTAACATTTTTCTTTCCCTTCCTCCTTTCTGACCCCCCTCCCAGTCCAACATTTTTTCTCTCTTCCTCCTCTGGTCCTCCTTCCCTCGACCAAACATCTCTCTCTCTCCCTCCATGAGTCCAACTTTTCACTTTCTGCCCTCTCCCCCTTCCCCATTGTAACATATTTCCTTACCTCCTTCTGTCCTCCCCATCCATTTTGCCCTCTCCATGAGTCCAACACTTTCTGCTCCTGCATGCTTTCTCTCTCTGTCTTTGCCTCTTCCCTCAGTGGCATCCCTCCTTCCCACCCCCCAACCCAACATGCTCTCTCCTCATCCACCATCTCACCCTCCCCTCCAGTGTGTAGCACTGTTCCTTCCCTTTCTGCCAGGTCCAGCAGCACCTCTTCTCCCTTCCTTTTACTTCCCCTTTGTCCAGCAGAACCCCTTCTCCATTCCCTGCTCCCCTTTGTCCAGCAGTACTCCTCTTTTGCTCTTTGGGATGGAACACTCTTGATATCTCTGCACTCTGACCAGCACATTCCTTCTCTCCCCTCTCCTTGCCAGCCATACTGCTTCCAGAAAAACGTGGCATAAAGGCATGGATGTTTGTGCCATTCCATTGATGGCTGTACCAGTCCTGCTCCTTCTGATGCGAACTTCTGTTTCTGATGAGTGAAACCAGCAGAGCCATTAGCGGCAATTCTTATGATCGGTTTGCTTTGTGAATCTAGCCCATTGTCACCATAAATACAACAATAAATAAAATCATAATGAACCATTTACCTCCATGCTTTCATGATTGAAGTTCGTAGTTGAGAATGTCAGCTGGACTGGACAAATGATCAGGTAACCACTAACGTTCTCCTTTTAACCACTTTTCATCAGTCACATGAACAAAAGGAGCCAATCAATTTTTCTACTAAAATTAGCAGGAGCTTTTAACTAATACTTCTGCAGTACTTATTTCCTCACCCCGTCAGAGGGCCCTGACGTTTGGATGTGTGAGTGTGTTTAGGTGCGAGTGCATTGAGCTATGAAAAGTTGATGGATTGTTTTGGGTAGGGGGTTGGGAGGAGGTATGAATACTTTACTGCAAAATATGTTGCCTTATTTATAGTGTCACATTCTTTTTTGGCATAATCACTCTGTATTCTCACTGTGAACGATGCTGTTTGGCTTGTCACTCATGTTTCGTTTGCAACTAATAAAGTTGACATTATTTTAAAAAAAAAAAGAGTTAGTTCTGCAGAGAAGGTATCTTCAAACAGACTTATAGAGAAGGTAACTTCTTAGATTCTTTATAGCTGGGCTCTACCTGAACAGCATGGCCTTATGCTGGATTTCTCTGCCTAACACTGTTTCCCACAGGTATAGAACACGTGGCCTGGTGTCAGTAGCATACCCACCAATTTCTAAAATAGCAGAGATGTTTTGTATAGTCTTTGAATTGTACTGCTACAGTGTATGCATTTCATCCTGTCTATATGCAGTCACAGCTGTACTCATATCATAAGTCAATTATAGCTCGTTCAGAAAAAGCTCACTTAGCTAATGGAATGACACACAAGATACCATGCAGGGAATGCTGTAACATAATGGAAGACATGCTGCTGAGTATGTAGTAGGCACCCATAACTGTCTATTAATATGCCGTCAAGATAAAAGGTTCAACTTGAGCTAGTAGATACCACGAGTCCTTAGATAAATGAGTTTTAATTGAATTTGATTGCTGGTAAGGCAATTTATTTAGGGGCCTAGTTACTAAAGGCTCTCTCCCATTTTGTGTAAATGAGAATATGCCAATTTAGATAGGGCTCCAAGTTTACAACATCTTACTTCTCGTTCTGAAAAGTTACAACATACGACGACATTGTGGTAAAGCTCATACTGGCAAACCCACAAAGATAAAAAGCTAAGGAGTCTCACGGAAACACATTTTTGAAAACGAGAAGTGAGAAGTAAGAAATAAGAAAGAGACCTGCATGTGCTACAAAAAAAAAAAATAATTTCAGCTGGCAAATTTTTTTTTTTAATGCTTAAAGCAACAGATGTAATATGGCACAATCATGTTGTCTCAATGTTACAAGAATAAGGGAAATGGCAGGAGCTCAGATGAGAGAGAGAGAAAAAGAAAAAGAGAGAGAAAGAGAGAAGAGAGAAAGAGATTTAGCTCAGCAGTTTCCTCTCTGTCACATTTTCAATTCAATTAGAAACAGCCTATGAGCCATTTGCTACTCAAATTTTCCTCTATTTCACAAGCACCCCACATTACCACTAAATGTTAATCCAGTCACATTAGAGACAGTCCCTCAGTCAAGGGATAATACATTGTTTTAGCAGTATTTGGTGTTATTTGTAATTATTAAACGTTGATATAATATTTCTCTTGATAAAGCAAAGTCAGTGTTCTCCCTAGCACCTTAAAAACGACCGTAAAAACTGACAAGCAGTAGGAAAAATTAAAGCTGGCATTTTAAAAAAAAAAAGTCAGGCTAAGGCAAATTCGCGACCGAAATGACAGCTGGGCGCTCACCTAAATTTGCCGGGCAGAGCGCCTGGCTAATTTAGGTGAGCGCCCAGCTGTCATCTCGGTCACAAATTTGCCTCAGCCTGACTCTTTTTTTTTTTTTAAGTGCCAGCTTTAATTTTTCCTACTGCTTGTCAGTTTTTACGGTCGCAGTTGGAGGCAGGGGCTGCAGGATTGTTACGATCAAGTGTGCGGAACAGGAAGAACCCCAATATGTTTGCTTTCGTTCTGTCGCTGATTCCGCAAGACAGGCTGGCCGCTGTAGGACATTGGTTTCGTTTTGTGCGAGAGAACCAATCAGAAAAAGAGGTTGAAGCTAGCAGCTGCGTGCTTAAGTAACTGCTGCTGGCACACGGAAAAGGAGAGAAAAGGTGCCTAAGAGGAAGAAATAGATTCACTACAGGTAAGGCAGGAGATAGGGCAGGAAGGGAAGCTTATTACTTGGTGTTCTTGCTTGCTTCAGGTCTTCCTTGCTGCCGGGTCCTGTCTACTTACTGTTTCCACGAAGGCAGGACCCGGCAGCGAGAAGGCCCGAAGCAAGCAAGAGCAGCAAGTTGTAAGCTTCCCTCCATCGCTGACCTATCTCCCGCCTTAGCCTATAGCAAAACAGCCAATTGGGGGGAGGGGGAGAGAGAAGAGAAATGCTGCTGCTGCACCCAATTGGGAGTGGGGGAGAGAAATGCTGCTGCACCCAATTGTGGGGGGAGAAGACCAGGGAAGGGAGAGGGAGAGGAAAGAGGAGATGCCAAGACCATAGGAGGGAGGGAAAGGAAAGGAGATACCAGACCATGGAGGGCATATGGGGGGGGGGAAGGAGACAGATGCCAGACCAGGGGAAAGGAAGGAAAGAAGGAGGGAGGTAGGGAAAGGAAGGAGTGGAGATGCCAAATAATGGAGGGGGTGGGGGGAGATGGAAGGAGATGAGAGAGATGCCATGGCATGAGAGGAGGGAACGGAAGAAGATAGATATGTCAGACCATGGGGTGGAGGGGGAAGGAAGGAAGGAAAGGAGAAGAGAGATGCCAGAGCATAGGGGAGAGGGTGGATACAAAAAAATGGAGAGGGAGTGAAGCTGAAATGAATCATGTACAAAGGAGAGAAACGGCACAGGATATACAGTTTATTGAAGGGGCATAGAAAGAGGGAAGATACCGTATGGAAGAGGGAGAGGGTGGACAGTGGATGGAAGGGGCAGAGAGAGGATGGACAGTAGATGGAAGGGGCAAAGAAAGGGCAGAGGCTGGGTGGAAGGGGCAAAGAGAGAAGGCAGATGTTGCGTGGATGGGAGAGAGGACAAATGTTTAATAGAAAGAAAAGAGCGAAACGAAGATGATTAAAGCAGAAACGACAAAAGGTAACTGTATTGATAAAAGTCTATAAATAGGAAATAGAAATAAGGCAATTTTTTGGGGACTAAACCCCTTTCCTCAGGTCAGGACAGGATACCATAACAGCAGTATACTGTACTATTTTGAAGAACGATTTGGCCTCTGAAAGCTAATTGAAAAATGGATTAGTCCAATAAAATGGTATTTTCTTATTTCTCATTATTTGTTTTATTTGTAAAGTGGTGATTGTTATGTATAAGCTTTTTTTCAAATTTACAACTACTGTCTTTATATTTTGCACAGTATTAG
This sequence comes from Geotrypetes seraphini, assembly GCF_902459505.1. NCBI lineage: Eukaryota > Metazoa > Chordata > Amphibia > Gymnophiona > Dermophiidae > Geotrypetes > Geotrypetes seraphini. Next base: position 260,540,848 of record NC_047085.1, on the reverse strand, counting down.
GGGACATGTATCACTGTTTCTGTGGTGTTGCATTGTATGCAGAGTCTGGTTTCTTGGCGGTTCAGTTTAACTTTTGTCTACATATTCTATTTTTAATTTGTGATTATTCCATATTAGGTGAGGGTGTATCTGTGTTCTGTGTGTATGAAAAGGACATGGTTTTCTGTTGGCATTGATTGTACAGGAACAATTGACTGTGCAGGATCTGGCTTGTTTAGTTTTACAATGTGTGTGTTGGTGTTCCTAGTGCTCACTGCAGTGTTTAAGATTAGGGCAGGATTAATTCGTTGAGGGCCCCTAGGAACACAAGTCCACTGGACGCCCCTGCCCCAACCCACCATGCCCTGCCCCCTGCCCACCCTACCCCTCCCCACTCCACTATGCCCTACCCCCATTTATTTACCCATTTTCTTATTTACTACTTTATTACTACTTTATTTCCACTTTATTTCTTTTATTTTAGAACTCAAAACAAACAACAAAGATTACCATACCAGAGCCAATGTACAGTTTTTCTTCTAGGCAACCTCCAAACATCTCTGAACAAATCCCCCCTTACTTCCTAGAAGAAGAGATCTTCAGCTGGCAGGGTTTTGGGGAACCACCAATTTATATTTTGCATTTGGGTAGGAGGCATGGTGCATGGTGGGAAGAAAATTTAGTGTCCATCATTTTATTGGACTAATACATTTCTCACTTATCTTTCAGAGGTTAAAACCTCTTTCTTCAGGTCAGTAAATTATATTTCTTTTACAGTATCCCTGTCCTGAACTGAGGAAAGGAGTTATGGACCTCTGAATTAGTAAAAAATGTATTACAATTAGTCCAATAAACAGGATCTCCTTATTTCCATTTTCTATTAATAAATGATTATCAACACAGCTACAATAATACTTTATCCTAAAGCAAAAATAAATAAATAAAACAAATAAATTTTTTTCTACATTTGTTGTTCGGTTTCTGCTTTCCTCATCATTCTCTTCCTTCCATCCACTGACTGCCCTCTCTCTGCCTCTTCCATATGGCATCTGCTCTCTTTCTAAGCCTCTTCCAGAAACTATCTGTCTCTCCCTTCCATCTCTCCCTTCCCCCTCCCACTGGTGTGGCATCCATCTACTTCTCTCCACTCTCCCATGGTGTGGCATCTGTCTTCTTCCCTTCCATCTCTCCCTCCCAGCAGATTTTAGCATCTCTTTCTCTCTCCTCCTTTCCTCCCTTCAGATCCGGTGTCTCTTCCCTCCCGCTATGCCCTGGCATCTTTCTGCTCTCCTTCTATCTCTCCCTCTACCTCCATTATCTGACATTTTCTCTCCTTCCTTGCCCCTGGTCTTGCATTTGTCTCTTTCCTTTCCCTCCCCCTCCATGGTCTGGTATCTCCTTTCCTCCTCCCCTCCCTCCCTCCCATGGTCTTAGCATCTTTCTTTCTTTTCTCCCTTCCTTGGTCTTCTTTCTCTCTCCTTCCCTCTCTCTCACCAATTGACACGCAACTCCTGATTGGATAAGGCCCGACTTAGTGCAAGAAGAGGTGGTCGGAGCGTACTGCCAGTGATTTCCTGCACTTGCGGTGCTCCGGCTGCTCTCCTGCTGTCCTTTTCAGACTCCCCCATGAAAAAACATATTCGTGGGTTTTTGAGATTAGAGAGGGTTCCTGGAATGGAACCCCCGTGAATATTGGGGGAGTACTGTAACATATAAACAATCATATCACAAATACATGGCTTAATACATTTATAATAAAACTGAGGACATTAAAACGATCCATAAAACAATCTTATATTGAAAAGTAATAAGACAGAATGCAAAGTACATATTGAATAAAAAATGCATATTGGATAAAAAAAAAAAGGAAATGAAAATAGAAATGAAAGTAGAGGAACAACAGACAAAATTAAATAAAAGATAAAATGGAAAATAAAAACTTTGAAAGCACACCTCCTAGGAGTGCAAGTGTAGATTTATTTATTTAACTTGCAGCAAAATGCAGACTGATGATGTAAAAAAACGGTGACATGCATTGAATGAACCTTAAAAACCCCAAAAGAATAAGAAATGTGTAGGCAACACTATATACTATATACCAGTGGTCTCAAAGTCAAACCCTTTGCAGGGCCACATTTTGGATTTGTAGGTACAGTCAAACCTCGGTTTACGAGTAACCCGGTTTGCGAGTGTTTTGCAAGATGAGCAAAACACTCAGCAAACTTTTGACTCGTAAACCGAGCATTGACTCGATTTGCGAGCCCCCACCCGACCCGACCGCGGGAACCAACAGTATTGCTCCCCCCGAGGCCACCGGCGCTTCTATCACCTCTTCCCCCCCCCTCCCCGACTGGCCCTGTCCTTACCCCTGCACCGTCGGTGATAAAAGTGCCTGCTGCCGGTCTGCTGCTGAGCTTTGAGCATCTGCGCATGCTCAGCCCTTCTGATCTCACCCTCTCCGAGATTCTCATGAGATCCAGAAGGCTCAGCAGACCGGCAGCAGGCACTTTTATCACCGGCGGTGCAGGGGTAAGGACAGGGCCAGTCGGGGAGGGGGGGGGAAGAGGTGATAGAAGCACCCGTGGCCTCGGGTGGAGCATGGGAGTCGGGGTGCGTCCGGCAGGAGTGAGCCAGCACTTGAGAGTCCAAGCAGAGGGGGTAGTGGCATCCGGGGGGGGAGTGCAGCGTCCGGGAGCAGCAGAACCAACAGTGTCCAGTCGGGCTCGGTGGCGGCGTTTGCTTAGCGAGCACCACTCACAGTGAGAGGCAGCGAACAGCAGCAGAGGAGGAGAATTGGAGGAGCCACGTGGATGGCAGAGGCAGCGGTGGAGGCGTCCCTAATGGTAATTAAGTTTTTGGGGATGTGGAACGAATTGTTCAAGTTTACACTAACTCTTATGGGAAAAGTTGCTTTGATATACGAGTGTTTTGGTTTAAGAGCATGCTTCTGGAACGAATTATGCTCGTAAACGAAGGTACCACTGTACTTGGAGGGCCTCAGAAAAAATCGTTAATGTCTTATTAAAGAATTGACAATTTTGCATGAAGTAAAACTCTTTATAGTTTATAAATCTTTCCTTTTGGCTAGTCTTAATAATAATATCGTTATTTATGGCTAAAGATACGTATGATCAAGAAACTTTTATTTTACTTTTGTGATTATGATAAACATACCGAGGGTCTCAAAATAGTACCTGGTGGGACGCGAGTTTGAGACCACTGCTATATACCTTGTTAATGAGTTGTATGCAAATAGCCTATGTCATAAAAAATATGTGTATCTTTAAATAATGAAAGTTAAAACATCTGGGCTAAAAAATAGGAGACCAATTAAAAAATGAATTAATCAAAATTATGAAAGTCAATAGGGATCTTTAAGCATAAGGGAACCAATAATAATGCTTAAAACATACATTAAAACATGCTAAAATAGTATAATGAAAGATTAAGAAAGTAAACAGCTGACATCACGGAAAGGTAAAAATAATGAACCGCTTTAGTTAATACACCGTTAAGACTCCAAAATAACTTTAAAAGAAGATAAAACACACAAATCAAAAGTTGCAGGAGTTGCAAGGATGAAAAGTGGGGTGTGAATGGCCATAGGAACCACGCAAATGCAAATGGCAGGCATACTAGAAAAAGCTCCAACCAATATAAAAAGCTTTCAAGCATACAAACAAAAGGGGGCTCAAAACCACTCTATAAAAGTAAAGCAAATAAATATAAGATAAAAATATATATCACCTCAGAAACAAATAAAATTAAACAAACTTTGAACCTTGGACAGTGTAATATACTTGTGCAGAAAAAATTAAGACACTAATACAACTGAAGCCCAGGAACTTCAAAGCTTCAGTTGGGAGACTGCCGTCACAAAGAAAATATTCTACACCAAATGGAAGCATTAAAAGGCAAATCTTATACCTTGTCGGCATGTTGTACTCTGGAACAAAACCAAAGTGAAACAAAAAAGCCACGTTTGTGCATATGTATATGAAAGAAGGGGGAGAGAGCCAATAGGGTACTATTTGGAACTGTGCATGTGCAGGGTGAAAAAACAGGATTTAAAGGAATGAAAAAAAAACCCATAAGATCTATCAACCAACTGAGAAACAAAACCTTGGCATACAATCTTATGAAATTAGAGAAGCTAATTGCAGAATAACAAATATCCATAGAGCTTTAAAACAGCTACGGAACCAAATAGAAAGTGAAAGACAGCTAGTTACATAACATTAGTGAACTTTGCATCTTGAATGTGGAAGGCATTGCTGGTTGTGCATTCCTGCGTGTTGGGAATCTCTGCAGTAGACAATGTGACGTCATCGTAGCAATGCATCGGGCCCCCCTGAACTCCTCGGGCCTGAGGCACGTGCCTACTGGGACTACCCTTTAATCCGGCCCTGTTTAAGATGCTGTCTTTTCTTAGATGCACCCTTGTTGTGTGACTCATGGATTATTACTAAAAATAATTTTTATATAGAGGAGGGGGTTGTTAAAAAATTATCTGCACTATCTTTCATATATACTAGGTATGCAACTAGATTTAATGACCCTATTCTAACTTTACTGTTGACACAAGTGTTGTTCTCCCCCCCACTCTAAATAATTAAATTAAAGTTGTATTAACATCAAGCAGCTTTCAAATAACATTATAAGCAAATAAAAATAAAATAATTTTTAATACATTGCTAATTACTACCTGCATCTTTATCTAAACTGTTTTGCCCTAGCTTTCACTATGATCTTTATCTGCTAGACCATGGAGCAGGGATGGTGATAGAGCCCGTGGGGATGGGTACAAACTGTGTCTCCACCATGTCGTTCTCTAAAAGCTTAAGACTAGCCTTAAAACAGGCTGTTCCAACGAGATGGAACAGCATCTAAAAAAATGCTAGTATTAATATGTAAAAATTTAACACCTTAGACTGCTAGTAGCTGAATTCAATGATAAAATAAAACTCCAGAAGTTGCTTTTGGATTTAAATGAACTGCTAAATGGCACAATTTGTGTCTTGTTGCCTTTTATGTGGCAACAAGAGTCTTGTCTGCTGATCAGATTCCTACCACCTGCAACGTCCTTCCATCACATGCCCAGTTGCTAAAGCATCTTACTGTTATTGCAACAGATTCATTTATTGTTGCTGGCATCGAGGAGCATTTCCAACATTTCATAGGCACTTATTTTTCTGTGCGTCCGCTACACAGTGTTGGCTCTCTTCTACATCCATGTTTGAAAGACAATCCAATTAGCTTCCCAGATGATGTAAGACATAAGCAACCAAATCTTTGAGGTTGTACCAAAACCAGATCGAAATGCAAGGCACTATTTTGATTTACAAACAGTTGTACAGAATATTGTCCCTTTTTATACGTTAATAAAAATATTTAAATATAAAATCATAAGTGTTCAAGGCTTGTGCAGGTGAGGACAGAGTCCACGGGGGCAGGGTAGGGAAGGTGATAGAGCTCGTGGGGACGTGGTAGGGACAAACTCTGTGGGAGATGGGGACAAAATTTGTCCCTATGTCATTCTCTAAGAGATCTGATTAAATTATGGTTTCCATCAGTTAAAGGGGTTAAATTTAAACATGTTTTAAATATGTTAAAATGTGGAATGAGCTACGGAAAAATTATGTTCTTACCTGTTAATTTTCTTTCCTTTAGATGCAGCAGATGAATCCAGATACCAATGGGATAGCAAACATCTACCAGCAGGCGGAGATAGAGAAACTGATTAACAGGGGTCCTATTGGCTGGCACGCCTCCTGCATCTTCAGTATTGCTCCTTGCCCAAGCATCCGTAACCATCAATATGCTTAGCATGTAAAAAACTTCTTTCCCATAACAAATTTCAAGAGGTAATAATGCAGAATATCACTAGCAACAGTAACAGACTGAAAATTGCAAAAAAAAAACAACTGACAGTCGAAATCCAGAAAGGGTGGGGCTCTGGATTCATCTGCTGCATCTAAAGGAAAGAAAATTAACAGATAAGAACATAAATTTTTCCTTCCTTAGCAACAGCAGCAGATGAATCCAGAGACCAATGGGTGGGAAGCAAACACTGCCTCTGCAACAACCGAAGCACGAAACGCAGCCTCCACATGCGCCCCCACATCCAACCGATAAGACTGAGATAAAGTATTTGTGGAAGATCAAGTAGCTATGTGACAAAACCCCTCCAAGGAAAAAACTTCTGGACTGAATCCAAGAAGTAGCCATTGCTCTGGCAGAATGACCAAGAAGTTCTTCCGACAATCGCTTCCCTGCCATCAAGTAAGCGTAAAGAATGTCCTCCTGGACCCTTTGAGCGATGGAGGCATTGGCTGCTGTAAATTCTTTTATTTTATTTATTTATTTTTATGAATTTTTTGTATTTACAACCTTTGAAGAATACAAAGAGGTGATCTAAATCAGTGGTTCCCAACCCTGTCCTGGAGGAACACCAGGCCAATTGGGTTTTCAGGCTAGCCCTAATGAATATGCATGAAGCAAATTGGCATGCCTATCACTTCCATCATATGCAAATCTCTCTCATGCATATTCATTAGGGTTAGCCTGAAAACCCGATTGGCCTGGTGTTCCTCCAGGACAGGGTTGGGAATCACTGATCTAAATGACTAAAAAGTCATGAGAAACCCACAGATTGCAGAGAAAGCTATGCCCCTTTAAGAAACGTAGTGAAGAAAAGCTCGCCCCCCCATTTCTCCTCCCAGGAAGAAGAAAGGAAAAGTGAGAGCGGCATAAAATAAAGGATGACACCACCTTAGAAAGAAAGGGTGGTACTGTCCGAACTGACACCCCAGAATTTGTAACTCAGAAATAAGAATCCCCGCCACACACGGCTGGCAACTCAAAAAATTGCCGAGCCAAAGCCAAGGCCTTGTCTCAAAAGACCAGATTGAAGCGTAGCCTTCTGTAAACTGCGAAGAAGTACCTCAAAATTACACTCCGGACAGTGCTGCTGAAGAGGTGTATGAATATACTGTGTTACTTTAAGGAACTGCACCTCATGAAGCCGAGAAGTAAGCGAATAGCAAGATACCTAGCTTGTGTAACAAGCTAAGATTGCCACTTGAAGCTGAAGGGAATTGAACACTAAGCCCTTGGCAGTATGCCTCTACTAAAAAAGAAAGAAGATAAAACATAGAAGCCTGGAAGAGTACCAATGTTGAGAAGTATCCAAGAAAGGTAAAGCCTCCAAACAGTAGCACAAGCCACAGGTGTATCACTTGGAGAAGAGAAGAAATAATCTGCTTCGTATACCCCTTACATGTCACCCATGACTTTTCAAAAGCTAGGTCGCAATACCAAAGTAGTATGACTAACCATGTTGATCGGACCCTAGGTGAGGAAATCCAGAGGTACCAGGAATCTCAACAGAATGGCCGTTGAAAGACTCATCATATTCACATAGCAAGCGTGAAAGCGAGCTTGATATGGCAAATCCATCCAATCAGTTGCCAGGGGAAAAACGCGGAAAAAAAAAGAAAAGAGAAACCAGAGGAGAGAAAAAAGCAATGCTGCTACCCCCTCTGACTGCCACTCCCTGCGTCTGCTAAATAAACTAGTAATCTGTGAATTCTGAGACAAGATTTAGGAGAACTCAACTTTATACAAAGACCTGGAACGCCTGAGCGAATAGTTCCCAAGTTCCAGGATGTAAAAGATCTCACCACCACTACTATTTATTAACTCTAAAGCGCTGAAAAGCGTACGCAGCGCTGAACACTTCAACAGATGATAGGCGGTCCCTGCTCAGATTCAATAGTGAGAGAGGCTCTCTAAATCCATTTCCTGTCCAGGAAATGATACGCTGATAGAAGAGGAAGATGAGATTCCACCCATTGAAGTAGAACCAGAACATCACTCGCCAACTGAGTACATCACATACTTCCCTGGCTGTAGAGAAATACCACCATAATACACTCTCCTAAAAGACCTTTAACTTCATTCCAGAAGAATGGTATGAAACTCCTGAAAAGGTAGCCTAACCATGTTTCAGTCTAGAAGTAAGAATGAGTACTGAGACTCCTGTCAATACCAGACTCCTTGTGCTGAGGATGGAAGGCACTGAGCCCCCCAATCTGACAGTCTGGGATGTTTGGTGACCAAGAGCCAGTCCAGCAAAGACCGAGGCATGCCTCTGAAAAGATTAATCTCGCTGAGCCACCAAAGCATATTAAGCGAGGCTTGAGGGGCCTACTAGACATTACAAGTGAAGCTGTGAGATACCAGGAACCACCGGAACAAAAGCGACTGCCGCAGCGTGCTCACGTGAAAGCGAGCTGAAGTTCCCAGAGGAGTCACCACCATATATCCTAGAACCTGTACAGAATCCCATACTCTTGCTCTTGGTGACAGAAGAAGGGGAACTGGAGACTGTAACCTGTCGCCCCCGGCTCTGGGAAGAACACATTCCTCTTGTACATGACTAACCACATCCCTAGATATTCCAATATGCGGCACAGAACAAGAGAACTCCTTGGAAATTTGATTACTCACATCCAAAGAATGAAGAAAATAAATCCCCCACTTGTGTCCGGAAAGTGACCTAGCTGGAAGACGTCCGAATCAACCAGGTGTTCAAGAAAGAAAGAACCTCTTTACGACAAAATGCTAGCACCCTACCATCATCTTCTAAAATGTTTGTGGAACTGTAGCGAGGCCAAATGACGTCTGCATAACTGAAAGCACTGCTCAAAAACAACCAGGCGAAGATACTGCTGATGTGGAGGCCACTTGTGAACAAGTAAAGAATCTCACAGTTTCCTTTTGGAAATGTCTAACTCTGAGAAACAAAGAGACTCACAGGGAATCCATCGCCAGTCTGACCAAGTCCCCCTCCTTGGGCACTATGAAGTAAATGGAATAACTCCCCTTAGGTCCGGAAGAACTGAAACTAATGTCCCAAGTTCCAGCAACCTTTGAAGGGGATCTTGCACCAGCGGAACCTTTGGATACTTGATACACAGTGACATCAAGAAAGAATATGAAATGGGAGAAAAGAATTCAAAGATGCAATTAACCTGAATAACGCTCAAAGTCCCGTGACCTGTCCTTAACATATTTCCCTTTCCGTGATAAAGCCGAAAGAGCTGTCAGAGGGAGCAATGATCCCTTCAAGGTGAAGCAGAGGTCAGATAATGAGCTGGAGGAGAGTAACATAGTAACATAGTAGATGACAGCAGATAAAGACCTGAATGGTCCATCCAGTCTGCCCAACCTGATTCAATTTAAATTTTTTTCTTAGCTATTTCTGGGCAAGAATCCAAAGCTCTACCCGGTTCTGTGCTTGGGTTCCAACTGCCGAAATCTCTGTTAAAACCTACTTCAGCCCATCTACACCCTCCCAGCCACTGAAGCTCTCCCCAGCCCATCCCCCACCAAACGGCCATACACAGATCATGCAAGTCTGCCCAGTACTGGCCTTAGTTCAATATTTAATATTATTTTCTGATTCTAGATCCTCTGTGTTCATCCCACGCTTCTTTGAACTCAGTCACAGTTTTACTCTCCACCACCTCTCTCGGGAGCACATTCCAGGCGTAAGTTCTGAATAGAAGAAAGGAACCCTCCTGAGAACATACCAGGCATGCAATGTAATAATGAATATGATGGAAATCTGAAAAATAAGAAGAAGCTGCGGCAGCCTGTCATCTGAAAACTACATGCAAGCTTCTCCAAAAACCAACTGCCCTTAAGGAGACAACACACTAGATGCTATAAAATACACCTAGCTAGCTATAAGAAAAGACTGCCATTCCGAAAGAGAACTGCAGGGGTGATTCCAACAACCATCTAGCAGATGGCATCCTGTGGGCTTGGATGAATATGAAACGCACCTTTTTCTTTTATTTCACTCAACGGGGCCCAGTGAAGGCAAAATGTTGGACATCCCTGCTACGCTAGAAACAGAAAAAGATAGTTTGCCCACAGGAAATTGTGAATAGCCATTATGCCCCTAGAAACTGCTCCATATGTTCATAATTCTAAAGCGCTACCAGACACACTCAGCGCTGTACAAAGGCACCAAAATTAAGAAAACATCCAAACCTACATGGTCTCACCCATTGGAGACCTCAAGAGAGATGTGGATATACCCGAATGAAACACCAGGCACTCTCCTGCGACCGACATAAGTTGCACAGCGATTTGCCCTCTATCGACCCAGCACGGAGGTAAGCAGAAACTGGGTGGTCAAGCAAAGAGCAGATTCTCTCTCCTAAGCGCCTGCAGAGACTCCCAACTGATATAACGCTAGTGTGTCAATTAATCAACTCGGGAGAACTCCACAAACCGAGCTCACACGTCTCAGCAATGCAGAAACTGCTATAAACTGCCTACGCATCTGACCCCGAAGGCATAGAAGCCGCGGCAGATGCTAAGAAAAGTCAGCTGCCAAGGAAACTCACTGAACGCTGTGGCGCTCCCACCAGCGTAGGAGCACAAACGCGAGCCCCTTGCTCGCTGTAAGACACCAGCCCCAGCATGCTGTTAAAATAACTTACCGGCTGAATAATTTAAACCCAACCGCAGCAAACACTGACTCAAGGCAGGTTCGTTGAGAACTCCAGCAACACAGTGGTGAACCTGGTAGTGCATGAGAACCAGCGCGTGCCTGTGTTTGTGGATAAATATGCCGGCCCCATTTAACCATATCGTAAAAACATACCCGGAGCCAACCGCCAAGTAACCGACACCGCTGGTGCAGGAAAAGCAACATCGTGGAGACAGTAAGAAAGCCGCGACATTCTCTTCAGAGTAGAAAATTAAGCGTGTGCTTCCTGCGCGCGGGAAAGGATCAGCTCCTTAAATGATATTAGAATTATATACCCTGATCCCTTCCCTGAAGAATGTCTCACACAATCCGTAATAAACTTAAAGAAAACATTGCTACCGCCGTACCAAGTTCAGCGTTGTATAAAGAAACTATAAAAGCCGGCATTGAACACCACTAAAAGACAAAACCCGCAATTGCACAGCTCCAACCACGTTAGCAAGCAGATACTTACAACTTCGCTGGCAGTGATGGAAGATGCTGATAAATGCCGGTTGCTCAGCACTAGCAGGGCAGAAATGTAATTCAGCCACTGTGGTCTCTCTCCTTTTTTTTTAATGGAAAGAAGAAAATTAGAGACCAAGGCAGACCCTCTATCACTAGAGGGAGGGTGAGGCAGGGACCTGGGGGGGGCCCAGGTGTAACCCCTAAAGCCGGCACCATTCAGCCAGACACTCCTGTCTCACTGAAGAGGAAACCTCAACAGGAGAAAATAACTATCCAATCACAGCCAGAATCCAGGAGCTAGTTGAATAGCGACTATCACCTGCTGGGAGATAGAGCATATTGAAGATGCAGGAGGCATGCCAGCCAATAGGATCACCTGTTAATCAGTTTCTCTATCTCCACCTGCTGGTAGATGTGTGCTATCCCATTGGTCTCTGGATTCATCTGCTAATGTTGCTAAGGAACTTTAGATATTGGTATAAAGCAGGTTTGTCCAACCTCTTTCGGGGACCACATTTTATGTCTTATAATATTTGGAAGGCCAAAACATGTACTGTCATATTTTGCTGCATGTTTTGCTAAATAGTGGCAGAATATAATAATAATAATCAGTTTATATACTGCAAGGCCATGAAGTTCTATGCGGTTTACAATAATTAAAAAATTACAATTAAAAAGAAGTTGAATAGAACTACAAATTAAGAAGCTAATAATTATAGACACTATAATGATCTAAATCAGGGGTAGGGAACTCCAGTCCTCGAGAGCCGTATTCCAGTCAGGTTTTCAGGCTTTCCCTTATGAATATGCATGAGATCTATTTTCATGCACTGCTTTCAATGCATATTCATTGCGGAAATCCTGAAAACCCGACTGGAATACGGCTCTTGAGGACCCTACCCCTGATCTAAATGGTTCATAATAAAATTTTGCTAATTAGCTGTCTAAATATTTTTGCTAAATATAATGGTGCACCATCTTCTCTCCAGCCTTCATCCAGTCTCTCCCTCCCTCTCTCATACTAATACAACTCTTATAGCCCACTTATATCTTAGGAGTTCAATGCAGATAACAAATGTTAAGATGGACTAAGCCATATCCAGGGAAAATACAATTATAATTTCCCATAAAGTCAAATTACAACAAATATTTTTGAGATAACCAAGTTTTAAGGTGCTTACGAAATGTTAACCTGTTAACAATCTATTCTCAGTATTGCAAAATAAAGCAGATGGACAAGGGCCTCACACACAAATTTTTGACTTAATGTGTGATAAGAGAAGAGATTCTTTATACGACAGCTGTAGTGCAGGGGTTAGAGCTACAGCCTCAGCACCCTGAGGTTGTGGGTTCAAATCCCACACTGCTCCTTGTGATCCTGGGCAAGTCACTCAATCCCAAATTACCCCAGGTACATTAGATAGAGTGTGAGCCTACCGGGACAGATAGGGAAAAATACTTGAGTACCTGAATGTAAACCACTTAGGCTATAAGTGGTATATAAATACTAAAATAAATACTGACATCTCAAATCATGGTGTACCAATATACCCTCCTCCTCTGTGTTTGGATAGTCCTCTGTAATCCGAGGACTATCCAAACACACACTACCACCATTTTGTTTCCTTGAACAAGCATCCGCTATAATAAAACCCTTAGCGTGAATGTGCACTTCAATCTTCATGCTTCCGTGCCACACATGTGCAGTAGAAGGAGCCAGCGGTGGTTTCCCCATCGCCCTCCCTCAGCGACGTGTATGCGGAGGCACCTTAAGCACGGCTGCATGGAGGCGGCGACCACTGCAGTGACTCCCCCCTCCTGCTCTCACTCCATTTAACACAGCGGTCTCAAACTTGCGGCCCATGGGCCGCATAAGGCCCTCCAGGTACTATTCTGCGGCCCGCGGTGTGGCCAGTCCCTTACTGAAGTTATTCTTCAGTCCCTTGCCAAAATTATTTTTGAGTTCAAAACCACTGCTGCCGCAGTGGATCTTCTCACGAGCCGTACCTGCGTCGGAAGCCCCTCTGGGGGAGAGGGAAATGCTGCTGCTGCACAGAGAAGGGGGGGGGGAGGCAGAGGGAAAGGGGGCCAGGAGCAAACTTGCTTTGCTTTGGGGGCAGGGAGCAAACTTGGTTTGCTTTTGGGGGGGAGACAGAAGGGGACCAGGGAGAGAGACAGACAGACAGACAGGGAGGGGGGACCAGGGAGAGAGACAGAGATAGACAGCGAGAGAGAGAGAGAGAGACACAGAGAGAGAGAGAGAGAAAGAGAGACACAGAGAGACAGAGAGAGAGAAAGACAGACAGACAGCGGGAGAGAGAGAGAGAGACAGAAAGACAGACAGATAGTGGGGGAGAGAGAGAGAGAGAGACAGAAAGACAGACAGACAGCGGGAGAGAGAGAGAGAGACAGAAAGACAGACAGATAGTGGGGGAGAGAGAGAGAGAGAGACAGAAAGACAGACAGATAGTGGGAGAGAGAGAGAGAGAGAGAGACAGAAAGACAGACAGATAGTGGGGGAGAGAGAGAGAGAGAGACAGAAAGACAGACAGATAGTGGGGGAGAGAGAGAGAGAGAGACAGAAAGACAGAAAGATAGTGGGGGAGAGAGAGAGAGAGAGACAGAAAGACAGACAGATAGTGGGGGAGAGAGAGAGAGAGAGAGACAGAAAGACAGACAGATAGTGGGGGAGAGAGAGAGAGAGAGAGACAGAAAGACAGACAGATAGTGGGGGAGAGAGAGAGAGAGAGATACAGAAAGACAGACAGATAGTGGGGGAGAGAGAGAGAGAGAGACAGAAAGACAGACAGATAGTGGGGGAGAGAGAGAGAGAGAGACAGAAAGACAGACAGATAGTGGGGGAGAGAGAGAGAGAGAGACAGAAAGACAGACAGATAGTGGGGGAGAGAGAGACAGAAAGACAGACAGATAGTGGGGGAGAGAGAGAGAGAGAGACAGAAAGACAGACAGATAGTGGGGGAGAGAGAGACAGAAAGACAGACAGATAGTGGGGGAGAGAGAGAGAGACAGAAAGACAGACAGATAGTGGGGGAGAGAGAGAGAGAGAGACAGAAAGACAGACAGATAGTGGGGGAGAGAGAGAGAGACAGAAAGACAGACAGATAGTGGGGGAGAGAGAGAGAGAGAGAGACAGAAAGACAGACAGATAGTGGGGGAGAGAGAGAGAGACAGAAAGACAGACAGATAGTGGGGGAGAGAGAGAGAGAGAGAGACAGAAAGACAGACAGATAGTGGGGGAGAGAGAGAGAGAGAGACAGAAAGACAGACAGATAGTGGGGGAGAGAGAGAGAGAGAGACAGAAAGACAGACAGATAGTGGGGGAGAGAGAGAGAGAGACAGAAAGACAGACAGATAGTGGGGGAGAGAGAGAGAGAGACAGAAAGACAGACAGATAGTGGGGGAGAGAGAGAGAGAGACAGAAAGACAGACAGATAGTGGGGGGGAGAGAGAGAGAGACAGAAAGACAGACAGATAGTGAATACAAGGCCAGGTCTGCAGAGG